>NW_019154094.1:35693043-36055692 GCF_002288905.1 Enhydra lutris kenyoni | reverse complement strand
ATATATATATATATATATATATATATATATATATATATATATTTACACACACCAAAATAAGAGCAAACACAATGAAGGGATGGAATATGATTGTAAAGATGAAAATAAAGAAGAAATTCTAAAATTCTAAAAGAGGAATTGATAAGATAAGTTGGTTGGAAAAAGAAAGTGGAAAGAATTTGCTCAGGCTGGAGACTAGAACAAAGGCCTGTGCTAGATTTAGGGTATATTTTGATCTATTGGAAGAAATTGTATCCCAAAAATTTTATAAGAAAAAACACTATATGTATACAAAAAATAAAGTTAGGTACAATGAAGGATAAAATATGACTATAACAATGAAGGTTTAAAAATTTTTTTTTTTTTTAGGAAGGTATTGTTAGGATAAACTAGTTAAAAAATGTTAAAAGAGGAAAGAAGAAAAGTTTAAAAAATTAGAATAAGAAAAAAATAAAATTTAAAAAAATTTAAAAAATCAAATTAATTTCGCAAGACTAAAGAATCATGGGGAAAAGGCATGAATTCCATGCATTGCTTTCCCCACCTCTGGAATTACGCTGTTTTCCTTGGTCAGTGAGCTTGGTCTTGGCTGGATGTTCTTGCTGATCTTCTTGGGGAAGGGCCTGTTGCAGTGATTCTCAAATGTCTTTGTCCTAGGCGATATTACACTGCCCTTGCCACGGGCAGGCTAAGTAGTCTGCTCGGGCTCGCTCCCAGGAGCTTTTGTTCCCTGAACACTTTCCGTAGAGCCCTGGATGACGGGAATGAAAATGGCGGCCTCCCAATCTCCAGCCCAGAGGAGCCAAGAGTTCGGGGCCTCACTCCTCAGTGCACCCTCGGAGAAACGTACTCAACCATTCCTGTCTCCTTGGCCTCTGGCCGCACTCCATGCTCACCCAGTCTGTGACCAAGCATTTCTCTCTCTGGCGCACGGCCCCATTTGGGGTCTCTAAACTCAGCAGATTCCTGCCTCCTGAGAAGACAGGTGAGTCTCCCCAGATCTACAACTTGTGGGGTCCCTGCTCAAAGAGCAGTGGTCCGACTGTGCTGTGGATAACAGTTTAAGGTAACCCCGAGCTAAGAGCTCACTCCTCACCTCTGTCTCTGTATTTGGCTTCCCTGCTCTGACACCTGCGAGCTCTGCTACAGTCAGACACCCCTGATCCTTCTGTGACTCTGTGGGACCTGAGACCTCACTGTCCCCATGAGGGCTCCACCCCCGACTTAGCCTCTGGAGTGATGTCCCTCAGTGGAGCAGACTTTTAAGAGTTCGAATTTTGTGCTCCGCTGCTCCACCGCTTGCCGGGAGCCGGCCACTCTCCCTGCTATCTTCCCATTGCTTCGGATTCACTTCTCCACACGTCCTACCTTTCAGAAAGTGGTCGATTTTCTGTTCTTAGAATTGCTGCTCTTCTTCTCTTCGATTCCCTGTTGGTTTGTAGGTGTTTGGAATGGTTTGATAACTATCTAGCTGAACTCCTGCGACCTGATGTTATCTCAGTCTGCTACTCCTCCACCATCTTGACTCCTCTCCCCAATGAACTTATTTTTGATATTGTGTTTTTCATTTGTTGAATTTCCATATGGTTCTTTTTTCTAGTTTCCACTGCTGTGTTGAAATTCCCCATTTCTTCATACATGTTGCCTTCCTTTCCGTGCAATCTCTTAAGATTTTAGTATCATAGGTATTTTGGATTTTAGTATGCCTGCTCGATAATTTCAACTTCTAGGATCTTTCTGGATCTGCTTCTATTGCTTTTTTTTCCCTCCTGTATTAACTGCAAGATACATTTTCTCACTTTTTTGTCCATTTTAGATTTTTTTTTTTTATTGTGTGCTTCATATTTTGAAGGAAAGGAAAGCAGAATACAAAGTAAATATTTACCTTCAAAAAGAGAAATCCTCTTCTTCCATGAGAGGCTGAGTCAGTCTGATCTGTAGTTGAGCTGGACCCGGGATTTGTTATAGATTTAGTTGGAATCATTTCCCTGCTGTGTTGAGGGTGAGATTTGACTTCCCCTTCAGTAGAGCTTGAGATCTGAGCACTGATGAGGTTCTTGAGACCAACCTGTACTTCAAGACGAAGCTAACAGGTGTGAGAACTGGGGGATGTCTCTCCCTGCTCTGTTGCCTGGCTGATAGCTTTCTAATTTCTCTTTGCCATTTAACCCTTACTTCTGCCCCTCTAGAGATCTCCTCCAGCCCTTTCATCCTTCTCAGTCCTTTGCAAATCCCTGGACTTTATGAAAGACAAAAATGACTCAAGGAGTACTCCTTGGCCCTTGTTCCCTGCCTCCAACTTTGGCAAAGTGTTTCCATCCCTCTGTAAGGATGTGGGGGAGGAAGAGTTAGAGAGGTCTGTAGACTTGCTCTGTGACTATGGCCCCTCAGCCCACAGACAGCCTTTACAAGTCTATTAACATTTCTCTTCACCCTTGCTGATCACAAAACATGCTTTGCTCCGCCATTCCTCTAGAGCTGACAATGGCCGTGGGTCTCCTCTCTTCCATGTAAAGCTAGTCACTTTGAGTTTAGTACGCTTAGATTTCTTTATACCATCAGTTCTCTGATGGGTTTTAAAAATCAGATATCGTTGGTGCACCTGGGTGGCTCAGTCAGTTAAGCATCTGACTTTTGATTTGGCTCAGGTCATAATCTCAGGGTCATGAGATCACACCCTGTTTCAGGCTCTGGGCTGGGCATGGAGCCTGCTTAAGATTCTCTCTTTCTCCCTCTGCCTCTGCTCTTCCCCCACTGCTTGTGCTCTTCTCTCTCTCTTAAAAAAAAAAGAAAGAAAGAAAGAAAGAAAAATCAATGATTATTTTGTGCTTTCCTGACTTTTTTAGTTGTTAGGGTGACAATGATGTTCTCCTGTAACCTATGTGACCTATAAACAGAAGTTCCCCCAGATAACTCTTACCAGAGATGAAAACCTGGTCAGGGATATTAAGGAACCAGTGGATTGGCAGTAATTGAAAACCTGAAAGATGACACCAGTGTGGGGATCTGACAAAGTAGGGGAGGGCAAAGGTGCATTGTAACCTATCAAGCACTGATAATATCACACATAACACACAACACACATATACACACACACACAAGGCTGAGAGGAGACTATGGCAAAAAGGAGATGCTTTGGCAGCCAGCAAGTGATACTTTCAGAGAATGGACAGTGCACATAATTGTGTTGGTGTCTTCTTTGGACAATGTCCACTCCCTCATCTGTCTCTCTTGGGGCAGTGATTCTCACATTTTACTCTGCATGCAAATCACCTGGGCTTCTTGTTAAAGTTCTGATTCTCTCTCAGCAGGTCCAGGGCTGGGCTTGAGATGCTGCCTTTCTAACAAGCTCCCAGATCATGCTGATGATACAGGCATAGTGAGGTCCTCAAGTACGGACACCTGCATTTTTAGGTGGTTAATAGCAATAGAACTTAATTGTTTGTGCTGAGGTGAGTTTACAGTATAAAGGACAGGGGAAGGATTTTAACTGAGTAACCAAGTAAAATGAACAGTCCAAGATGCCCATGAAGTTGATAGAATGCAGTTTACAGACACACCAAATGTAGAGAAAACATATGTTGAGGAAGCATTTCCTGTTGAGGAGCTCCAGCAAGAGGCAAGCCTACAAGTCATCAAACTGACTCCTTTGGTGGGGATGTAAGTTTGGTGGCTGGTGGACAGCTGCCATCCTGGGAGCTAGAATCAGGAGCAGTGCAAGGATGGAGAAAGGATGTATGGAGAGGGTTAGGGTAGCTCTCTAGGAGCCAAGAGTTTGGCTCTGTATATGGAGTGGTGGGGATTGCAGAGAATATTCATCAAGTGGTTACAAATGAGTTACAAAACCACGTGGATTTGTTTTCACCAGAAGAGACTTACCAACTGGAATTTCATGGCTCTGATATCAGCTGTTCATCCTGTATTATTTACAGGACTAATCGATGCACCAATAGAAAATAAAATTTCCTTCATTTTCTGTACTTAGTAATGCAGTACTAATCTCGAAAAGATGATTATGGTCCAGATTGCCTTGTTAGGAAGAAAGCATGGAGAGCTCTGGAAAATCATAATAAACCAGCTGACTATAAAGATTCAATTTAATAAAACTTCACCATTCAAAGAAATGTGGAGGGAGGTAGTCTAAAGTTTTGATGACATCCTAGTCAAAGAAATTTTAAGGGATTGCAGTATTTATTTCATCAAAAATATTTACTGAGAGTTTTCTATGTACCAGACACATACTACATGAATGAAATTTTCATGATGTGCTCTCATGGTGCTTACAAATCTCATGGATGGCAATTTTATTACTTTGAAGCATGTAAGTAACTTGGACTAGGCTAACTAAGTATTGCATTCAGTTCCCTTAGGGCAACTGTTTAATGAGTAGACAAGCATTATTCAAAATCACCATGATTTCTGTATACAAACAAGGGAATTTTAACAGGTAAATAATTTATTCTCTTAAGTACTTAAATCAAATTTCTTCAGATGTAATGCACCCTATTCCTTTTCCTGAGCAGTGCCCCTTCCATTCAATGGCACAGATAAAGTTGAGGCTGACCACTAGCCAGTTAGGACAGTGTTCTCAAAGAGGAAGGACTTAATGAAATGGGGAATAATAAATAAGATTAATAGATTCAAGAAAGCAGAATGAAATTATTAGTAGGTAGAACCAGTGCTTTGGTGCAGTAAGACCAAGGAGGGTAAGAGACTTGTGGGAGTTATTTATAGCCTCAGTTTACTCATCTGTAAGATAGAGTAACAATAGTATCTACCTCACAGGGTCCTTGTGAGGATCAAATTAAATAATGTGTTTAAAAGACTATCACAGCACTTGGCACATACTAATGACTCAATATTTGTTAATACTACTTATTTTTATTAGTAGAATGCCAACAGTTGCTTAGCATATCTGAGCATTTAGTCACATAGTTATAACTTGAACATTAGCAGTTCAACTAGAATTTTCTCTGCAAAAGGTACTGACATTGACCTTGGGTTCTAAGAGTGGAATAGTTTTGTATTCCAACTGTCCATTGCTTTTGGGATCAACAGCAAGGTAACAGTTTGGGAGTCCTGAACTTTTTGCCCGATAAAAAGTAACATTCACCTTCTGTTGCCCTTCCCCAGCATGATAGTCTCTAGAATAACCTAATAGGCTTCTGTTATGTTGTTACCAAATAAAGGAAATCTTAAGTTTTAGATTTTGGTATAAAAAAAAATAAATGATTCTGAGGAATATGAATTAATGTTTATAAGAACTGTGACTGGTCTGAAAAAAATGATTAGACTCATTTTTAAAGTATCTTCCCTTAGAATCTAAGGAAAGTCATGGAAATTTTTAGAATTAGCCTATATAAATTCATTCCACAAAGAGTCAGGCAGTTCCATGAAGGTGTTCAGAGCTCTGCGGTTTTGTCTACAGGGGGTGAAACTTTTGAACAATTCAAACAATTGGCCACTATTTTTTTTTTTAAATAAAATAAAAGCTGTTTGACAGATAAGCCTGGTTAGTTGAGACATCTGTTCCGGTGGCCAGCTGTGCCTGGATGGACTTTGCCTGGATGTATCTTTTTAAATAGTTTAGCAATAAGAGGGATTTGTAATAAGAGTAGCAAAGAAAAATAGACAAGTTGTGTTTAATAAAGCTCTTAACAAATAGAGTATGAAACCCTGGCCAACTGACACTTTAAAAAAATCATTCAAGACCATTCAGATTACAAAATGTAGTTAACTCTTGGTCACATATAGGACATTATATATTTGTTCATTCAACACAGTTTTCTTGAATTCTGAATTTGTCTGCTCGGGCTGCCATAACAAAATACCATAGATTGGGCAGCTCAAGCAACAGGAATTTATTTTCTCAATGTTCTGGAGGCTGGAAGTCCAAGATCAGGGTGCCAGCATGGATTGGGTTCTGGTGAGGACTCTCTTCCTGGCTTGCAGACAGCTGCCTTCTCACAGGGCAGAGAGAGGGAGACAGCAAGCTCTCTGGTGTCTCTTCTTGTAAAGGCACTAATACCATCATGAGGGCACCCCCCTCACAATCTTATCTAATATTACTTACTTCCAAAGTAAGGAATTCCCCATCTCCAGATACTGTTACACTGGGGGTTAGGGCTTCATCCTATGAATCTGGAGGGGACATAATTTAGTCCATAGCAAGTGCCTTCTTGTGTTTGGGACTGGAAATGCAAATATGATCCTTGTTCTCCCGGAGGAGGGGGAAACAAATGAATAAACAAATAGATGGTTTCTGAACATGATGACAGCTGTGATGACTGCCGTAAAGGAAATGAACAGGACTCAAGAAGGAAAATGACAAAGTGAGAGACGAGGAGGTCACTGGGCCTTCTGGCAGTGGAACACTGAAGCTGAGACCAAGCAATGAGAGGGAGCCAGCCAGCAGAGACCAGCCAGCAGAAAGGTGTTCCTTAGAAGGGACTACAGGGGCAAAGGCCCTGAGCTGGGGAAGGGCTGCCATGTTCTAGGATCACATACAAGGCTATTGTGATTTAAGGGTCATGACTGAACAGTGAGAGACACAAGAAGAGATTATAGTGGTAGCTGAGGGCTGGATTATCTGATTTTCTCCGGTTTTGTTCATACCAGTGCTGAGGTGTTTATTGGTACCTTGTCACTTGTTGTGAGCTAAGCCCAGTCACCTACAATATTGTAAATGTGTGTGGATAATTCAGCTTCTTCAGTTCACTTTGCCTACAGGGATACCCTTTGGAACCAAGACACCTAACCTCTTATGGTGATTTAGAAAGACTGAAGATAGTCTGTGCCATCACCAGCATGGGATGAGTTAAGCCCAATCAGTTATCTGAGGCAGGTTTTTGTTATTGCAGTAATACCCAAATCTTTAAAATATTAGACAGCATGTGGGGTGCCTGGGTGGCTCAGTTCGTTAAGCGTCTGCCTTGGGCTCATGTCATGATCTCATGGTCCTGGGGATCAAGCCCCACATTGGGCTCCTTACTCAGGGGGGAGTCTGCCTCTCCCTCTCCCCCTACGCCCCCAACTCTTGCATTCTCTCTCTCGTTCTATCTCTCTCAAATAAATAAATTTAAAATAAATTAAAATAATTTAAATAAATTATTAAATTAATTAATTAATAATTAATTAATAATAAAAATAAATTTAAAAAATTAGACATCATGCTGAGATAGCTAGGGATTAGCAGCCATGCACAAAGGTGTGACCACTTAAAAACTGACCCTCTCACTCGGAGTTTAGTTGCAGTGTGACACACTAGATCTGAGGCAGCAAAGTAGCCCATTATGATTAAAACCCAAGCTGTTGCCTCCCTCTATAACCTACCCAACAGGCATGTTTCCCTCCTCATTTGTTGCAAAAGATCTTTTGCCTTGGCACGAGAGCCCAAGGAGGCCTTTGCCTCCAGCTCTGATGTTAGGCCGATGACATCCTTGAGAGGTAGAAAATATTTGCTTCATTGGTCTTTTAGTAAAGTTCAATAATTTTCCCTGCCTGACATCACCAGGTGTTCAGGAGTAGAATTCCATTTCCTCCTCATCCAGGAAGGCATTTCCTTTATGTGTTATAGAGAAAAGATTCCTGAAAAATATGCAATGATAAGATACAAAAACAGCATGTAAAACGGACAGCTTTTAACCTCCATTGTCTGCAGCCTGGAGGGGAAGGTGTAGTGACTTTTATTTTTTTTTTTTAAGATTTTATTTATTTATTTGACAGAGATCACAAGTAGACAGAGAGAGAGGGGAGGAAGCAGGCTCCCTGCTGAGCAGAGAGAGCTCGATGCGGGGCTCCATCCCAGCACCCTGGGATCATGACCCAAGCCAAAGGCAGAGGCTTTAACCCACTGAGCCACCCAGGCACCCTGTGGGTATAGTGACTCTTAAAGGATGGGTACATTGCATGGATCCTCGTCGATTCAACCACTTGATTATCAAAAGTACTGAGTGTCTTACTAGCATTGCAGTGCTAGTTGAAGTGTGTCGTCATCAAGGGAGAATGTGTATTGTTACTTAAGGGGTCTGATCTAATAATATGCAAATACTGAAAAGAGAATTTATGAGAATAGTTGAGAATTTATGAGAGGCAAGACAAATCGATCATTTCCTGTAACAGTGCAGGGGTAGCCCCCATTTACACAAATTTACACCTGATTTACACTCAGATTAAATCCTGAGAAACACGATTCTTTCAGCGGTCGGGACCTAGAGTGTGAACCTCCTGGTGCCAACTCTCGGGAAACCCGAGTTATTGCATGGGGAGGATGGAGATATTTAGTAAATATAATAATGATTTTAATTCTGCAAATAAGCCCTTACTGCTTTTTAATTCTTTCATGAACTAGACTATAATGTAAAGCTATTTACTGTCAGTCGTTTGTATTAGAGCCTAAGTAGATTAATAAACAACCAAATGAAACTTTATTACCTAATATATCAGCATGTCATCTGAATGAGTATGGTTACCATACCAATGTGGTATGTATGTATGTGTGTATGTATTTATAAAGATCTTATTCATTTATTTGAAAGAGAGAGAGCAGGAGTGGAGGGAAGGGCAGGGGGAGAGAGAGAAACAAACCCCACTGAGCGGGTAGTTGGAGGCAGGGATCCGGGACCCAGAGACCAACACCATAATGGAAGGCAGACACTCAATGGACTGAGCCATCCAGGTGCCCCCCCCCCCCCCTAATGTGGTATTTAAAAGCTGTATATTGTATGGTTTCTCTCATTTGTGGAACATAAGGAATAGCACAGAGGACCATAGGGGAAGGGAGGGAAAACTGAATGGGAAGAAATCAGAAAGGGTGACAAACCCTGAGACTCTGGACTCCTAGAAACAAACTGAGGGTTACAGAGGGGAGGGGGTGGGGAATGGGGTAATGGGGGATGGGTATTAAGGAGGGCACATGATGTGATGAGTCCTGGGTGTTACATACAACTAATGGGTCATTGAACACTGCATCAAAAACTAATGATGTATTATGTTGACTAACTGAGTATAAAAAAGAAGATGTCGGGGCACCTGGGTGGCTCAGTGGGTTAAACCTCTGCCTTCGGCTCAGGTCATGATCCCAGGGTCCTGGGGTCGAGCCCCGCATCTGGCTCTCTGCTCAGTAGAGAGCCTGCTTCCTCCTCTCTCTCTGCCTGCCTCTCTGTCTACTTGTGATCTCTCTCTCTCTCTGTCAAATAAATAAAATAAATAAAATCTTAAAAAAAAAAAAAAGAAGATGTCTATTTTTCAATAATTATTTGAAAGTGTTTCTACTTTAAAAAAAAAAAAAAGCCCGGGATTTAAGATGACACTGAATTCAGGAGTATATTATGTGCACTTCTGCATATGCTCCTTCTAGACAATTGTTTTCATGGATTTAAAGAAAAAGGAGGAAGGAAAAAGGGGGAGGGGAGGAAAGTGATTTTGTAGAATATACATACTTTCTTGAACAAATGATTTGTGCTTAGGCTTTTTTCCCCACCCAGTTTCAGTCATTAGCTCTAAGATTAAATAGGACTTTCCACTGGGAGGGACATCAGTGTGGAGACTGTACAAATGGAAAGGAGCAAAGATCTAAGCAGAAGTTCTGGTTCAGAAGAGAAACTCTAAGAAGAGGTCAGGGGCCCCTATCTGATTCTTACCTGTTAATTCCGGAATTCTTTCCCTGGCGTCTCTTCCACGCGTACATCCGCTCACTCATTCACTCAATGTATTGAGTGCCGGACATTGTCCTTTGGGAACTGTTGTTAAAGGAATCCTTTACTGACTTTCTGTTAGTTTCTGTTGCTTTCAAGAATGAAAGAAACAAAAACATGGGACTTCTGGCATTAGAACTCCCTTTCCCTGAATTAGCTCAAAGGGGCAGCCTGGCTCTTTCAGAAAACCAACCAGTTGCCAGTGCCCTTGGCCAGATGTCCATAGAAGGCTCTGGCCCTCGGGTTGGGCCAGGAAAAGACT
Organism: Enhydra lutris kenyoni; assembly: GCF_002288905.1. Taxonomy (NCBI): domain Eukaryota; kingdom Metazoa; phylum Chordata; class Mammalia; order Carnivora; family Mustelidae; genus Enhydra; species Enhydra lutris. The sequence goes on along the minus strand of NW_019154094.1, from coordinate 36,045,735 downwards.
CCGTGACTCCAACATGGGAGCCAGAATCTCTACAAAATGTGTAGGAGAAGATCCAGAAACGTTTGTCATCATCATTCAGAAGGCTGACCCCTGATTAAACCCTGCCATTGACGAGTGGTCACGGAGACTTTCCCAGATTGTGTTCATGGCAGACGTGTTTCGGTGGTGGTAGCAGGTGTTCTTTCCAGTCTGGGGCTGGGCTGAGGCAAGTGATGTGCCTTGGGTGTAAAACTGAAGGAGGCACTCACTCCTGAGCCCTGGCTGCCCAAGGGCTTTTGTGCAAGCGGGTGCCTTCTTACCTGCTGGACCCAGGTGCCTCACCAGCCTTACCCTAGTGAATCAGTCTTTTCTTTTTTAATTTCCCCCATTCCTTCCCCAAAGAATCCACTGGCAAATGAGTTTAGAAAATATGACTCACTATATACAGTGTATTCTTCAGTTCCCCATCTGTATTGTCTGGTTTGTACTCAGTGCACAGTTTATTCTCCTTGTCTCTTATGGACCCTGAGAACTCCTACAGGAAAGAAATCCTGTAAGCCTGTTTAACCTGCATTTCCCGAATGTATTTGTGACACTCTTTTTGCTTTTTAAAGAAATACTTATTAACATCTCAGGGGACTTTTTGGAAGTTGGTTAAGAACTGCCTCAGAATGGTTGCATATGGAACATACTTGATTTTGAAAACTTTGCTGAATAATACCTATTTTTTATGCTGGATTTGGGTTCATTTGCAAGTTGCACTAAATCCTCCAGCATCCAAATAAGGGGAGGTGACAATGTTTATTCAGACCTTCCAGTTCCCAGATTATCAATTCATTTATTCAACCAACATTGTTTAGGCACCTACTGTGGTCTAGGGATACAAAAAAAGGTAAGTGAAATAGGGGCGCCTGGATGGCTCAGTCGGTTAAGCATCTGACTCTTGATCTCAGCTCAGATCTTGATCTCAGGGTTGTGAGTTCAACAAGCCCCATGTTGAGCACCACACTAGGCATGGAGCCTACTTTAAAAAAAAATGAAAAACAAAAAACAAAGGTGAGTAAAATAGAGTTCTTTACCCCTAAGGGACTAAGAAGGGGCATAAGTCCAAATATAATTCGACAAGTGCTATAAATGAGTAAGACAAATGAGGAAAGTAGCTCATAAAAATGTCCTTTTATGATTACACCTCCAGAGTAAATTAGTTGCTTCTTGGCGAAGAGCTATTGATGATATTTTTCAGTCTTTTCTGTAACACCTAGCAGGGTCTATGCACAGAAGAGAGGCTCAATAAATGTTTGTCAAATAAATGATAGTTGAGGGAAAGCCTTACAACTTAATTGATGTACCCTTGATGATAGTATCTATTAGAGATCACTTAAACATTCTTTAAAAGAAAGAACAAAAAGTCATACTAATGCCTGTAAGTTTCCATTTCCCCATCTGTAAAATAAGGATAAAGGCCCTCTTTTCATGGGGTTCTTGAGAGGATGAAGGGAGAAGGTACAAAGACCAGCTGGGTTCCTTGGCACGTCAATAAACTGCAGTTATTATGACTACAATTCAGTGTGCTTTTTATCTGCAAAAGTTGCTAAAAATGGCACACTGATTGGACCGAGTTCACCTAGAGCTTCAGTCGGTTTCATCCATGTTCTCTCCTCATTGAGACCATGGTTTTGAAACGTTGGGGTGAACATATATAGGCCTAGAGCACTGGGTTAAGACTACACACAAACACACACACACACACACACACACACACTGTACCACACCCACCACACACATACTGCACACACAACACCCATACAACACACTACACACAAACTTGTACCACACAATACACGACACACACCTACCCCACACCACAGTACGCACACCAAACCATACACAGAGCACTACCCCCAAATGATAGCATACATACCACATCACACAGACAATACACACACACCACATACCCTGCAAAACATCCACCACACACATACCACACACACAATCATCAATCATACAACACAATACATAACCACACACATGCCACAGACTCCACAATATGTATGCCAAGCCACATACAAAGCTCTACCCCCAAATACACACCACACACACATACACACACACACGCACCACACACACTCACAGAACACATAGACCATACACATACAACATACAGACTCTACAATACACACACCAAAACACACACCCAGCCCTACCCCCAAATACACCACACACACACACAAGCGCACACACACCCACCCCCGTGTGCATCCCCCCCCACACTTACCATCCTTCCCTCAAAAGGCACACAGCAGCCGTTCCCTAAACGGCCTGATTGCCCCAGTCTCCCATGTGAACATGCCATACGAGAGTCAACTTGGTCCTTCCTCTCTGAGAGCTCTGTTTTGAGCCACAAAGCAGGCACGAATACTAGAAGAGAAACCCCAGGAGTTCCTGTCAGCATGACACCGTGTCCCATTAGTTCCAGTTAGCTCTGTGTTCCTCAGCCAGCTCTCTGTCATTAAAAATACAGATTCTCTTCAAAATCTCCAGGAATGGGACTCTGAGCAGTGTTTATAGGCTTTCGGGGAGATTTTAGACAACCAGTGCGCTAGCGGGGATGCCCAGCCCCACAGTGCTGTGCTTCACGTCTTGCTCGTGCTTGGCTTCCATGTTTACTGAGAAAAAGGAAAAATGAATGACCTCCAAGAGGGCAAGGCCTTGGCAAATAAGAAGGCATTATGCAAAGTGGTGTGTGTGTGTGTGTGTGTGTGTGTGTGTGTGTGTGTGCGCGCGCGCGCTCACGTGCATGTATGTACGTAAGTGCCACATGGTCTACAATATAGAGATTGGTCTGTGGTATAAGAAGTGGCCTGTATACGAGACCGGGTAACCCAGAAGACAGACAATCACCTTGAGGGGACTGGTACCACAGGGTACAGTAACTTGAGGAGCCGGAAGCCGAGTGGACCCCTTCCCATGTTCCCTGTAGAACTGGTAGCTCCTGACCCTAATAGGCTGCACTCTTTTTGTTGCTGACTACAGACAGCACCAGGCTTATATTGTCTTGTCCAAAGGATCCCAGAAGAGAGTAAGAGATTTTCTTCCCCAACATTCACAAAGAAAATATCAGGTAGAAGCCTGATTAGCCCAGCTCAGTCACCTACCCTTCCTTGGGCTATCACTGTGGCCCCAGGGCTGGGGTGTATTGTTGCCAGTCCACCTTTGGGTAGGGGACAGGGTCCTGTGATCCACCAAGCTACCAGAAGCACATGAAGTGGGAAGCAGCAGTTCCTCGAAGGCATGGTGACTCCAGAAGGCCTCCAGCAGTTCGAGAAGGCCTGGAAGGGATGGTTGTGGGGATGAAATCCATGTCTGTTCCCAGCCATGACCTTGATCTGCTCTAACCCCAGGGAGCCAGCTAGCCCCAGAGGGATGCAGCCTACCCCCCAGGCAAAGCTCTGAAACCTCGCTGTTGCAGGACCTTTCACCTTAAAATAACCTCAAGATAATGAGTTTTTATTTCCTGGCGTCTAGTATGCTCAAAGCGGGTATACTCAGTTTAAGAAACTTTTGGAAGTCCCCTGTTTCAAATGCAGAGAGTTTTGTGAACTGTATTATACCCATGTGATGCAAAAGTAATGTTTCTTCTCCCAATTCTTATTTTAAAAAATTTCAAACCTGCAGAAAAGTTGAGAAAACAGTATAATCGGCATCCATTTTCCTTCAGATGAACACCTGTTAATATTTTGCCACATCCCCTTGATTCTCACTCTCTGCACACGTACATATGGAAAGATAGCGACACACACACAAATAAAAATACTTCCTTTTTCCCTCTTCACCAGTTAAGAGTTGGTTGCAGACAGGATGATGACACTGAACCCCTGAACACTCAATCTTACATCTCCACAGAACGGATACATTCTCCTACACAACCACAGCTGATTATTATACTCAAGAAGTTTGACATGGATGTGATATTATTATCTAACATATAGATCATATTCAGATTTCCCCAAGTGTCTCAGTAATGTCCTATAGCATGTTTCCCCTGCCTCTGGGATCTAGTCAAGCATGAAGTCTCCTTCTCTTTTATCTTTCATGCCATTGATATTTTTGGAGCCCAAGCTCCAGTGGCAAAATGTACCTTAATTTGGAACTTTGAGTCTTTCCTTATGATGAGATGCAACATTTTTGGATGGAATACCATGTACTTCTCAGTGCATCCACTCAAGGGGCACACAATATCCGTATGTGCAATTATTGGCAATGTTCTCTTTGATCATTTGGTTAATACAGTACCCGCCAAGTCTATCATTATAACAGTACATTTCCCTGTATAATTAATGAGTAATTCACATGCAGTCATGTGAATACCCTGTTTTCCAGCAACCTTCCACCTTACGGTGATTTTTGTCTAAATCAGTTATTACTAGGGTGATGGCAAAATGGTGATTTTTCTATTTCTGTTATTTCTCCCACATTTATTGGTATTATTCTGATAAAAAAGAAGCTTTCTTGGGGCAGCTGGGTGGCTCCATTAAACATCCTACTCTTGATTTCAGTTCAAGGTCCTGATCTCAGGGTCATGGGATAGAGCCCTGTGCTGGCACAGTTTGCTTCTCCTCTCCCTCTGCCCTTCCTCCTCCTTTCTCTCAAATAAATAAATAAATAAGATATATTTTTTTTAAAAAAAGCTTTCTCTATACCCAATATTAATCTTTATTTTTAGTAACAGTATGGAGTAGTGGATTTTAAAAATTCCATGTGTTATAATCCATTCATCTTTTTATTCATTCTGATGCTCATATTGTCTGAAATTTGGCCAGTGAAAGTCCCTTCATGGTGGATCCACTGTCCTTTTGAGATAGCCATATCAGTTTTTGACAGTGTACTTACTGTCTGTCAGAAGATGGTCCAGAATGACCTTGTATTTTCTCTGCTTAGCCCTAGAAACGGTCATTTCTGCAAGGCACCCTGATTCTTTTTTGTCGGTATTTAGAAATCAAAGTATAGATTACTATTGGAATGACACTGCTTCCCTCTATCAGTAGAGAGAACCCAAGAATACATGTATGTATATATATGCACATTCACACGTATGCCCACACATATCTAGAGCTATTTCTATGTCTATCTATCTGTACATTTTAGAAACGAGGAGGTCATTCTGTGGGCCACAGTAGCAGTCAAACACCACAGGATTCATTCTATTCTTCTACCTTTCCATATTTGCAATTCTATTCTTCAACAGTGAGAAACCATATAGAAGATAAAGTTTAATCTTGCAAACTCTGTGTTATATTCATGGAATGGAATTCCACTCAGTAATAAAGAGGAATGAACTAATGCTCAACATGAATTAACATATGAATCAAAAAAATACACTGAGCAAAAGAATCAGACACAAACAAAAATTAGATACTCATATCGTGTATATTATATATTTTGTTTATATAACAAGCAAAATAAGAGCAAGCAAAGCTAATTTATGGTGATAGAAATCAGAAAAAGGGGTTGCTTCTGGAGGTAGTGAGAGAACTGACTTGAAGGAAACATAAGAGAACTTTCTAGGGTGATGGAAATGTTCTAGATCTTGTTCTGAATGGTGGTTACACACGTGTATTCAACTGTCAAAATTCATTGAACTGAACACTTAAGATCTGTACATTTTAATGTATCTAAATTATCTTTAAAAAGAAAAATATAAAAATATGAGAAATAGGGGAGGTGGAGGGATGAGATAGCTGCGTGATGGGCATTAAGGAGGGCATGTAATGAGCACTGGGTGTGATATGCAGCTAACTGATGAATCACTGAACTCTAACCTCTGAAACTAATAATACATTAAATGTTAATTAATTGAATTTAAAATAAAATTTTAAAAAATTTGAAAAATAGCTCTTAAATGAAAAGATGAAATTTCACTCATAATAAGAGAATGCAAATTAAAACTGCACTGAGAAGCTACATTCACTTATCGAAATGCTAAAAATAGAAAACTTGGGCACCTGGGTGGCTCAGTTGGTTAAGCGTCTGCCTTCAGCTCAGGTCATAATCCCAGGGTCCTGGGATAGAGCCCTGCATTGGGCTCTCTGATTGGTGGGGAGTCTGCCTGTCGCTCTCCATCTGCCTCTCTCCTAGCTCGTGCTCTCTCTCGCACTCTCTCTCTAATAAATAAATAAAATCTTAAAAAAGTAGAAAACTTGATAACACACACTGTTGGTGAGACCATGGTAAATTAGGCAATAATATCTAAAAATATCTAAATATCTAAAAGTATCTAAAATATTTTTAAATAGCTATATTTACCCTTTGCTCCATGAATCTCACTTCTGTGAATTTATCCTGAATATATAATCTAATGCTAAATTTCCATATAGAGTGAGGTCTATTTCTGGATCTCCTATTCTTTTCTGCCAGTCTATTTATGATCTAATACCATACAGTTTTAATTATAGGGGTTTTATAACATGTTTTAATGTTCACTAGAGCTAGTCCACCCTCCTTGCCTTTCTTTTTCAGTTTTTCTAGCTATTCTTATGTGTTATATATATATATATTTAAATTATTTTTATTAACATATAATGTATTATTTGCCAAAGGGGTACATATCTGTGAATCATCAGGCTTACACATTTCACAGCACTCACCATAGCACATACCCTCCCCATGTCCATTACCCAGCCACCCTATCTCTACCCCTCCACCCTCCAGCAATCCTCAGTTTGTTTCCTGAGATTAAGAGTCTCTTATGGTTTGTCTCCCTCCCAATCCCATCTTGTTTCATTTTTTCTTTCCCTACCCCCACAACCTCTTGCCCTGCCTCTCAAATTCCTCATAATAGAGAGATCATAAGATAATTGTCTTTCTCTGATTGACTTATTTCGCTCAGCACAATACCTTCTAGTTCCATCCACGTCATTGAAACTGGCAAGATTTCATTTCTTTTGATGGCTGCATAGTAGTCCATTGTACATATATACCACATCTTCTTTATCCATTCATCTGTTGATGGACATCTAGATTCTTTCCATAGTTTAACTATTGTGGACATTGCTGCTATAAACATTTGGGTGCACGTGCCCCTTCGGATCACTACATTTGTATCTGTAGGGTAAATACCCAGTATTGCGAATGCTGGGTCATAGGGTAGCTCTATTTTCAACTTTTCGAGGAACCTCCATGCTGTTTCCAGAGTGGCTGCACCAGCTTGCATTCCCACCAACAGTGTAGGGTGGTTCTTCTTTCTCTGCATCCTTGCCAACATCTGTCATTTCCTGACTTGTTAATTTGAGCCATTCTTACTGGTGTGAGGTGGTATCTCATTGCAGTGTTTTTTGTTTTTTGTTTTTTTTTTTTAAGATTTTATTTATTTGACAGAGAGAGAGCTCATGTGTAAGCAGAAAGGCAGGCAGAGAGAGGGAGAAGCAGGCTCCCTGCTAAGCAGAGAGCCTGATACAGGGCTCGATCCTAGGACCCTGAGATCATGACTTGAGCCAAAGGCAGAGGCTTAACCCACTGAGCCACCCAGGCGCCCCCTCATTGTGGTTTTGATTTGTATTTTCCTGGTGCCAAGTGATGTGGAGCACTTTTCATGTGTCTGTTGGCCATCTGGGTATCTTCTTTGCAGGAATGTCTGTTCATGTCCTCTGCCCATTTCTTGATTGGATTATTTGTTCTTTGGATGTTGAGCTTGATAGATTTTTATAGATTCTTTTTTTTTTTTAAAGATTTATTTATTTATTTGACAGAGAGAGAAATCACAAGTAGGCAGAAGTAGGCAGAGAGGCAGGCAGAGATGGAGAAGCAGGCTCCCTGCTGGGCAGAGAGCCCGATGCAGGGCTCGATCCCAGGACCCTGGGATCATGACCTGAGCCGAAGGCAGAGGCTTAACCCACTGAGCCACCCAGGCGCCCCGATTTTTATAGATTCTTTATAGATTTTGGATACTAGCCCTTAATCTGATATGATGTTTGCGAATATCTTCTTTCATTCTGTTGGTTGTCTTTTGATTTTGTTGACTGTTTCCTTTGCTGTGCAAAAGCTTTTGATCTTGACAAAGTCCTGATTGTTCATTTTTGCTCTTACTTCCCTTGCCTTTGGTGATGTTTCTAGGAAGAAGTTGCTGTGGCTGAGGTGGAAGAGGTTGCTGCCTGTGTTCTCCTCTCAGTATTTTGATGGATTCCTGTCTCCTGTTGAGGTACTTCATCCATTTTGAGTCTATTTTTGTGTGTGGTGTAAGGAAATGGTCCAGTTTCATTTTTCTGCATGTGGCTGTCCAATTTTCCCAACACCATTTGTTGAAGAGACTATCTTTTTTCCATTGGACATTCTTTCATGCTTTGTCGAAGATTAGTTGACCATAGAGTTGAGGGTCTATTTCTGGGCTCTCTGTTCTGTTCCATTAATCTATGTGTCTGTTTTTGTGTCAGTACCATACTGTCTTGATGATGATAGCTTTGTTATAAAGCTTGAAGCCCGGAATTGTGATGCCACCAACTTTGGCTTTCTTTTTCAACATTCCCTGACCATTTGGGGTCTTTTCTGGTTCCATATAAATTTTAGGATTATTTGTTCCATTTCTTTGAAAAAAGTTGATGGTATTTTGATAGAGATTGCATTAAATGTGTAGATTGCTCTAGGTAGCATAGATTTTCACAATATTCTTCCAATCCATGAGCATGGAATGTTTTTCCATTTCTTTGTGTCTTCCTCAATTTCTTTCATGAGTACTTTATAGTTTTCTGAGTAATAGATTCTTTGCCTCTTTGGTTAGGTTTATTCCTAGGAATCTTATGGTTTTGGGTGCAGTTGTAGATGGGATCAACTCCTCTTTCTCTTTCTTCTGCCTTGCTGTTGGTGTATAGAAATGCAACTGATTTCTGTGCATTGATTGTATATTCTGACACTTTACTGAATTCCTGTACAAGTTCTAGCCAATTTGGAGTGGAGTCTTTTGGGTTTTCCACATAAAGTATCATATCATCTGCAAAGAGTGAGAGTTTGACTTCTTCCTTGCCTATTTGGATGCCTTTTATTTCCTTTTGTTGTCTGATTGCTGAGGCTAGGACTTCTAGTACTATGTTGAATAGCAGTGGTGATAGTGGACATCCATGCTGTGTTCCTGACCTTAGGGGGGAAGCTGTCAGTTTTTCCCCATTGAGAATGATATTCACTGTGGGTTTTTCGTAGATGGTTTTAGTGATATTGAGGTATGTACCTTCTATCCCCACTCTGTGAAGAGTTTTGATCAAGAAAGGATGCTGTACTTTGTCAAATGCTTTTTCAGCATCTATTGAGAGTATCATATGGTTCTTGTTCTTTCTTTTATTAATCTATTGTATCACATTGATTGAGTTGCAAATGTTGAACCAACCTTGCAGCCCTGGAATAAATCCTGCTTGCTCGTGGTGAATAATCCCTTTAATGTACTGTTGGATCCAATTGGCTAGTATTTTGGTGAGAATTTTTCATCGTGTTTGTCAAGGATATTGGTCTGTAATTCTCCCTTTTGATGGGGTCTTTGTCTGGTTTTGGGATCAAGGTAATGCTGGCCTCATAAAATGAGTTTGGAAGTTTGTCTTCCATTTCTATTTTTTTGGAACAGTTTCAGGAGAATAGGAATTAATTCTTCTTTAAATGTTTGGTAGAATTCCCCTGGGAAGCTGTCTGGCCATGGCTCTTGTTTGTTGGGAGATTTTTGATGACTGCTTCAATCTCCTTACTGGTTATGGGTCTGTTCAGGTTTCCTATTTCTTCCTGGTTTAGTTTTGGTAGTTTATATGTCTTTAGGAATGCATCTATTTCTTCCATATTGTCAAATTTGCTGCTGTATAGTTGCTTATAATTGTTTATACTTCTTTGGTGTTGGTTGTGATCTCTCCTCCTTCATTCATGATTTTATTAATTTGGGTCCTTTCTCTTTTCTTTTTGATAAGTCTGGCCAGGGTTTTATCAATCTTATTAATTCTTTCAAAGAACGAGCTCCTAGTTTCATTGATTTGTTCTACTGTTCTTTTGGTTTCTATTTCATTGATTTCTGTTCTGATCTTTATTATTTCTCTTCTTCTAGGTTTAGGCTTTCTTTGCTGTTCTTTCTCCATCTCCTTTAAATGTAGGGTTAGGTTGTGAACTTGAGACCTGAGAAAGGCTTGTATTGCTATATACTTTCCTCTTAAGACTGCCTCTTCTTCATCCCAAGATTTTGAACAGTTGTGTTCATTTTCATTTGTTTCCATGAATTTTTAAATTCTTAAGTTCCTGGTTGATCCATTCATTCCTTAGTAGGATGCTCTCTAGCCTCCATGTATTTGAGTTCTTTCCAAATTTCCTCTTGTGATTGAGTTCTAGCTTCAGAGTATTGTGGTCTGAAAATACGCAGGGAATGATCCCAGTCTTTTGGTACTGGTTGACACCTGATTAGTGGCCCAGGATCTGATGTATTCTGGAGAATGTTCCATCTGCACTAGAGAAGAATGTGTATTCTGTTGCTCTGAGATGGAATGTTCTGAATATATGTGTGATGTCCATGTGCCCCAATGTGTCATTTAAGGCCTTTATTTCCTTGTTGATGTTTTGCTTAGATGATCTGTCCATTTCAGTGAGCAGGGTGTTAAAGTATTATTATTATATTATTGTTGATGTATTTCTTTGATTTTATCATTAATTGGTTTATGTAGTTGGCTGCTTCCATGTTAGGGGCATAGATATTTAAAACTGTTAGATATTCTTGTTGTACAGATCATTTAAGTATGATATAGTGTCCTTCCTCATCTCTTATTATAGTCTTTGGCTTAAAATCTAACCTATCTGTTATAAGGATTGCTTTCTTTTGACGTCCATTAGTATGGTAAATTGTTTTCCACCCCTCACTTTAAAATCTGGAGATGTCTTTGGGTCTTAAGTGAGTTTGTTGTGGACAGCATATCGATGGATCTTGGGTTTTTATCCATATTGATACCCTGTGTCTTTTGATTGGGGCCATTTATCCCACTTACATTCAGGGTAACTCTTGAGAGATATGAATTTAGTGCCATTGTATTGCCTGTAAGGTCACTATTACAGTGCATTGTCTCTGTTCCTTTCTGGTCTACTACTTTCAGGCTCTCTCTTTACTTAGAGGACCCCTTTCAATATTTCCTGTAGGGCTCATTTGGTGTTCACAAGTTCTTTTAATTTTTTTTGTCCTGGAAACTTTTTATTTCTGCTTCTATTTTCAATGATAGCCTAGCTGGATATAGTATTCTTGGCTGCATGTTTTTCTCATTTTCTCTGCATGTTTTGCTCTGAATATATCATGCCAGCTCTTTCTGGCCTGCCAGGTCTCTGTGGATAGGTCTGCTGCCATTCTAATATTTCTCCCATTGTATATTACAGACCTCTTGTCCCAAGCTGCTTTCAGGATTTTCTCTTTGTTACTAAGACTTGTAAGTTTTACAGTTAGATGACATGGTGTGGTCCTATTTTTATTGATTTTGAGGGGGATTCTCTGTGCCTCTTGGATTTTGATGCTTGTTCCCTTTGCTATATTAGGGAAATTCCCTACTATAATTAGCTCCAATATACCTTCTGCCCCCCCCTTCTTTTTCTGGGATCTCAATTATTCTAATATTGTTTCGCCTTATGGTATCACTTATCTCTCAAATTCTCCCCTCGTGGTCCAGTAGTTGTTTGTCTCTCTTTTGCTCAGCTTCTTTATTCTCCATCATTTAGTCTTCTATATCACTAATTCTCTCTTCTGCCTCATTTATCCTAGCAGTAAGAGCCTCCATTTTTTTTTAAAGATTTTATTTATTTATTTGACAGACAGAGATCACAAGTAGGCAGAGAGGCAGGCAGAGAGAGAGGAAGGGAAGCAGGCTCCCTGCTGAGCAGAGAGCTCGATGCAGGACTTGATCCCAGGACCCTGGGATCATGACCTGAGCTGAAGGCAGCGGCTTAACCCACTGAGCCACCCAGGCGCCCCAGAGCCTCCATTTTTTAAAACATTTTTTAAAAAAATTATTTATTTGACAGACATAGATCGCAAGTAGTCAGAGAGGCAGGCAGAGAGAGAGAGAGAGAGAGAGGGAGGGAGGATAAAGCAGGCTCCCCACTGAGCAGAAAGCTGGATGTGGGGCTCGATCCCAGGACCCAGGGATCATGACCTGAGCTGAAGGCAGAGGCTTTGACCCACTGAGCCACCCAGGCACCCCAAGAGCCTCCATTTTTATTGCTTTAATAGCAATAGCTTTTTTTATTTCATTAATAGCTTTTTTTATTTCAACTTGGTTAGATTTTAGTTCTTTTATTTCTCCAGGAAGGGATTCTCTAATATCTTCCATGCCCTTTTCTAGCCCAGCTGGCACCTTGACAATTGTCATTCTGAACTCTAGTTCTGACATGTTACCAAAGTCCGTATTGATTAGGTCCCTAGCTATCAGTACTGCCTCTTGTTCTTCTTCTTTTTTTTTTTTTTTGTGGTGAGTTTTTGCATCTTGTCATTTTATCTAGATAAGAATAGATGAATGAGAGAACAGTATACTAAAAAGGTGGCAAAGACCCCAGAAAAATATATGCTAACCAAATCAGAAGAGACCTGAAACCAGAGGGAGAAGAAAGGGTGAAAAAATTAAAAAATTAAAAAAATATATATATTAGACTGGTGAATAGAACAGAGGCTTGATTATGGGTGTATTCTGGTCTCTTAGAAGACTCTAGCTCCCAAAATTTTAACGAAGGAAAAACATATATATACAAAAATAAGGGTAAACACAGTGAAGTGCTGGAATATGACTGTTAAGATGAAAATTTTAAAAGATTCTAAAAAAGGAATTGATAAGATTAGTTCATTGGAAAAAAAAAAAAAGAGGAGAGAACGTGATCAGGCTGGAGACTAGAACAAAGCCATGTGCTAGATTTAGAAAATATTTTGATCTATTAGGAGAAATTGTATCCCAAAATTTTAAAGAAAAAAAAAACCTATTTGTGCACTAAAAGTAAGTTTAAATACAATGAAGGGATAAAATATGAGTATAACAATGAAAATTTAAAAATATCTTTAAAAGGTATTAATAAGATAAAATAGTTTAAAAATCTTAAAAGAAGAATGAGGACAAGTTAAAAAAATGGAGTAAGAAAAAAATAAAATTAAAAAAAATTAACTTTGCAAGAATAAAGGAGCATGGGGAAAAAGCCGTGAATTCTATGTGTTGCTTTCCTCTAGCTCTGGAGTTCCACAGTTCTCATTGATCGATGAACTTCGTCTTTGCTGGATGTTCTTGCTGATCTAGGTGAGGGGCCTGGTGCTGTGATTCTCAAATGTCTTTACCTGAGGCGGAATTGCAACGTCCTATTAGGGGCCAGTCTAAGTAATCTGCTCAGGTTCACTCTCGAGCGCTCTTGTTCCCTGAGTGCTTTCCATACAGCTTTGGAGGATAAGAAGGAAAATGGCAGCCTCCCAGTCTCCGGCCTGGAGGAGGTGAGAGCTCAGGGCCCCACTCCTCAGTGCACCCTCGGAGAGAAGCAGTCAATCCCTGGTCTCCCGCCACACTCCATGCTCACCCGGCCTGTGACTGAGTGTTTCTATCTCTGTCGCATGGCCCTGTTTGGAGTCTCCAAACCCAGCAGATTTCTGCCCCGCACTCCCAGGTCACTCCCCCTGGAGGAGAAAGGAGAGGGATCTCTCTGAATCTGCCACCTTGGGTTCCCTGCCCAAAGAGCAGTGGCCCTACTGTGCCTTAGATTACAGTTTAAGGTAGCCCTGAGCTGAGAGCCCCCTCTTCAGCTCCATCTCTACAGTCAGCTTCCCCACTCTGATACCTGGTGGCTCTGCCACATTTATGCAACCCTGGTCTTTCTGTGTCACCACAGATCCTGAGACTACACTGTCCTCTCATGGGCTCCACCCCTGCTTAGCCCCTGGAGCAATGTCCCTCAGTGGAGCAGACTTTTTTTTTTTTTTAAGATTTTATTTATTTATTTGACAGAGAGATCACAAGTAGGCAGAGAGGCAGGCAGAGAGAGAGGAGGAAGCAGGCTCTCTGCTGAGCAGAGAATCGGATGTGGGGCACGATCCCAGGACCCTGGGATCATGACCTGAGCCGAAGGCAGAGGCTTTAACCCGCTGAGCCACCCAGGCGCCCCTGGAGCAGACTTTTTTTTTTTTTTTTTTTTAAAGATTTTATTTATTTATTTGAGAGAGAGACAGTGAGAGAGAGCATGAGCAAGGAGAAGGTCAGAGGGAGAAGCAGACTCCCCATGGAGCTGGGAGCCCGATGCGGGACTCGATCCCGGGACTCCGGGATCATGACCTGAGCCGAAGGCAGTCGTCCAACCAACTGAGCCACCCAGGCGTCCCAGGAGCAGACTTTTTAAAGTTCAAATTTTGTGCTCTGCAGCTCCACCACTTGCTGGGAGTTGGCCCCTCCCCCAGCAGTCTATCTTCCCGTTGCTTAGGATCCACTTCTCTGCACATCCTACCTTCCAGAAAGTGGTCAATTTTTTGTTCCTAGAATTGCTGCTTTTCTTCTCTTCTATCTCCTTTTGAGTTTGTAAGTGTTCAGAATGATTTGATAACTATCTAGCTGAAGTCCTGGGACTAATTATATTTCAGTTTCCTACTCCTCTGCCATCTTGTTTCCTCATGTGCTTAATATTTTAAAATACATGTGAAATTTAAAAGTAACTTGTTAGCTCCAGAAACAAAAACTGGTATTTTTATTGGATTGAATTACATTTATAATTTAGGGATAAATGACATTTTTATGATGGGTCATACTTTCCAAAAAAGGGATGTCTTTCCATAAAATATACTTTTACATCTTTCAGGAGTGTTTTAAGGATTTTCTCCTATAACTTTTATATATTTCGTATTAATACCTAAGTATTTTATCTTTGTTGTCATTGCTATTGTCAATGAGGCTTTTGTATTCATTATCCCTTCTAATTGTTGGGTTTTTAAAAAAATTCTAACTGGTTATTATTTGTGTGTATGAAGCTATTGATTTCTGTGAGTTAGTTTTATATCCTGCTATATCATTGAATTATTTTATTGTTTAAGTTTTATCTTTAAGCCTCTTGGGTTTTGCAGGTCTAATTGATATTAGACCATCTGCAAATATAGGTCATTTTATTTCTGCTTTTCCAATTCTTATACATCAAATTCCTTCTACCTGTCTAATTACATTGGCTGATACCTCCAATAATGTATTAAATAGTGGTATAGATATTGGTATAAGGTATAATATAGCAAGGATATCTTGCTATATTATACCTTACTGTAGTGATAACATCTCTAGTGTTTCCAACTAAATAAAAAGCTGGCTTTTGGTCTTAAGTATGTTTTATCTTTTAAAGAAATATCTATCTTCCTATTTTATTGTATTTTGGAATGAATTTTGAATTTTCTCAAAAGCTTTTGTGGCATTTATAGAAACAATCATATAACTTTTATTCTTATACTAGTATGGTGAATTATGTTAAAGGATTTCC
The DNA here is from genome assembly GCF_002288905.1 of Enhydra lutris kenyoni. Classification (NCBI taxonomy): domain Eukaryota; kingdom Metazoa; phylum Chordata; class Mammalia; order Carnivora; family Mustelidae; genus Enhydra; species Enhydra lutris. The sequence goes on along the minus strand of NW_019154094.1, from coordinate 36,030,291 downwards.
TAACATCAAACCATTTTTGCATTCCTGAAATAAATCCACTTGATCATGAAGTATTTTTAAATGAGGTGTTTTGTGGGGTTTTTTTTGCATCAATATTCATAAGTGAGACTGATCTTTAGGTTTTTGGTGTGAGCTATATTTATTAGGTTTAAGTATAAATGTTAAACTTTATAAAAAATTTAGAAGTTTATTTTTTTTTAGAAGTTTCTATTTTCTGTCCTCTGGAATAATTCATATAGCATTGAGATTATTCAAATGCGAAATTTTGGTAGAAATCCCCTGTGAAACCATCTGAGTGTGATGGTTTTTTTATGGGGTAGTTCTCTGAAATAGTCTTTAATACTTCTTTGGAAATTTGCTTGAGAATTCTCTCTCTACTGAGGTCAGTTTTGTAAAATTTTATTTCTAGGAAGTTATCCATTTCATCTAAATTTTCAATTTTATTTGTGAAGGATTGTGAGCATAGTCTCTTCATGATTTAAAAATTTTCCTTCACTTTAAAACTTTTCATTTTTTTAATGTATTTATGCTTTTTTGTCTTCTTGATTAGGTTAGCTAGCATTTTCCTTCACTTCAAGGAACCGTTATTTTCATTTACCAATTAGTTATATTGTTTTTCTGGGGTTTTTAATCCTAAATAATATGCATGACTTCTTTCCTTACACTTTCTTTTGGTTGACTTAGCTGTTGGTTTTCTAGCTGTTATGAGTTGGAGTTTTGTTCACTTGTTTTCCATCTTTTATTGTTTATATAAGTATTTAAGGCTATGAATTTTCCTCTGACCACCGCTCTGATGCATCCCATAACTTCTTATATATAATGCTGTCATTATTACAATTTTTTTGGCAATCCTGCTTTTGTGGTTTTTGCTTCCACTTTCACCTAAGTGTTGTGTAACAGAGTGTTTTCATTTTCACCTCTGAAGACCTTTAAAATATGTTGTTGTTGTTGTTTTTTAAGATTTTATTTGTTTATTTCACAGAGAGAGAGAGATCACAAGTAGGCAGAGAGGCAGGCAGAGAGAGGGGGGAAACAGGCTCCCCACTGAGCAGAGAGCCTGGGCAGGGCTTGATCCCAGGACCCTGAGATCACGACCTGAACCGAAGGCAGAGGCTTAACCCACTGAGCCACCCAGGCGCCCCTGTTGTTGGTTTTTGTTTGTTTGTTTGTTTTTGTTTTTATGATTTTACTTATTTACTTGAGAGAGAGTGTGTGTGTGTGAGAATATGAACAGGGGGAGGGGCAGAGGGAAAAGCAGACTCTCCACTGAGGAGGGAGCCTGATGTGGGACTTGAGGCAGGACCCTGGGATCATGACCTGAGCCAAAGGCAGATGCTTAACCAACTGAGCCACCCAGGCACCCCCAAAATATGTTGTAGTTTTATTGTATTGGGATCACAATTATGTTTTAAAGTACTTCTAAGTTTAAACTTTTTACTCTGAAAATAATAAATTAAAATTAATATGAATAAGGTGTGCTATATTTATCTGGTGACATCATGTAGCCCTGGCATATTACCACATATCCCTGATAGCACATTTAGTATTTTTTGTCACACTTTTTAAGGATAGAATCAGTTCTTTTCATATGTTCTGGCATTACTTTCTTATCAGTAAAAAATAATATTTGGTTAAAATACTCTGAATATAGGGGTTCATTAGAATGTCAACCTAAAATATATATATATATACTCATTTTCTTTCCATTCAATACTTTAATGAGAACTAAATCCCTCCATTTTTTTCTCAGCCACTGAAAATATTTGATCTCATGCAGTGTTTTTTCTGTAGGGTCATGATCACATAAGGGGTTACAGTCTACATTAAAGACAAACAGATGGGTATATACACCACAACCTGGCACATGGCCTCACCATTAGTGTGTTCAGTAAATACTTTAAACATTGATGAGCAAATGAATGAATATACTACATATAGATTATAATTCACTTACTTGTGCAAAGTAACATCACTCTGATAGATCTTCAGGTTGTTAAGTATGAATGCTTTAATCTTACTGCTAATAACTCCTTTTCTATCATGCTTATAATCTAAGTTTAATGGGTTGGGTGCCTTACAGCTTAAGTACAGTGCATTGAAAGAGCATTTCCAAGGGTGGGTACAAGAAGACAAGAGTTTTCTCAGGCTAATGGGAAGGAACTAATTTCTCAGGCTGTCTTAAAATAACAAATCATACACTCTTTCAATTGATGATAAAAAACAACTCCTGAAAGGATCAGTGTTGGAGAGAAAGGATGGCTTTGTAAGTCACTGAATCTTTTCCCTAGGTAAGGTAAGGATCTCTAAACAGAATGTGGAATGGAACATAGTTTTATTTTATTATTTTATTTTTTATGGAAGCATTTTACTTTATTTTTAAATTTTATTTTATTTTATTTTAAAGTAGGCACCATGTCCAACATGGGGCTTAACCTCATGACCCTGAGATGCATCCTCTACTGACTTAGCTAACCAGGCACCCCTGGAATATAGTTTTAATAAGCAAAACTCTTAAAATTATGTGGCAGTCTTACAAATGATAGCCTCCAGTGAACCATGCCTCCTGGTATTTACACCCTTGAATAGCCGTCTTCCTTGAATCTGAGCAGGCCCTGGGACTCACTTTAGCCTGTAGAATATGGTGGAAGGGATTTAGGAACATAGAGGAATACCAAGTTACTCCAGGAGTGAGCCATCTTGGATGTACTACCTAGTTGCGTCCAAAATCTAGAGTGGGAAAATTATGGCTTTCAGTCAAATGTGGCCTACCATCTGAGTTTATAAATAAAGTTTTATTGGAACACAGCCATGTATGTTCATTTATATATCATCTGTGGCTGCTTTCTCACTACAGTGGCAGTGTTAGATAGTCATGACAGAAACTTTACAGCCTGCAAAGCCTGAAATATTTACTGTTTGGCCCTTGACAGGAAAGTTTGCTGACCCCTGTCCAAGATGGCTACAGTCCCAGCTGACATCCAGGAAGCAGAATGCCCAGCTGAAGCAAATCAACCCACAGAATCCTAAGCAATAATCAAATAGTTTGCTGTCTTAAATCATTAAGTTTTGGGATGGATTATTATGTAGCAACAATTGAAAGAAATTATAAAATCTGATATCTGTATTTTATAAACTTGATGATTTCATGGCTTAAATTTTTACCTTCTTTTCTCTTAACTTTTAGTAGGTTTATTGAGATTTTTCTAACTTGTCTTAGTCACGTGTCACTGAAACTTCTCTCACCAAGATCGATGCACTCCTTGTTACTAAATCCATTGGATGTTTTTCAGTCTTCATTTCATTTGAGTATTGGTCAGCCTTTGACACTGTTGGCCATTTCTTTTTTTTTTTTTTTTTAAGATTTTATTTATTTATTTGACAGAGAGAGATCACAAGCAGACAGAGAGGCAGGCAGAGAGAGAGAGAGAGGGAAGCAGGCTCCCCGCTGAGCAGAGAGCCCGATGCGGGACTCGATCCCAGGACCCTGAGATCATGACCCGAGCCGAAGGCAGCGGCTTAACCCACTGAGCCACCCAGGCGCCCCTGTTGGCCATTTCTTTGGTCTTCAAACATTTCCTCCTCTTGTTTGTTTAAATCATAACCTCCTCACTTTCTTTTGTCTTCTAGGAGGATCTTTGTCAATATCTCTGTGGGGGAATTGATCTTTTGCCTAACACATAATATTAGAGTTCCTCAGGATTCCCTCTTAGATTTCATTCAGCATTCAACTAATAGATATTGAGCCTACTATATGCTGGACATTGTTCTAGATTCATGGGATATGTTAGTGAACAAAAATTCCCTGCCCTTGGGGAGATTTTTAAATGTATATATAATATCTTGAATTAAATATGTGTCTTAGAAAAGAAAATAAAACAGGTTAGCAAGTATGAGGTAGCGGGGAGGGTTTAAAGAAAGGTGGTCAGAAAAAAATCTGAATCATCTGAATCAGAAATCATCTCCTTGACATTTGAACAAAGCCCTAAAAAAAAAAAAAGTTAAGGAAGCAGACATGTGGATATGTATAAAGGACATTCCAGGCAGAGGGAGCAGCAGTGCAGATACTTTGGCAAGGAATGTGCCTGCAGTGTTTGAGAACAGGAAGGATGCCCCTGTGGTGGGAAGGAGCAAACAATAGGAGATGAGGTCAGAGAATGAATGGACTCCAGGTCCTGTAGGGTCTTGTAACCCATTGTTAGGACCTTGTCTTTTTTGGACTCACATATGTGAAGACCTACTGGCCATCTCCTCTCCCAGTGTTCTCTAGGCACCTCAGGCTCTATTGTTTCCTCTAAAACCTTTGTCTCCTTTCAAGCTTCCTCTACTTCACCACTAAAGCCGTGCAGCCACACCTTCTTATTAAGGCATTCTCTTTCAGAGGCCACTGCTAACACATATGTTAGTGGACAATCTTTGCTGGCCTATAAATGCTTTGGCTTCCATTAACACATCATTATGGTTTAGTTTATCAGATTTTCTGCCTATGATGGTGGCATGAAGGATTAGACATGGAATAGGTGGGTTTTAATTGGGATAAGATGATGGAATACTGTCTTAGAAGACAGTTCAGGGCAAGGTGCCATACTGGGGGAAACTAAATGCACTGAGGAGAGAGGATGGAACTACGAAGGGAATTCTCTACATTTTGCAGTTTTTCCCAACAGGGGCACTGCCACTGGGTATTGTGAAGACACGTAATTCTGAAATTGTCACTTTTGTTACAAATGGTACATTTATCACATAGCCGGCAAGAGTTAGGCTCCATATATATCACAGACTTTTAATTTGCGAATTTAATTTTCTACCATCTCTCACAGGAATTTTTTTGTCCACTCCCCATTATAATTTTAGAATTTAGCATTCATTCTTTTGACTTTCAGCAGAGGAACCAGTTTTGTTCTGGAAAATATTTAGTCAAAAGGGTGTATGTTGCCTTTTTCCATGATCATCTTTTTTTTTTTTTTATAATTTGTAAAGGAGCTTAAGAAATATCTTAGTCTTTTCTAAGTCTTATAAGTATTTTTAAAGATTCATTTATTTATAATTTTTGAGAGAGGGAGAGAGAGAGAATCTCCAGCAGACTCCCCACTGAGCAGGGAGCCCGATGTGGGGCTCAATCTCACGGCCCTGAGATCATGACTCGAGCCAAAATCAAGAGCCAAAATCAACTGAGTCACCCAGGTTTCCCTCTTATAAATGTTTTTTAAAAAATAATAACTGATACAAGGGAAATAAGTCTTCCTAGGTTATATGTTCCCATATTGTACTTATATGTGGGAAAGAGTCTTGTAAAAATCATTAATGTGAAACTAACTAGGCCAATGAGAGCTATTATTTTTTATTAGAAAATCAATTGCAAAATGAATGTTTAAAGGCAAGCTTAACATAGTTAATAATGTAATTAAGTCTCATCCCTTGACACTTGAAAGCGCTGTTTTTTTATTCATCATTTTCAACAGTATTTATCAAAGGCTTGCTCTGTGCCAGGTAGCATGTTTGTGCTGGGGATAGAGTACAGACAAAACAGAGAAAAAGCTTGCTACCATGGTGCTTAATTCTAGTGGGGAAGGCAGACAATGAAACAGTAAAAATAATTACTACTTCTAATAAGTGCTAGGAAGGAAATAAACAGAGGTGTAGGAGGGGAGGGAGAGAGAGAGAAAGGTAGACACACAGAAGACATTGGTGGCTGCTTGCAAAAAGGCCTCTCCAAGATAGATGAAGGTGAGTGGAGTCCTGAAGATGAGCTCAAGGCTGTCAGGAGAACTAGGAGAAGCCTCCCAGACACAGGGCCCGGCAGGACCAAAGGCCTAGAGGCAAGAAGGACTTCATGTTCCAGAAGCAGAAAGGAGACTAGAACGGCTGCCGTGAAGTGCCCAGGGATGACAGAGGCACAAGACAGGCTGCAAAGAGGGGTGGGAGCCAGATGGCGCAGGATGTGTACGCCTTGGGAAGGAATTCGGGTTTTATTCTGAGTATGATGGCAAGACCACAAAGAGACTCTGCAAAGGAATGCGGTGACCAGATGCTCTTCTTCTCTTTTTAAAAAGATTGTGGCAAAATATACATATCGTAAATTTTACGATTTTAACCACTTTAACTGTATAATTCAGTGGCATTAAGTCTGTTCATAATGTTGTACAGCTATCACCACTATTCATTTCCAGAACGTTTTCATTATCCCAGATGGAAACCTCTGTACCCATTGAACAGTTAGTTACTTTAGGCTACCTAATTTGAGAATCATTTTTGGTTCTTTTAAGTTTTGTATACCCATGATGACTTTTTTTTTAGGCTCTTCCTAGGTGAATGTCTTTCCACTCAGGGAAAGCTATGATGATGACTACAGGAGTTTTGTCCCTACATCTTGTCCTCGTACCTGTAGTCTGATGTTTGTGGTTGGGGGTGTATAGGAAGTAGCAGCTGGATTTTAGACCAATTCCAAACAAATAATCTTCCTCATGTCAAAAATCAGCTACACTACTTTGGAAAATGGTGTGGTAATTTTTCAAAATGTTAAAACATGAAATGATCATATGACTAAGAGTTCCGCTCCTAGGTATCTACCCAAGAGAAATGAAAACATGTGGCCCCACAAAGACTTGCATGTGAATGTTCACAGAAGCTTTATTCATAATAGCCCCGGAAGGAAACAACCTGAATGTCCATCAACCAATGAATGGATGGACCCAATGTGGCATATTCATGAAATGGAATACTTTTCAGGATCCAAAAGGAAGCAACTACTGACACACGTCCCATCATGGATGAAGCTCAGAAACATGAAGCCACATGCAAAAGAGCACATATTGTATTTGTATGAAATGCCCAGAAAAGGCAAATTTTCAGGGTGCCTGGGTGCTCAGTCAGTTAAGCATCTGTCTTTGGCTCAGGTCATGATCCCAGAGTCCTGGGATCAAGCCCCATGTTGGGTTCCCTGCTCACCAGGGAGCCTGTTTCTCCTTCTGCCCACTGCTCCCCTCCTGCTTGTTGTCCCTCTCTCTCTCTCTCTGACAAATAAATACATAAAATCTTTTTTTTTTTTTAAGGCAGATTTATAAAGACAGAAACTGGATTAGTGGTTTCCTGAGGTTAGAACCAGGAGCAGATCATAGGTAAATGGGCATAAAGATCTATCTTATTAGGAAGATGAAACTATACTTAAACTGATGTATGATTATGGTTGTACCACTTGCTAAAATTAACTAAAAATCATTGGTCAGAGCACCTGGATGGCTCAGTTGTTGGTCCTGGGATAGAGCCCCGAGTCAGGCTCCTTGCTCAGTAGGGAGTCTGCTTTTCCCTCTACCTCTGTCTGCTGCTCCCCCTGCTTGTGCTCTCTCTCTCTCTCTGTCAAATGAATAGATAAAATCTTTAATTTATTTTTTTAAATAAAAATCATTGGTACACTTGATATGGGTGAGTTTTATGCATGTAGTCTAATACTTATTGCTCTCTGGAAGATAAAAGTTCTTCTGCTGGACCAATGTTGAAACCTTTTTATGGAGCAGAGTGGGAGGGAAAACCTGTCCTAATATTGCTGATGCCTTGCTTTATCTGTGATGATTGTATTTGGAAAGGCTCTGAACCTATTTATTTATTTATTTATTTATTTATTTATTTATTTATTTATTTATTTATTTTTATGAGAGCACATAAGTAGGGGTAGAGAGAGGGACACAGGGAGAGGGAAAGAGAGAATCCCTAGCAGGCTCCACGCCCAGCATGGAGCCAGATGCAGGACTCCATCTCAGGACCCTGAGATTGTGCCCTGAGCTGAAATCAAGAGTCAGACACTTAACTGAATGAGCCACCCAGGTGCCCCATCAATCTCTCTATTTTAAAAAGAACTAAAGTCTCTCAGGCCATTTTTAAAATGATGTAATTATTTCGGCTTTACCCAAAACTGTACTTATTTCTTTCAGTTTTTCCTGACTAGGGTTTAGGATCTGAAATAATTTCTGTTTCCTGAACTGTTCTGTCTGCTTCCGTGAAAATTGGTTATCCCAAAGATTACTGATGAAGATTTCACTGTTGGTGATACAGAGGGTTTGAGGAATTTGTTTTTTAAACTTTCAGAGAAGCATTTGTTCCTCAGAAGGCTAAAAAGTTGTGACAGATATGGTGGGAGAGAGAAAGACTTCACAAGAGCACTTGGCTGATGTTTGCCAAAATCGTGTGCTTGGCTGGTTTTGAAAACCATCTTCAGAATATTTTTAGTTTCATAGGGTATGGTAGGAAAAGAGTGGCTCTTTTACTAAATTCCTTCTGTGAAGTAGCACTTTAGAAAGAATCCAAAAACAAAGGCCTGTGGTGTGACCTTGGATAAGTCTAATTACCTCTATTTCCTCTCTTTTCTCATCTGTACCATGGGGACAGTATCTGCCTGAAATAAGGCAACATATGGAAGCACCCAGAACAGTGACTGCCAACTAGGAAGCACCCCATAGTGCTTGTTGTAATTTTTTTATATTCCCTTGGAAAATGCCATTGGTAATGGTTTGTGCAGTGTTGATTGATTTGGACTTTTTTGTTTCCTTTACACAGTCATTGTTTTTCAAGAAATAGAATGAAAACCATTGTATGTCTTGGTTTTTGAAAGAACAAAGCAATCATCGTCTGCATTACCATCACCAACAACAGACATTTATAAATGCAGGGTGGTGTCACGGTGATGAGTGGGAGCTGGGTCAGCTTATGTGGGTGTGAATGACCACTCTGCCATCACCAACTCCGGTGGCCTTAAACAACTCACTTAAGCTTCCCTTAGCCTGGTTTTCATTAATACATTGGGACTCATAAAGGTGCTTTTGTCATAGGACAAAGACTGGCGAGAAAATATGCCCCACAGGACTGTTAGAAGTAATAAACCATTGATTCTCCTGGGAGTGGAGTTGCTGGGTTATGGGATAGCTCTAGGTTGAACTAGTTGAGAAGCTGTGAGGATGTTTTCCACAGTGGCTGCTCCATTTCACATTCCAACCAGCAATGTACGAAGGCTCTGATTTCTCCGCATCCTCACCCAAACTTGTTATTTTCTGCTTTTATTATTGTTTTTAATAGCCTTCCTAGTGAGTGTTTATTGCTAGTGGGTGGAAATACAACTGATCTTTGTATATTGGTTTTGTGTAATGCAACTTTGCTGAACTGGTTTATTAGCTCTAATAGGGTTTCTGGTGAATTTTTAAGGGTTTTCAATATATAAGTCATGTTACCCATGGATAGAGACAAGTTTTCCTAGTTCCCTTCCAATCTGTCTTTTATTTCTTTTTCTTGCCTAATTGTACTAGAACTTCCAGTGCAGTGTTGAAGAGAAGTGGTAAGAACAAACATCCTTACCTTTTCCCTCATCTTTTTTTTTTTTAAAGACTTTATTTATTTGACAGACAGTGATCACAAGTAGGCAGAGAGGCAGGCAGAGAGAGAGAGAGAGGAGGAAGCAGGCTCCCTACTGAGCAGAGAGAGTCCGATGCGGTACTCGATCCCAGGACTCCGGGATCATGACCTGAACTGAAGGCAGAGGCTTTAACCCACTGAGCCACTCAGGCATGCTAAGAAAAGGTATCTTAACGTAACTGTTAGATGCAATGCATAGATCTTGATTCGATGAAGTTAGGATCTACATACTGCATTTTGGTTGTTATCTCTCTTAAGTATCTTTTATCTAGAACATTGTTGTATACATTTTAATATGTAAATTTTATAGAAATAATACACAAATAATAAAATATGTATTTATAATATTGACTTTTTGAAGGTACTAGGTTACTTGACTTTGAGAGTGACCCAAACTCTCAGATTTGTTTCTCAGACTAGATTTGTTTCCTCATAGTATTGTTTACTCTGTTCTTTTATTCTCAGTGTTTTCTGTAAATTTGAAAGTTAAATCTAAGGGTTTGATTAGATCCAGGTTAAATACTTTTGGAAGAATATTTAGTAGGTGATTCTCTATGCTTGTTATATCTCTTAGTGGGCATATGATATCAAGTCCTTCGCTTACTTGTGATATTAAATTTGATCACTTAAGAGGTGTCCATCATAAATGTCCTTTGAAAAAGTACATTTTCCCCTTTCAAGCTCTGAAACAGCCACTCCTTTATCCATGAGAAAATATTGAAGACTTAGATTTGGAGGAGAGGGGGTAGACCACCGTTTGCTTTTTTTCTTCCTTATACATCCCAGTTTCAACTAGTGGTTTGGATGACTTTTTGGTACAAATAGAAATTTAGAAGCAAGCTTGCAATAGATCACGTGATGTGCTATAACTTGGAGTCATAGTCAGCTTCTTACTCTGGGATCAGTGAAAAGGTCTTTGCATTAGAAATCAAAATCAGGGGGGTGACTAGGTAGCTCAGTTGGTTGAGTACCAAACACTTGGTTTTGGCTGCGGTGGTGACCTCGGGGTCATTAGGTGCCCACATTGGGCTCCGTGCTCAACAGGAAGGCTGCTTGAGGTTCTCTCCCTCTCCCTTTGCCTCCTCTTCCCCCCCATGCACACGCTCGCTCTCTTCCTCTCTCTAAAAAAGATAAATAAATCTTAAAAAAAAAATCAAAATCAGGGATCAAAATTTCAGTTTCTGATCTGCCATCCATGACTCAAGATGGTTTTTAGAGTCCCCTTCAGTTCACAGAATCATAGTTCATGATTCTGTGGTTTCACTCCTTTTCACTTAGTGAAAAATACTAGATCACACTTATTAGCTATATGATGTGGGTGCTTTTATTTCTCTCAAAAATCACAACACTGGGATTTCAGTTAATCTCATAATTAGGGAGTGCCTACTCCATATAGGCGCTCAGTAAGTATTCCTGTGAACCAGGACACTAGTTGTGATGAGTGGACATTTATTTTGCTTTTATCAATACATTTTATTTTATTTTTATTGTTTCCCTTTATTCTCCATCACTGGAGAAAATTGTTGGGCAGCTGGGTTACTTTTTCTCAGTCCTGTGGCTTGAATTGTGTCCCTCCTTTCCCCCTTTCCCCCCGATTCCTATGTCCAAGTCCTAACCCCCAGGACCTCAGAATGTGAGCTTGTTTGGAAATAGGGTCATCATGGATCTAATAATCAAGTTAAAATGAAGTCGTTAGGGTGGGCCTGAACCCATATGATTGGTTGAAAGGGAGAAATGTGGACACAGATACAGATGTGTGCATTCGCTCACACACACACACACACACACACACACACACACACACACACATGCAGGGAGAATCCCATGTGAAGGTGAAGGCAGAGACTGAGGTGATGTATATACAAGCCAAGGGATGCCAGATTGCCAGTAAGCCTCCAGACGTTAGGAGAGAGGCCTGGAACAAATTTGCCCTCATAGCTTTCAGAAGGAACCATCCCTGCTATCACCTAGACCTAGGCTTCTAGCCTCCAAAACTGTGAGACAGTAAATTTTTGTTGTCTAAGTCACTTGGTTTTTCGTCCTGGTTCCAGAAGCCCTAGCAAGCTAATACACTTGCTATCCCTGATCTGGGAATGATTCCTTGAGGAAGTATAATAGTCTATATGGAAAGTAAAGAAGCCACAGGCTTTCTCTTATGTGCATGTCAGAGCCCCGAGCAGGTTGAAAAGTTCTTTTTTTTTTTTTTTCCCCAAATTCTGTCTCAGGCCAGAGGCCAGACACATCTTCTGAACTGCTCATGGAACACTTTACTGGTATTGTGTCTCTGGTAAGCTTTGTGCATATGTACGTGGGCATGTGTATGTGCTCTCAGGCACGTATGTATAATGTGAGTGCTAACCTCATCCTTTCAACAGATTTCGACTTTTGATACCAAGGAGACAGACTAGAACAGAATTTAAATATCTTCGTTGTTTTAGCATACATATGGTCACATCTACCATACCAAAAAAATTACAGTCAGACTTTTTGAGTGAAAATTTTAATAATTGCTCACACTTCCTGTCTGGATATACAGAAAGATTTTGGCCATAGAGATACGTTAAGGGTCTCAGCTAAGTAGAAAAGACCTCTGAAGAATACAGATGATCTGCTAAAAATTTTCATTTATTTCTAAGCTTTGCCATAATCTTAGAATGGAGAGCTCTCAATACATGTTATATTTCAGTAAGTCGTTTAAAAGGCACACAGATGTAGAAATGCTTTTGTTTGGTTCAGATGAGTGGCTTCAGAAAACTATATGGACCTAGTGGGTTTTGGTTGTTTTTTTGTTTTTGTTTTTGTTTTTGTTTTGTTTGTTTGTTTTTTAAGCATTGCTTGCTTTATCTGTTCTAACAGTAGAATTTGTTATGCTTTGGAAGAACTGCCTCCACTGTGCCCTGGTGATCACTATGGTCCCTTCCACTTAGAAAATGCCATCAGCCTCTTATAAATAATGGCATAAAAGAGTTGGTGTTAGCATGGGTTTTTCAAATGTGGCCTTTCAAGGTTGACGTTCTGACATAAGCTTTCTTCAGTGATTTTTAACAACAAAATCATCTTGCAAACTGAACAAATGAGCCTAGCTTTTGTTATAAAAATTTTAACTGCCTGTGTCTTTGATTATGTACAGTGGTAAGAAAAGAGTCCTTAACCAGAGAGTTGATAGATAACGAATAAAAGAGGGACAATAATAGGATTTTTGTACTTATTGATGAGTCAAAATTCACATATATCTGCATGTCCGCACTGAAAGTCCTGTGTAAGTGTAAGCAGAATGTACTCATCTATCTGAAAAGAAGATCACCTTGCAAAACTTAAGGTTTTAAAGCAGTTCTGTTTTGCATAAGACAAAGTGGCTGGTGATGAAGGAAGAATATGTGTTCATCCTAAAGGCAACTGCGGTTTCCCCAATCTGGTAATGAACTTGAGGAAATAGGATTGACTGTAGGGAAAGTTAAAAAAAAAAAAAAGAAAAGAAAAGAAAAAAGACAGGCTTTCTCTTGTGTAGATGTTAGAACATTGATCAGGTCAAGAAAGTCTATTTTTCCTTTTTTTGCAAATTCTGCCTCAGGCTAGACACACCTCCCAAACTGTCCATGGGGTCCTTTGCTGCCATTGTGTCTCTGCTAGGTGTTGTGCATAGGTACACGTGTATATGTGGACACGTGTAGATGTTCCACAGCCACAGCAAAACCCTCACACTCATGACTGAAATTAGAATGGTTTTCTCAGGCGCACAGTTTGGAGTGAAAAGTCATCATCCAGACATTATACACAGCACTCAACTTCTATGGTGGGGTAAAAAGAATGGAGACTTCAGATTTTTCTCTTAGGATTCAGTGTTACAAAGACAGACAAATGAAAACGGAAATGAACTCCTACAAGCCCAAAGGACTTTGACATCACTTTGACACTATCAGTCTAAAATACTGCCTTCATCTAGGCTCATGGAAGTTCTAATAACACCGGAGGAGGCATTCATCCAGGGGTAAAATTTATTCCATAAAAATTGTCTTTTCTGTAGGGATGCTTCTGGAACTATCAGCACTTGTCTCACGAATGGTCCCCCAAATGACTCCATAGTCCGTAATTTATCTTTACAAGCAGGTATCCTAACAGCCCAGCTCTAGCAATTTCAGTTTCAAAACCCAAAGAGATAGAAGCAGGACTGTGACTTAGGGCACAAACGTGATAATAACTGGTGATCAAATGTAATGCGATTCCAGATTTTCTAATGATGATACAGCGTTGCAATGTGGGGCTGCAGAAATGTTGTAACTAACCCATTTTTTAAATGCCGCCGTTTTTAAAGTTTTTTTTTTTTTTTTTTTTAAGATTTTATTTATTTATTTGACAGGGACAGATCACAAGTAGGCAGAGAGGCAGGCAGAGAGAGAGAGAGAGAGGGAAGCAGGCTCCCTGCCGAGCAGAGAGCCCGACGCGGGACTCGATCCCAGGACCCCGAGATCATGACCCGAGCCGAAGGCAGCGGCTTAACCCACTGAGCCACCCAGGTGCCCCTAAATGCCGCCGTTTTTATGATCTCATTTCATATCTGTCAGTTTGGGTTATTCAAGACATCCATCAGTATAGATGGAACATTGTTCCACGTGTTTGACTCTCTTCCATCCAACCGCTTCTATTAAAACCTGTGCTGAGTTGGGTTCTTGAGTTCTGAGAGTGAATTTCTCAAAGGTCACATATCCGGCAAATAGAATTATTTTGATATTTACTAATTCTTTACTTTTAATATTTTTTTAAGTAGTTTGGGCTGCCCAAAACAAGTTGTGGTAAAACTTTATAAAATTGGCTTTTTCATATAGTTAACTTCTCCAGTTTTTATGCATGGCACTAACCTGTCTTCAGACACCCCAAGATATGCCCTGTGTTTGGACTATTTCCCCTCCCCTCCCAATTCTCCAGGGTCAGCAGATATTTAAGGACTCAGACAAGACAATTACTGATAAAGTACCGACGAGTTTTCCACAAGACCTAAGGCTCATATCCATTCAAATAGCTCAAGACAGGAGAGGGCCAAGACGGGAATGCTCCTTTTCCACGGCCTCGCCCAAGGATATGCGGTCCACACTTCTCTTTAAGGGTCGCGGGATGCTTACACTATGTACGTGCATCCGCCCACCTGAGCTGAGTGTGAATTGTCCAAACGATTTCCCCTTCTTCCTTTAAATCTCAACTTGAGTTTCCCTTCTACTGGGAAGTCTCCCTCCCCCAGCCTAATGTGGGGCGCGGCTCAGGGTTGCCATGTTGCACAACCGCAGGCACCATTCACATTGTGCTTTAAGCGGATGGCGCCCCTGGAGTTAAGGCAATGAGGGGGCCCTCCCCACATGCCCTATCACAGCACCCTGGGTTGACCTCTTCCACGGACTTTACCCAGCTGGATTGTAACTCCCTGTTTCATTGTCCATCTCCCTTCCTCAAGGGTGGGGACTGTCTTCCTCTTATAAGGCTGGACTTGACATAGAGAATGCACTCAGGAAAGACTCCTAGAGGACTAACCTGAGTTGTTGAATTGGGAGGTTCGGGATCCTTCCTGCAATCCCTGATGTCCAGCCCTGATCAGCCAGTTGCCAGTGGTCTTGTTTTAGAGAGAGGTGCTACCAAATCCATATGGGGGCTTCCTGTTCCTTATCACTTACCAGCCTAAACTCCTCCCAGGCTCTAGGCCCCTGTGGACTTTCTGAGAGAATGGCGCTGCCTGAGGGGCTGGAATGGGAGAAGGGCTAGAGAAACACAGGTGCGCCTGGCTTGGTTGGCAACAGGGTTTTATTTTAAAGATTTTATTTATTTTATTTTTCTTTATTTGGGAGAGAAAGTGTACTAGAGAGCATGAGAGCGCTCGCACACAAGAGGGCACGGGTGGCAGGGGGACGAGGAGAGGAGAGGAGGTGGAGCAGAAGGAGAGAGACAAGCCCCAAGCAGACTTCCTGATCAGGACCCTGAGATCATGACGGGCGCTGAAATCAAGAGTGGGTGCTTAACCAGCTGAGCCACCCAGGAGCTCCGGCAACAGGGTTTTTGTTTTTCTAAGATTTTATTTATTTGAGAAAGTCAGAGAGAGAGAAAGAGAGAGAGAGAGAGAGAGAGTGCACAAGCAGGGATAGAAGGAGAGGGAGAAGCAGATTCCCCACTGAGCACCGAGCCCAATGCGAGGCTCGGATCCCAGGACCCAGGTATCATGACCTGAGCCAAAGGCAGATGCTTAACCAACTGAGCCACCCAGGCGCCCCAGTAGGATTTTAATCAAAAACACTTCCACCCACTCCTACAACCCCTTCTTTTTTCTGAGATGGACCTGTCAGTCCTAAATTCAATTTGTTTTTAATGGCAGAGGATTATATAACCAGTAAACTCCGATTTTTGAAATTTATTTTATATTTTATGACTATGTAAGTATAGATGGAAGTATCAAAATCATTGAAATCAAAAAAGTTGGTTCAGCTTTGTGGAAAACAAATCCTTCTGCTGTAGTACATTTTTCCATTAAAAAAGAAAAAAAGAAAAACTGATTTTCAGAGTTCTGCCAACAACACTCTAAATGTAAGTGCTAGATTTGCAAATAGGCTTATATTCAAATTTAGAGAATATGCATATTCAGAGACTTATTATTCAGGAAATATTTGGTTATCTTCAGACTAAGTAAAACTTTTGGCTAAAAATAAGAGGGGTAACATATAAATAGTGGGAAAAGTTAGGGAGCATGCCATTACAATAATAGAATAGAGAGAAAGAGGTAAGGAGAACTATGTGTTGTTTTCTGTTTTGACTTGCTTTTGCCACTACCTGAAATTCAATTAAATTTAACAAACATTAACTTGGTACCTAGCATGCAAAGTGTTGGAAAATGCAATCTTGACCCCCATGTTCTTAGAGTTGAATAGGCAGGATAAAATGGAACAATGAGACTGATTCACCAACACCATCTCTTGCACCATTATGAAGACCAGATATAATTCAGAGTTTATACTTCAGTTCCAAAGGTGGGCTCTGATTGTCACCACCACCCCCTCATCAATGACTGGTTCAGGCACTCATCAGGCCACAGTGGTTGGTTTAGGAATGATTGTGTGACCCAGTTTAGGCCAATGAGACACAAAAGAGCATTTTCTCAGGGTTTTAGGAAATGTTTCCTCTCCTAAGACAGAGAATAGATAGTGGAGTGTTCCTCCTAGCGCCCTTGTTGAGTATGAATAAAAGGCCCAGAATCGCTGCAATCTCTTGCTATTTGTCTGAGGATAAAAGTTGTGCATAACGATAGGTAGAGTCAACAAAATCATAGAGAAATGGATGAAGAACCCTGATCAAGCCTTGCCTGAAGCTGCCTATCTACTTAATTTCAGTTATGAGTTGATAAATCCTTTTTATTGTTTAAGGCAGTTGGAGTTGTCTTATTTTTCATGCTAACTGATGCAAGTGATAAGCACACTGATACTTTTAACACTTGTCAAAATATGATAAGTGATGTTCAGGTTATACCCAAGAACAAAGCAGAGTCCATCAGAAATGGGATCCTATTGCTAATAATTACAGATATAGTAATAAAAATATTATCAAATAGAAGTTAAATTAGACTTACCAGGATGAATTAGCACTCTACAGGACAAATAGCAAACATGAAATAAGAGAAACCTAAGTTAGAAATGAATCAGAATTTGAGAGATGGAAGAGATCTCAAAGCTGAGATAGGAAAGCCCCTAGGTTTCCTGTGCAGAAATAGGCCCCTAGAGGTTAACTTGCCTGAAGTCACAGAAGTGAATTGAGCAGAGTTGAGGACCAGTTTTTTTGAATTCCAAATGGGGTTCTTTCTGTTACAGTTTCCTCTCTAAAGATAGGAAATGAAATAGGAAAATGATATTTTAAAATGTCAGCGTCGGAAGAGGAGAGAGGAAAATTCTGCGTTTTTATTTAACGGGAATTTAGGAAGCTCATAATAGAAATTTTGGATATTTTGTTTTTAAATCAGACTGTGGCCTTTTCTAAAAGGTTGAGCATATGCTACCATGTGGAACCACCTGGGGTAGCTCTGTTGCTAGGTGCCCCGCCTGAAGCAAGGCAGTGCTGGTTCAGCCCAGTCTCACCCAAATCCTGACCCCCTAGAGCTGTCAGTTGGCTAGCTCTCACTAGAGTTAGACTATACATTCTTTTACAAGATCAAAAGTCGGTCTATCAGGGATCAGACCAATAGTGTGTTCAGCCTGGTGTCTGGCCCAGTAGAGGCACTAAGGGATATTTCTCTGTCTTCCTGCACACACTGAGTGAGGTAAGAGATTCCAGTAGAGCCATATTATGTTATAACTGCAACAAAGCAGATCTTGAATTAGAACTGTGTTCTGGTCTCAGGTGTTCTATTTTAATTGCTCTCAGATCTTAGACACGTTCAATCTCTGAGCCTCCATTTCCTCTTCTGCTAAATAACAACCGTCCTGCCTACCTTTCGGGGCTGCTATGAAGATCAAAAGAGTTAATGATTGTGAAAGCAGAGGGTGAATTCTCCAAGCCTGTTATCATGATCTGCTTCATACCCCTCGGTTTAAAGATCAGGGAGCCAGGAGCAGCTGAGTGATTTCCCCGAGGTCTGTTAGTGGCAGGTCTGTTAGTGACTAAGACCTACCTCTTCCTGAGCTTGGTGAGAACCGAGCCCCAGCAGAGAGATTTATAATTACCTACCAAACAGCCACAAGATTTGCTGGATTTACTCAACCACCTAATGAAGCTACAAATGAACACTGGATTCTACCAGCTCTCTTGAAATGATGTCCCAAGTATAATGAAGCGTGGTATACAATGTCAGGGGAGATCTGTAGGAACAGTCTAGCCAAATGAAGCCCGGCTTATTTATTTATTTGTTTGTTTATTTTAAAAGTTTTATTTATTTATTTGACAAAGAGAGATGACGGGAGAGGGAATACAAGAAAGGGGGAGAGGGAGAGCAGGCTTCCCACTGAGAAGGGAGCCTGATGGGAGGCTCCGTCTGGGATCATGACCTGAGCCAAGGCAGATGCTTGAAGGCTGAGCCACCCAGACGCCCCTGAAGCCCATTTTAAAAACAGCTTCCAGCACTATTTTGCTTTTTAGCTAAAGAAAGGAAAAATGCTCAGAGAATGGATAGGAATTTGAATGAAGAAAATGAAAACTATTTCTTACTGGCTTTCATTAATGTTACAGTCGTCCAACAAATCATTCTCTTCTTCCTAAATTCTCCTTTTGCCCGAGTTGGTGAGCCTGTCAACATGAATCCTTGAGGTGTTCACTCACACTTAGAGTCTCTAGGGTTAACAATTAACGAGTGATTGTCATGCCTTAGCCAAAAGGACTCTCAGATCTTACAGTCTATCCTATTGTGTGTCTGTCTTATGTATTTGTCTGTTTGCTGCTTTCCACAGAGAAATTTGAAGCTGTTCATACAAATAGATGCTCTGTCCAAGAATGAGATAAAATGGAGTGAGATAAAATGGAGTGAGAAATTAAAAAAAAAAAAAATATGGGTAAGGAAATGTGGTGAACTGCCAGACAGAGATACCCAGTAGCCCAACTCACTTGCCAGTAGTAGTCGGTAGAGGGTGGGGTGGGTGGGGAGGGGAGGAACAAAACCAAAAAACCGAAAAACAAATGCGAAGCCTTCCAGAAGTCAAGAGCAAAGACAGTTTTGCTACTGGTGATTGCCATTTGGTTCATACTCTGCAGCCTTCGTGGGGCTGGAGGGAAGGGGCAGAAGGCAAGCTTGGCCTACAGCCAGCACCACACATGCCTATGGAGTGGTACTAGTGAAAGCATTAAAGTGCACCTTGAACTCCGAATATTCACTTGTAAAACATCCATCTGTCATCCACCCACTGAGCGCAGTGGGTTGTCTGCTTCACTTCTCCAGTCAGTGCCCGATTTACAGATTCTCCTACCTCAAGCAAAGTGGGCACTATCCAAATTCAAAGGTTGTGTTTGCTCTCATGGAAGCCACTTGGAGAGTCTGCTGCCCTTGCTAATTCACTGCCCTAGGCAACTGCTGGTTTCCTCTCTGTTCTTTTCCCAGCCGGAATCATTGTTCCAACTTATTTGTATGAGTTAATGCTTCTCCATACCCAGAAGCCTATTCCAGAGCCCACTCATTAGTCAGATCTGTTTTTTCACTGATCAATTATATTCTTTTGTACACTAGCTAATCTGAAGGAAAGCGAGTTAGCTAATTTGGAAAAAGCAAGTATTTAAATCTTGGTAATATAATGTTCTCATGAAAAGTGCTTCTCTAAATTAGAGTCAAGTTGCATATGCGAATAATGTAAGTGGTTGTGGAATCTTAGGAACGGGTCTTTATCCCCGTGTCTCATCTCCCTAGAGTTTCCTCTCTCCTCAGGTGTACCGTATATAAACAACTTCATTCCTTGTGGGAAAAAAGGAGTGTGGAATGACAGGATGGTGGTGGGGGGGAGCAGACTGAAACATTTCGTAGTAGGCAAAGAATGGGCGCTACCAGTTGGGCAGTTTGATTTAGCTGTGTCTATAATCATTACTTAGTGATAATTTTTATCACCATCTGCCTTGCTAATCACGTTTTAAAAACTAGGACCTTAATTCAACCTCTACAGATTGTTTGTTTTAAACTATTTGGTCTATCTAACAACTGGTGAGCAATTACCAGAACCTTTCAGAGAAAATTTTTAATTCATTTACACAGACTTGAATGTTTAAATTACATGAACATATCATCACTTTTATTTTAGTCAGTTTTCTTCTCTTGTTTTGATCTGCTGTTTGACTTTTTGCCTTGCCAACCCAGATTCAACTGTCTTCAAAGATGTCTTTAGCTATCATTTAAAAAATCAGCTCCCTTTTCTTTGGATAATTCTGCAACCTGGAGAATTAAAACAACATTGTCTACTTGTGCTGTTGACTCATGTGCAATCTTCAGAAAAATACATCGTTTTCATGTGGCTGATTAGGTTTTGTAGCAAGGTTCTCATAAACATATGCTCTTTGGAGAGTAGCAATAATTCCTTCTGTTTTTCTTTCCTATTCTTTGAAATATACAATGTGGAGGATGTAAATTATTAAAGTTCTCTACACCTGTAAAAATTTATCTCATATGGCAAAGATTTTTGTTATCTTTATTGAACAATACAGTTTATGAAAAAAAAAAAACCCTGTAAATTTATAAAACTGATATCTATTGGAATGTTTTCTATGGATTCTAGGTTTTTTTTTTTTTTTTTTCTTGTCCATCTGTTGCCATAAACTAACAAATGAGAAACAGCGATTATTATGAAAGCAGAATCACCAAAGAGTGGTTCTCTCCAGTTTTGGAATAGGTTATACTATTTAATATTCATCTTTATCTGAAGATGTCAAATATCAGAAATCTCAATGCCTCTGTGAGGTAGATAATTTTATGTTATTTTGCAGGGAAGGATAATGGTATACTGAGAGGTAAACTAAGTCCTGGGGTCATATCACCATAGCACAAAGTAAGATTTTAAAGTTCAAATTCAAGTATGATCTGCAATCAAACCACATCAACAGAGATTCCCAGATTTTGACACCAAGGCAATGTTTATTTGACATAAAGATAGGGAGGTCGACTGGCTAAAATTTTTCTCCATCTCTCCAGTCTTCCCTCAACTTAATCAAATAAAACATAAGGCTTTTCTTGCTCTCCCAAAAGTTGCATCTGTAAAACAGGGATGATAATACTAATACTTACCAAGCAGAGTTGTTTTGAGGAAGAAATGAGAAAATGGAAATATCTTATTACAGACACTGGCACTTAGTAAGGTATTCAATCAATGTTAACTGCTATTAACATTATGATCAGCTCATAAAGAAAATAAATGGAGGACCTCAAAACCCCTGACTTGGGGCATATTAAAAGAATGTTCGCTTACTTTGCAAAAGAGAAAGTTTCTATTGTTTTTTCCAAAAGATTGGAAGGGATAAAGTACTCTTCTGTGTTCTGTCACGTATTATTACCTTATCTAGTATCTATGCATTTATTATCCATCATTATCTGTCTTCATCTTTTATCTATTGTCTATTATTACCTATTTTCCTATTTATTATGCAAGAATAAATTTCTGTCCTATAACTATTTGATTACCCATAGCCAGTTAACAAGAGTCAAAGACAGTATCATCAGGATAACAAAGGAGAGATATTGAGGAGGTAGCCAGCAACTACCTATGAAGCTGCCAATATTTGATGATTTTTGACCTAAGTAAGTGGCAATTTCAAGACTCAACCTAATAGACTCTGAATCCAGACCTATCCAAACTAAGAATTAAAAACCAGAGAGACAATGTATCTTCTACTGTTCTCACCTACTTCCAAAACATCTGAAACAAACAGCAGAAAACCAACAGTAGAATAGGAAACAGTGATTCACCACAGTAGTTCAAACTTTGGAAAATACAATTTAATTTAGCACAATCTCTGTTTATTGTATTTTTCATTTTCAAAAGCCATTTTTTAAATTTTGTTCACGTAGCCAACATATAGTACATCATTAGTTTTTTATGTAGTATTCAATGATTCATTAGTTGTGTGTAACACCCAGCACTCATCATAACATGTGCCATTTTTTTTTAAGATTTTATTTATTTATTTGACAGACAGAGATCACAAGTAGGCAGAGAGGCAGGCAGAGAGAAGAGGAGGCAGCCTCCCCGCCGAGAAGAGAGCCCGATGCGGGGCTCGATCCCAGGACCCTGGGATCATGACCTGAGCCGAAGGCAGAGGCTTTAACCCCCTGAGCCATCCAGGTGCCCCAACATGTACCATTTTAAATATAATAAATGTCATTTTCTCAATCTAAAATATAAGTAAACATCAAATGATATATATTTTTTTAATTATGGGTATTTCTAGCATGAAAGCCCATTGTCTTTTAATGGGACAAAGGTATTTTAAAAATTTACGGTAGATCACAGGCACCTGGGTGGCACAGTCAGGTAAGCCTCCAACTCTTGGTTTTGGCTCAGGGTCTTGGGATCAAGCCCCGGGGTTGGCTCCCTGTTCAGCACAGAGTCTGCTTAAGACTCTCTCTTCCTCTGCTCCTCCCTCCAGCTCACTCTCTCTCTCTCCAATAAATAAATCTTAACAACAACAACAAATTATGGTAGATCCACCTTCATTTTTAGAGGACAAGATTTTTTTTTTTTTAAGATTTTATTTATTTGACAGACAGAGATCACACATAGGCAGAGGCAGGCAGAAAGAGAGAGGAGGAAGCAGGCTCCCCACTGAGCAGAGAGCCCGATGCGGGGCTTGATCCCAGGACCCTGGGATCATGACCTGAGCCAAAGGCAGAAGCTTTAACCCACTGAGCCACCCAGGCGCCCCCAAGATTATTTTTAATAAAATTTGGTACTGATTTTGACCATAATTTTTTTTTAATATTTTATTTATTTCTTTGACAGAGACGGATCACAAATAGGCAGAGAGGCAGGCAGAGAGAGAGGAGGAAGCAGGCTCCCTGCCGAGCAGAGAGCCCGATGTGGGGCTCGATCCCTGGACCCTGAGATCATGACCTGAGCCGAAGGCAGAGGCTTTAACCCACTGAGCCACCCAGGCGCCCCCATAATTTTTATTATGTGTTAAATAGCTCTAATTTTGAAGAGTATTTTTTTTAATTTTTTTTTCAAAGATTTTATGTATTTATTTGACAGACAGAGATCACAAGTAGGCAGAGAGGCAGGCAGAGAGAGAGAGAGAGAGAGAGAGAGAAAGCAGGCTCCCTGCTAAGCAGAGAGCGCGATGCGGGGCTCGATCCCAGGACTCTGGGATCACAACCTGAGCTGAAGGCAGAGGCTTTAACCCACTGAGCCACCCAGGCACCCCTTGAAGAGTATTTTTTATAACATAATTTTATACCTTCCTTCTTGCTGCTTTCTGCTTCCTCAATTGGTCACCTAGCTAACAGAGTTCTATTTGAAACATGGCTTCCTCATCAAAAGGGAGAAGTCAACAGGCTTCTTTAAAGATTTTATTGTATTTTTAATTTTTTTATTTGACAGAGAGAGATTTCACAAGTAGGTGGAGAGGGAAGCAGAGAGAGAGAGAGAGGAGGAAGCAGGCTCCCTGCCGAGCAGAGAGCCCGATGTGGGGCTCAATCCCAGGACCCTGAGATCATGACCTGAGCCGAAGGCAGAGGCTTTAACCCACTGAGCCACCCAGGCGCCCCCAACAGGCTTCTTAATGCCGTCTTGGAAGTTGGGATTATGATACTTCTGCAGACCTCTTTTTTTCAGACAGGCTGAGCAGCCATCCATTATAGTGTGTACGTGTTCTCCCAGGACGGACTAACCTCCAGCATACCAATAAAACCATGACAGGGGTGCCTGGGTGGCTCAGTGGGTTAAGCCTCTGCCTTCAGCTCAGGTCATGATCCCAGGGTCCTGGGATCGAGCCCCGCATCCGGCTCTGTGCTCAGCAGGGCGCCTCCTTCCTCCTCTCTCTCTCTCCGCCTGCCTCTCTACTTGTGATCTCTCTCTGTCAAATAAATAAATAAAATCTTAAAAAATAAAACCATGACATGCCCTCCAACACACAATTACATTTCGCTGAGGTTTTCAGGTGTGACATCTTTAAGAGAATTTCATATGCAAAAGTTTCACGAATCACGCACTCTGGCAAATTACTGGGACACTAGTCTCAGCTGGATCTCTTTGGGAAAACAAGCTGGATATTAACATGAGGGTTTTTGAAAGGCTCCCTATGGCACCTTTGCTGAAAAGATATTAAACCAAACAGCTGCTGATATGGAAACCGGCTGTTTGAACTGTAACTCGGTTAGATATGTTAATAGGGGAAGAGTATGATGTCTGACGAACGTGACGCAGGAAATGACTAAACAGATCATGCTTATTACTTTGCAGTATTCCTGAGGCTGGGGAGGTGGTAAGGGTGTTATCGTGTGGCACTAAACAGTAACCCAGGGCAGCGACACTTGAAAGGGACCATTTCTTTGTCCTTTCTAGAGTTTCTGGCATTATAAATATTAACTCGTCCAAGATCCTGCTTCATAGCAATCACTGGTGGGACAAATGAAACATTTTGCAACATCTTTTAAAAAAACAATCCTATCAGTGTTGCAGAGCTAGTTTTATTATCCTGCTTTCTAAAAAAGCAGTGAGGCCTCAGTAGCTCTGGCAGAATTTCCATAAAGGTGATGGAATCTGGCCCTTGAATGATGCAAAAAGATGCATGCATGGATTTTGCAAATTCATGCTTCCACATACATAAATGATGGATTGAACCCAGGTTTTTAACTGTTTGGATTTTAAAAATAAATACAGATACCTCAGTATGGAATTTCATTTAACAGTATCAAAAGTTGGGGCGCCTGGGTGGCTCAGTCAGTTAAGTGTCTGCCTTTTGCTCAGGTCATGTTCCCAGGGTCCTGGGAGAGAGCCCTGTGTTAGGCTCCCTGCTCAACAGGGAGACTTTTTCTTCCTTCTCCCTCTGCCACTCCCCCTGCTTGTTCTCTCTCTCTCTCAGATAAGTAGGTAAAATCTTAAAACAAAAAACAAAAAACAAAAAACAAAAAAAAAAGAGAAGTTAAGCATATAAAAATGTACTAGGGCTCTGTGCACCATTGATCTTTCATAATATTAGAAAAATGGAAGAAAGTATATTCCCTTACAAATACTCTCATTTTTTAGAAAGATTTTATGTATGTATTAGAGAGCACAAGCAGGGATAGGGGAGTGGCGGGGAAGAGGGAGAAGCAGACTCTCCACTGAGTAGGGAGCCCAACTCAAGGTTCCATCCGAGGACCCTGAGATCGTTAAGATCATGACCCGAGCCAAAGGCAGATGCTTAACTGACTGAGCTGCCCAGGTGCCCCACAATTACTGTCATTTTTTAACCAGTAGAAGAATCATCAGTTATGCAAAAATGTCTGTAAGTACAAAATAAGTAATTTCCAGCATAACCCAAGACCATTGATGATAAATGGAAGAAATATTTACTAAGCCAGGGTCAGGCAAACTTGGCCCTAGGGCCAATCCATCCCCCAGCTGACCTGGGAGCTAAGGGTGTTTTTTATGTTTTTAAAGGGTTGTAATAAAGCAAAGAAGAATCATCAGTGACTGTTCATAGCTGGGAACGTCTAAAATATTTCCTAATTAATCTTTTGCAGAAGAAGTTTGCTCACCCTTGTAGTAAGCAGTTGCAAACTCTGTTTTGGACCTGCGTTTTCCATCTGAGACCGTGGGGAAGATGAATAAAGCCTTCCGTGCCTGTAAGTAGTTTCTGCACTCCAGGGGCACAGGGCTAGTCAATAACTTAGACTGTGAAAGATGATGGCGTCAGATAAGGACTTAAAAGAAATAGGCCCCAGGGTTGGTGGGGAAGTAGGGAGTGGCCTGTTGGGGGGAGGCGGGTGATTCTTAAAATGAACCTTGAAGGTTCTTGGGGGGATACAGGAAGGTAGAATGAAGAGGGGATTGGAAAGACCAGAAGGCAGAGTGATTCACTCTCAGAAGCACTTGGGTGGCTGATGGTGGCCTACCAGACTGGAACGTGAGGTTGGGGTTGCGTGACAGAGGTCATGATCGGGAGCTTGTATGGAATCCAGAGATTCGTTCTCTTAGAGACTGAAAGGACAATGCATGCTTTTACTTTGGTGTCTGGTATTACTGTATTCTCGTGCTGTCACAGGGAAGTGTTTTATTATAATCGGTGAAAAGGGAGGGGGATAGGCCTTCTTGGGCCATGCATCTAGTAAATGAATAGCTTTTGGCTGTAGGTCAATGAATAGCATGAGTATACGCAGTTACGAAGTCACCATTAACAAATAAAGCTGGTAGAGTTTCAATGTACCCATCGGAATTTTTGAAAGCCTATTTTCCAGGCAGTTCAAACAGAGGTGAGGCAGCTCAGGTTGGCGGGGCTGCCGGGAACACCCAGTTCTGAGTTTGCCCCTGACTCAGTGCATGACCTTCGGCAAACCACTCAACTTCTCACTATCTCGGCTTCCTTGGCAATAAAATGGGGATAACAGACCTTAGCCACCTTACAAGAGTGTGACGAAGAGTAATAAATGTCTGCAAAACGCTTTCAAGATAAGTGCTCCTGAAAACTGGGGGTTGGGGGGGGCAGGAGAAGTTCTCTTCCAAGAGTTTAGAGGAAAAATGAGATTTTCAAAATTAAAGTAGGACACTTCAGCTTCTGAGAGCCAAGAGCTTTGTAAAAACAGAAAGGATTGTGGATGATACAGAACCTACAGATTGCTAAAGGTACCTGTAAACTACCAGTAGAATTCTGTGACTATATTCTCTCAATTAAAATCAGGAGACAAATTACTTTGGTTTAATGGCGGGAAAGAATACTGAAAATCAGACAACACCACCCAAGACAAGGTGGCCACATAGGGCTGCTCTATCTGTACCCCAAAGCTTAGAATGTTCTGCTTGGTTCTCCTGTGTATTGTTCAGTTACAAAGTTGCAGAGAGAAAAAAAAAATCCCTTTCTCCACTTCCTTTTCTCTTCAGACTTTCATGATCAGTACTAGAGCGGGACCATAGAGGCAACGTCTACTGGGACAGAAGGGCTGCCTCATAGCTAACCAGCTGTCATTGGCCCTTAGAGGCTGAAAGAGATCCTGACGTTTCTAAAGAAAGTTGAAGAAAACCCTGGGATACACCTTACTGTACCTGGAGCAGACCACTGGGGATAGAAGACATGCTCCGCGCTGCTCTGGACATTTGGAGTGGTGAAGTATCCCTTCAGATGCTTGCTGTCCCTTACCCCCACCCCTTTTTTTCTTCTCCCTCCCCTCCTTCCTTTTTCTTGTTCTTTCTCTCTCTCTTCCTTTCTTTCTTAAAGAAATCTTTACTTTATAATTGGCTAAACTGGAGACACAAGACAAAATCGTTCAATTTGCAATTTGCTATCTTGTTGGCAGGACACTAGCTCAAAACCACAGAGCCCTGAGTTTGACCCTAGCACTCTGTGGCTACTGATGACTCATCCCGATAATTATCAGATTGAATCTTCTCTACTGGTTTGGTAATAACAATGAGTGGAAAAAGAACTTCAATCAGATGTTCATGCCTAATAATCGGTCTCCTGATTGCCTTTGTAGACTCATGGTTCTCTTCTTTTTCCTGGTATGTATAAGACAATATGCTCTTGATGCAACCCTCGGGTGTTTTTTTGTATGGTCAAAAAACATAGATAAGGCTGTTTTCGGGTCCTTGGAGAATGCTGCCCGAGTAGAGGTGGGAGCCACTAGACACAAGCACCAGTCAGAGGTGGCTGGAATGGGAGGTGCCCTCTGATGAAATCTTGATTTTATGGGGCCTTTCTTTATAAAAGGTTTGCTAAGTAGGAAAGTTAAGCTGCAACTTAACTGCCAAGATTCTGCCTTGGATTTTGGAGCTCTGGGTCCACGGATGTTCCTTTCCATCCCATCCATTTATAACTTTCATTTCTTTTTTCTCAAAGTAAAGAAAACGGACCTCCGTGACTCAATGGCATGCCAAGGCCATCTGAGCCTTCCCAGTGTTCCAAAGGAAGTTACTGATTTGAATTCAGATGCTTAAACAATTAGTCTCTAAGACGGCAGTTTGCAGCTTCCTTAAAGTACTGGTGTGGGTTTGGAGAGGAATTTAGCTTGTTGATTAATTTTTTTAATTTTTCAATTCCTGGTTATTCATCTGCTTGTGTGTGTGTGGTCTTTTGAGCTTGGTACTCTGCTGAATGAATCTCTATGTCAAAGTAAAATGGGAAGAAGACCAAATTTCTGTTCAGTGGAACTATGCATTTTCTGACATGGAATCACTTGCATATCCTTAGTAAAAATCATATATGGATGGCCCACAATAACACTCAATGATGTATATAAGTTATATGCACATAATATATAAAATATACACTTTTATTCTTATATATTTAAAAATATATTTATATATATACATATATGATAAATATAAAGGTATATACATGCACCAAAAAATTATATTATTCACAGCAACACTAGTCACAATAGTCAAAAATTAGAGACTACTCACATGTCCATCAACTGTAGAGTGAAAAAATAAACTGTGGTTTGCTTATATGATGGCACGTTGCATAGCCATGGGAAAGAATGAGCTCCTGCTACACACAACATAGATGAATTTCACAAACAAAATGCTGACCAAAAGAAGTCAGACACAAAAGGACACATACCTATGAATCCATTTATCTGAAGTCTGTAAACAGTCAAAATTAGTCTGTGGAGATGTATTCTGATAGAAATCTGAAAAGTGGGTTTCTTTGGGGTGGGGGATAGAGTTCCTAAAGTGAGCTCCTAGAGTTTGGTGGTGGTTACACAAGCATGGAGCTGTATCATAATGATTTGTAAACTTTTCTGTATGTATGGTCTATTTTAATGAAGGTTTATCTTGAAACATGCATAGTCATTATTATCAGTTTGAGTGTAGTGTTATTTCACTTTTCACCAGAATGAAAGAGATCAGTATTGTGCGAATGCTCTTAAGCTGCAAATGACAGGAGACCCAACTCAAAAGTGGTTTAAACCAGGGGGTGGCAAACTTTTCCTACAAAGGAAAAATAGTAAATACCGTAGGTTTTGGGGGTCGTGGGACTTCTTGTGAGTACTCAGCCTGTGTTGTAGCAGGAAAGTACTCAGCCTGTGTTGTAGCAGGAAAGCAGCCACAGAAAATATGTAAACAGAGGGGCAGGGCTGTGTTCTAATAAAACTCAAGAGAACTTGGGGATAGTCTTAGAATTCTGCCATCCACCAACCCTAACCTGTAACATCAAATCAGGTCATAGCACAGAAGAAAATGGCACATTCATTTTCTTTATTTGGCATTCTCCTTGCTTGGAGGATTTATGCTTAAAATCCAACTCCATAAAGACAATGATAACATGGAAGTCTTGGAAAACGTTTACCTATTTGCTATAGCAAGATGGTCAAAGTACCAGATAAAATACTGAAATATTTACATAAAAACAATCAAAGTGGTGAGGGTTTTTATTCATTTTAAATGTTATTTATTTATTTCTAGACTAAGTAATACACTAACAACATTCACATATCCGAAAATAAAGGAATGGGAAGAGAAAATCTCTTTCCCAGTTGTTTCTTTTCTGGAGACAACTGATGACTGCAGTTTCTGGTTTACCTTTTACTTTGCAATAGGTCATGGAAATCTTCACATCAGTATATAAAGAGTTGCCTCATCCTTTTTGACAGCTGCATAATGTTCCATTATAGAGCTGTAGCCCCAATTCACAGATTTCCTATTGGTAAGCATTTAGATTATTCCTAATCTTTTGCTATTACAGAAAATTATGTATTAAATAACTTAGTACCCACATTATTTCACACATGCTCAAGCACACAAACAGGATAAATCACTGAAAGTGGAATTGCTGCATTAAAATATAGGTCCATTTATGATTTTGATATATACTCTCAAATTGCCCATGATGGTATTGCACTGATTTAAACTTTCAGCAGGAAAATTGGAGTGCCCATTTACCATGCTTGTTTCAACAATGAATTTAATTTCATCTTACCCAATCTGACAGGTGAAAATGATATCTAATTATGAGTGAACTAGAACTTCATTCTGTTTATTTCTTTTTCTACAAACTATCTCTTTTTTATTGAAATACTGATCTTTTTCTTATTAATTTATAGGAATCCTTTATCTGTTATATGAATTGCAATTTTTTCTAAAGTTTGTTTTTTGCCTTTCAACTTTGCCAATGTTTTGTTGTTGTTCTGCCATACAGAAGTATTTGATTTTATGTATATATCCAATTTTTTATGGACTCTGGCTTCTATTCTATACTTCAAAGGACCGACCCTAGTCTGAGATTATAATTATTTATTTATTTATTTTTAAAGATTTTATTTATTTATTTGACAGAGATCACAAGTAGGCGGAGAGGCAGGCAGAGAGAGAGGAGGAAGCAGGCTCCCCACTGAGCTGAGAGCCCAATGCGGGGCTCAATCCCAGGACCATGGGATCACGACCTGAGCCAAAGGCAGAGGCTTTAACCCACTGAGCCACCCAGGCACCCCCTGAGATTATATTTAAAAATTACCTGACAATTTATTCTGGCATGCTCAGAATTTTCTTTCCCTTTCTTATTTCTAAAAATGTAATCCATCTGAATTTATGGCAAAAGGTGAAAGGTTTGAATCCAACTGTAATGTTTTCTCCCCAGAGAGCTGTTCAGTTGCTTGAACAGCATTTATTGAATGGGCATCTCTCTCCACTGATAAGAAATATCATTTTATCTTATACTAAGTTTCTTTTTGTATTTGAGTCAATTTCTGTTCCATTGTTCTATCTATTCATGAAGCATGCCTTTTTTAATGATTGTAGCTTTACATTTTAGTATCTAATGCAGTTAGGTTAACCATTGTTTTTCTTTTTCTTTTTTTTAAAGATTTTATTTATTTATATGACAGAGAGAGAACTCACACAAGCAGGGGGAGCAGCAGGCAGAGAGAGAGGGAGAAACAGGCTCCCCACTGAGCAGGGAGCCGGACAGGGGACTCTATCCCAGGATTCTGGGATCATGACCTGAGCAGAAGGCAGATGCTTAACTCACTGAGCCACCCAGACTCCCCAGTCCTTGTTTTTCTTTTTCAGGATTTTCCTGCATACTTTGGCATGTTTATTTTTCCATATTAATGTTATAATCAGTACATATAATTTAATAAAAACTTATTTTCAAGTGATATGTATTTTTTTACATTTAGAGATAATTTGGGGAGCATTGACCTCTTTATAAAGTCTCTTTTATCTAAAAACATAAATACCCTTCTATTTGTTCAAGTCTTCTTTTTGACCCTCAGTAGCTTTAAAAATCTTCTTCATGTAGTTCTTCATTTCTCAAGTTTATTCCCAGGAATTAAATCTTTTTTGTTGCTAATACAAATGAGGCCCTTTCTTCCATTTTATTTTCCAACGCATTGTTGTTTCAAGGACATTTAAAAACCAAGGGAGAAAAAAAAATTATTTTTAGCTAAATAAATGGAATTTTCTAAACCATAATAAGTAACCATAGCAGTTGTAATTTAATTCTGTTCAGAATAGTTGCAAAAGGAAAAAAAAAATCCCAAATTCATACAAGTAGAAGGATATTAGGAATAAATTAAAATATCTTTTTAAAGTTGTTTTTTTGCTTCACATTTTAATCTTAAAATAGAATCCATATAATTTTCTCGTTCTCACACATCACTCACTGTTCATCTTTTGCCTGGTAGGGTACACATGTTGTTTTTGCCCAGGGCTTCTCAGGGTGCTCTGCTAATTGCTTACCTCTCCCCAGGGAAAGTCTGGCAGCTCAGCTATTCTCTTCTTTCTCACCTAGATCTTATGGGACAAATGCTGCTGGGAACTAGAGCTTACAGCTCACGTGGAGGAGATGGCTGATGCCTCCCGGGCTCCCTCCCCTCCTGGCACCCACCTGCCAGTTCCCTTCGACAATAGCCTGGGAAAGCAGTATGTATCCAGGAAATCCCAGCTCTACCGAGAAGAGAAGTGAGAACATTTCCGAGGTCAGCAGGAAAGAAGAAAGAGGGAATTTCTTACAGATCACTTCCAGATTTGCAACCATGGTAGAATACAGGATGGAGGACTAAGTTGTCTGGGAGGGGAGGGGAGGCTGGAGCTGGGAAGACACTGGGC
Organism: Enhydra lutris kenyoni; assembly: GCF_002288905.1. Classification (NCBI taxonomy): domain Eukaryota; kingdom Metazoa; phylum Chordata; class Mammalia; order Carnivora; family Mustelidae; genus Enhydra; species Enhydra lutris. Next base: position 35,998,225 of record NW_019154094.1, on the reverse strand, counting down.
TGTGTAGCCTTGGGGGAGAGTTTTCCTTTAGTGAGTGGCCACATTAGAGTCTTGGTTCTCATCCTTAGAACTGAGTTCGTTGACTGTCTGACTTTGGAATAACCATTAACTGGGCTAGGAGAAGAAAGAGTGGGTGACTTCCTGCCTCTCCTTTGATGCGGGGAAGGGACTGGAGGCCATAGTCTTCTCTTCCTGACAACCAAACAGCCTTTTTACAGGCAAAATCTTTACTGATCACATTGCTTAGGGTTAACTGGTGGCCTCTATTATTTATTGGAAGGCAGTCAAAAGGCCTTTTGCATAATAACACTAATAAGGAGTAGAAAGGCTACTGTATTTGGAGTACCATGCGCTGCCTCTGCCCTTTACATGAGTTCCCTTATTTTAATCCTCATGATGACCCTATAAGTCAAATATTACTGTATTTATTACTCTAATTCGCAGATGAGAAAAGTTAGGTTGAGGGAAATCACATAACATTGCAAGACACTTAATGGACTGAGCCACCCAGGTGCCCTAATGAGTACGCTTTTTATCATCACACTTAGGTCTTGTGAAAATGAATGGTAAATCTAAATATTTTGAAATAAGGATGAGCAAAGAGAGTAAAGTATTTCTTTTCTTTTTTAAAGATTTTATTTATTTTTTTTTGACAGAGCACAAGCAGGGGGAGCAGCAGGCAGAGGGAGAAGCAGACTCCCTGCTGAGCAGGGAGCCTGATGTGGGGCTCCATCCCAGGACCCCAGGGTCATGAACTGAGCTGAAGGCAAACATTTAACCAGCTGAGCCACCCAGGTGCCCCAGGTTTTTCTATATATTAAATATTTCTTCCTGTAATTTTACATGTTAATATATTCCTCCTAAAAATGTGAGCTTTACTTAATCCTGACTGCGCCCATGTCTTTGAGGGATGTTGTAAAACCCATTCACAAGCATATAATATTATTTGCTTTAAGAAACAGATATATTCACGCAGACATTGAAGTATAAGTGACAGCTCAGCCAGCATGTTTATTATACAGTATTCCAAAGTCTATTCTACTTGTGACTATAATTCTGTACTCATGGTTTGTAACATTCTTCCAGAGATGTCAGATGTGTGTATATGCCTGTGTGTGTGAGAGTGTGTGTGTGTTTATGAATAATATGATTTCCTTGTGGGTGTGAATTTCATCCTCTCTGTGATTCCTGTGCCCTAACCATATTGCTAGGCAACACAAAGCAACACACATCCCACATTCTCCTAATTCCGTTTAATGTTTCACCAGTGGACCTTTGCTTTTATATGCAAGCAGAATCACACTGGCGGGTTTAGGATTTTGGATTTTTAAATAATCAAGTGTCCACTCTGGTCAAACCAAATGACCATAGCCACGAGAAACTGGCAGATAAGAGGAAGAGCTGGCATAAGGCAAATACACATATTTGTTTTGTAAGACTTTGGTGATAGTTCATTAGTAAAATTGGATGTGGTTCTTAAAGGTGACAGCAAGGAGAGAGAGGCTTCCTTCCAAAGGACTCCTAGGACTGGAAGGGGAATTGTATATGGAATACTCTTTCTGATATTAGTGATGTTGGACACACATAAATTTGCCAGAGGAAAATCAGGTGCACATCTTCTCTGTCAAGACAGAGACCAATAGTTTCATGTCAGGCTCTAGTTTAGTAGAGTACAATGAATGTATTCATGATAATTCCTCATCATAAGTTAAAGTCATTTATAGTCCTCCTGCTCTCTGTTCCCAGGGAAAGGTCAGAGGGAGGCTTCGGTAGGCATGAAGCGTACTGGAATTTGGCCTACAGTGGACAAAAACACAGATCTTCGTCGCTACAAAAAATATCCCTTGATGTTGCCCCATCCATTCAAGCCAAACCTCAGAGAGCCCCAGGAAGAAGAACTCATAGATGTTTACAGTGCTGGTCAGCATTGTTTAAAAGGTAGGATGGCACAGGTCAGAAAGTCCTATGATGGCGCTCTGAACTAATACTCAACCTGTAAAAGCAAATGTCATATTATAATTCCTTAGTTGCAGGCTTAGGAAAAAGAACAACCAAAATTTTTGCCAGTTGGGAGATGAAAATGACATGGAAAGGAGGCCACTGGTAAGAACAACACATATGGAAAAGTATGGTTATATTCGTTACCGAAGGCTGTGTAGCAGTTTTTCCCCAAACTTTATAGTTTATTTTTTTAGTTTTTTAAAAAGATTTTATTTATTTATCTGACAGAGAGAGAGCCAGAGGGCACAAGCTGGGGAGGGAGGGACAGCAGAAGGAGAGGGAGAAGGAGACTCCCCACTGAGCAGGGAGCCTGATGACTTGGTGCTCAATGACCCTGAGATCGTGACCTGAGCCAGGCAGATGGATAACCGACTGAGCCACCCAGGCGCCCCCAAACTTAGTAGTTTAAAACAGTAAAAACATTTATTATTTCACACAGTTTCAGGGCATCTGGAGCCAAAGAGTGCCTCAGCCTATTGGTTCTATCTCTTATGAATCCACAGTTCATGATCTCTTATGAATCCACAGTTAAGATGACAGCCAATGCTGCAGTCATTTGAAGGTTTGGGGCTGGAAAATCCACTTTCAAGATGGTTTATTCACATAACTGGCAAGTCAGTGCTGGCTGTTGGCCAAAGGATTTACTTGCTCACCATATGGCTTCCTACATGTCCTCACAACACAGTATCTAGCTTCTCCAGAGTGGACAATCCAAGAGAGAGCCAGACAGAAGCCACAGCATCTTTTACAGCTCAGCGCTGGACATCATGGCCATACCTTTCTGCAGTGTCTGCTGGTTACACAGGTCATCCCCATTCTGTGCCACAGCAGAGCACATACAGGTGGAAACATTGGGAAGTGGGAATTTGGGGGGCTATCTTGGAGGGTGGCCACTGCAATGATAGAGACATTTCTGTGCATACATGATGGAGAAGAGATTCATGTGTTGGCTGAGTGATTGATTTTTTTAAAAAGATTTTATTTATTGTCAGAGAGAGAGAGAGAGAGCATAAGCAGGCAGAGTGGCAGGCAAAGGCAGAGAGAGAAGCACGCTCCCCGCTGAGCAAGGAGCCCTATTTCAGGACTCAGTCCCAGGACCCTGGGATCGTGACCTGAGCTGAACGCAGTGGCTTAACTGACTGAGCCACCCAGTTGTCCCTGGCTGAGTGATTGATTGCACTGGACCAGTGGTCTCAATGCTAGCTGCAAACAGTTGCCTGTGTCAGAATGACCTGAAGGCACTTCAAATAATATTGGTTTCCATGGCCTCTTCCCCAAATAGTCTGATTAAATCAGGGATGATGCCCAGATTTGAGAATTACTGGATTAGGTGATGTGCAAGGTCAAGCCCAACCTTAACCTTGTTCCCCAAACTTTCCAGATGATAGGTGTTACCCAGGGAGTTTGTTTAAAATACAGATTTCCAGGCCCTACCTCCAGCTTCATGAATCAGAACCCCAAGTGAAGGCCCTAAAAATCTGTATTTCTGCTTAATTTTTGAGAAAGTTTGGACCAAGTCATTCAACATGACTGGAAATTCTAAAAGGTATCAAAGAATGTTGTTAGAAAGTGTCTTTCTCAACTTTGTCCTCCCCAAATCCCAGTTCACCTTCCTAGAGAGGGTGATCAGTATTAACTTTGTATGTGTGTATTCTTCCAACAATAAATGCACACATATAAATGTGCAGATATATATACATTTTTTATTTTAAAGATTATAATTTATTTGTTTATTTGACAGAGAGAGAGAGAAAGAGAGTGCTCGAGCACAAGCAGGGGAAAACAGCGGGCAGAGGGAGAAGCAGGCTCCCCGCTGAGCAGAGAGCCCGATGGATGCCGGACTCCATCCCAGGACCCTGGGATCATGACCTGAGCTGAAGGCAGATGCTCCACCGACTGAGACACCCAGGCACCCCTAAATGTGTATATTTTTGAAATTTCTTCTTCTCTTTTTAAAAACAAATTAAAAATCAAAAGCATATGTGGTCAAAAGCAAGTTTGTTCCTGATCCTAATCACTAGCGCTCCTCTTCAGACTCGAACCCTTTTTCCAGTTTCTTGTGGTTCCAGAGCCAGGACTATGTCATTTTAATAGGCGACTAAGGCATTCTTACAGCCCGGTGTGTTTAGGACACTGTAAGTCTATTTTAATATTTTTATAATATATAATAATATAAACTATTATAATAAGTTGACATAGCTAGAAAACTTCATTTGGCTTCTTCTCAGTTGTATAACACTCATTTAGTTGAACTCTACCTTGGATATTACATTTAGATTCTTTCATTTAGCCATTACTTACAAGGGCCTGTGATGTGCCTGGCCTGGCCTGGTCAGTGGTGAACAGTGAACCCAGCACACAGAAACCCACAATAGAGGAAACAGCTACTCTCAGTGCAAGTGCTATGAGAAAGGGGGGGAAGGGCACCCCAGCAGCACATTGGCACTGGAGGTGGGTGAGGCTCCTGGAAGGAAGAGGTTTCCACAATGGGGCAAAAGGGATGATGAGGCAGTGCTAACTGGGCAAATGGAGAAGCAAAGTATTCCTGGCAAAGAGAAAGCAAAAACGCAAAGGTCCAAGTTTTGATCTGGCACATGGCTCTCAGGCAACCTCAAAGTAAAGCATCTTGGTGTTGTGTGCAGGAGAGGCTGGAAATGAAACAAGGGAGGTAAACTGAGGTCAAAATAAGAGGGGAGGACCTATAATGGCCCTGAAGTTCAGGAATTAAATTTGGGAATGATATAATCAGTGTAAAAAGTCAATGTTGGGGGCACCTGGCTGGCTCAGTCATTGAGCACTGTGACTCTTGATCTCAGGGTCGTGAGTTCAAGCCCCACACTGGGCAAAGAGTTTATTTAAAAAAAAAAAAAAAAAAGATATTAAAACATTGATTTTGATGAAAAAAAAAAAAAAAAAAGGATTGGAAAGGATAAGAGTGGAGTTAGGGAGATAGTTTAGGAGGTTGTTGTCAGAAGACATAGGCGCAGCCTGAATTAGAGAGCCCTTGTAGGGATGGAAAAAACGAGAAACCTTTTGAAGTTATTTGAGAGGTAGATTCATCAGGACTTGGTGATTGATTGACAGGGGATGGAAGTGGGTCACTCCCAAATCTGTAGCACAGGCAATTAGGTGTTCTGCACTTCAGTAAGGAACACAGATGGGAAAGCTCTTTGGGAGAAGGCATTTGGGAGAGTGAAGGATGAGTTTGACATTTTGAGTTTGAGGAAGAGAGAGCGAGGAACTAAATGAAAATCTAGCGTCAGACAGAAATAAGAGACGGTTGGTGGGGGTCCGTGGCAGGACAGCCATCTCCTAATTTGTCTTGAAGCCTTGCCCCTCCACCTCTACCGTTGCTTTGTCCTGCCCCCAACCCTCTCCCATCCCTTCTAGAGCAGGCTAGTTCCACCTTTCTTCACGCCTCGGGGTGGAAGGGGCTAACGGATGGTTCTGCGTCAAAGCCGCTGTGTGCACAGAATTCGGTAGCCGGCCAACAGTATGCTAGGTTCGGTAAAAAAGATAATACCCTTCCGTTGATTATACATGGTTACCTGACGGTTCCATGTTTCCCAGCATAGTGCCCAAAGTGGACTCTACATCTGTTTTCAGTTCTTAGTTCATTCTGGGTACCGAGGCTCTGTATCGCATGGGCAACGGGTGGCAGTGCGGGTGGCAGTGTGGATATACTTGAGACAAGGTAAGCCTGCAGCCATAGTTTTCTTTGCCTTCTGGAGCTCTTAATTCTTTTTGCTGGAATTAATAGAGCTTCAGCTAATTAGATGTTTGAAAATGCTCACCTTTGTTTGGTGCTCTGGACAACCAGCCAGAGGCATTTTAGATTGTGAGGGTGACTGAGAAAATAAGATCTTTGCTATTGTGCAGAGAAATCTGAAGAATTTTCTCCATTCTTCAGTTCTTGCTAAATGGCTCATTGTATGCTATCTGTATGGTATGGGTCTAGGACAGATTTCTCTCTGAACTTCACAGCATGGGTGGAAGAGAGTAATTTGGCCTTTCCTTTTTCCTGGCAGTCCGTGCCAGTCCATTTATATGGTATGTTCACAGGAGAGCTGACAAGTGTTGAGAGGTTTTATTTGATATGCATTTTTTTTTTAAGTAGGAAAAAAAATCCATAAAAATAGGTACTTTTAAGCCAGTTTTCCTAGTTAGTCTTAAGGTCATAACCCATTCTGTTTCACTAAAAAGTTCCACCTCAAACCGACTAACTACCTATGCTAAGTTCTCTGGGCTGTGTTTAATATATATGATGAAACCATGTACTACAGGGACAGTTTTTAATGATACAAATGCAAAAACCACATTATTTTTCTGTATAACTTGTAAAAGCCATTCCTTCTAAAATGGGGCTGCTTATGCTAATTTGTTATAGTTAGTGAGTTGCAGGCAGCTCTGTGAATTTACTTTTCTTGGCAGTTCTAGAATATCCTGCCATAACACATACTGAAAAACTGTTTGATGGATTATGAAAATCTGGATGTACTAAAGGTACATCTTGTGCAAACCATAAGATAAATACATGATTACATCTTTAAAAATCTGTTATCTCATCAGGTTAAGGAAATTATCATTATAATAACACAAAGAAAATTAAACTCTTTTGAATAGAAGACCTATTTGTACGTTCTGTAAATATTTTTAATATCCGGTGCTGGCTCAATTTTGCTGGTCTTTCTGAAAATGCCTGCTGGAGATAAACTGTATTCCATCTAGAACCCATTTTACAGATGGGTAGGACTTCATTGCTCTAGTTGATATTCTTAGTAAAGTGTACATTGTTGGGATTACTGGTGCAAAATATATTTTGAAATGTTATCATTACATTGAATGAGGTGAGCCCTTTTCTATTACTCAAGGATGTTGAATTACTGGGCCTGTCTATATTATATTTGCACTGATATATGATTAGTTCATTAATAATAAATGAAAAAATATATAATTTTGTTTGATTGTGTGTTAGCTACACATAACCAGCGCCTTTGAAATAGTCTCTAACCTCTAGCACCTTGCATTTCTAACAGATGAAAAGGCATTGGGGGAAAAAAAAGCAATTCATTTGTTCATTTATTAAAAAAATTATACACACACACACACACACACACACACACACACACATACTGAGAAGCTATTATGTAAAAGGCACTCTGTTACACTTTCTTGGGGCCTAGGGAATACACTTTGATGAACAGGAGAGATTTGGTTTATATCTTTGTCTTCTATCAGGGAGACAAACAGGAAATGACAAATTTTAAAATTAATTATTTTGTAATTATGGGAAGTGTTTCAAAAGATACCAATAGGGTGGGATGAGGGCAGAGAACTGGAACTGGATGGAGAAGCAAGCTTGTTTTAAGGGAGTTTTTAAAGTTTAAGATGCATTTGGAATGAACTGGAATAAAATCTTAACCATGTCAATTAAAAAAAAAAGAGAGAGAGAGAGAAGAGTTCTTGTATTTAAAGGTAAAGAAGCCAACAGATCTGTAAGAGAAATATGGTGTAGTGTGGTAAGAATCTTATACAGACAGGAAAACATCCTTGCATGTGCTAAAAACATCTTACCACTTGAAGGAATGATTTTTAACCTTAGGCTAAAAGTAAGATACTATATTCCACTTTAGAAGAAGAAAAATGGCTAAGAAATGCAGATGGCCAATTAACTTTTTCAGTTAAACTTCATGCACGTGATAAAATATGTAAAACTTAACATAAAAAACTTCAACATGTTTATATGCTTATAAATGCTTCAAATTGATTAAAATTCTTCAGTTACAAGGTTAGGCTCCTGGATTGTCGAATGTTCTCATATATTTCAAAACAAAATGGAATTTTATCGGAAGCTGAAGCATAAGGACAGAGTTATACAAAGAAAGACTAAATTGACTAAGAAAAATCAGGTATGAGATGAAAATAATTTTTGTCATTTACTCTTCCCATAATGAATTTCAACCCAACGTAATTTATTTTAAGTTTCTAGCATAACATGTAGTTTGAGAAAATGTGTCATTAGAGAGATATTATGTCATTATATTACAGACATATTATATGTCATTAGAGAGTCATATAATCATAAGTAAGTGTGATCATCTACTAGGCTTAGGTTGGGTAAAAATATTAGTTTACTGTTAATTTTTGAATAGGTAATACATATATTATTGGAAAAAAAAAAAAGAAATCCAAAAATTAAACTGTCTTTCTCTCAATTCTGTTTTCTACCCACCCTTCTCAACCCACCTGGACCACATGCGGAAACAACCGCACACTGTGAATCTCAAGCAGGCTCTGAGCTGAGCGAGGAGACTGAGCCATGTGGGGCTCAGTCTCACGACCCGAGCTGAAACAAGAATCGGATGCTTAATCAACGGTGCCACCCAGGTGCTCCCTCTTTTAAGATTTATTTATTTATACTTCGTTTTATTTTTTTCAACAGCTGTCTAGTATAGTGTGGATGTACCATCATTTATTTAACCAGTCTCCTGCATTTGGGTTGTTTTTTCTTTCTTTCTTACTTTCTTTCTTTCTTTCTTTCTTTCTTTCTTTCTTTTTTTAAGATTTTATCTATTTATTTGAGAGAGAGAGAGAGAGTACAAGCAGGGGAGGGACAAAGGGAGAGGGAGAAACAGACTCCCCATTGAGCAGGGAGCTCGATCCCAGGACCCTGGGATCATGACCTGAGCTGAGGCAGATGCTTAACCAACTGAGCCACTCAGGTGCCCCTGGGTTGTTTTCAATAAACAACTCCATAGTGAACAACCTTGAACATGGCCATTTCACAAGTATCTCCACAAAGATAGAATTACTAGTCAGAAGATATAATCATTAATAATTTCGGTAGAGATTAACAAAATGTCCCAGAATTTGTACCAATTTACACTGCCTGCAGCGATGTATGAAAATGTGTATTTTCTTCTTGTGTTATCCATCTTTTAGGTTCTTTTTTGTGAATGATTGGAGAAAAATAGCATCTCATTTTCTCATTATTTATCTCTTTTAAGATTTTCCAATTGGACTGTTGGGTATTTTCCCCCCTTCACTTTGAAGAAGGTCTTTTATATTAGAAATGTACGATCTTCATTAGTAATAGGAGTTATAAAAATTTTTATCTCACCTTATTATTTATATTTTGATTTGCCTGTGCTGGCTTTTGTTGCTCCAATTTTTTTTTTTGTGCTTTAATTTACCAATGTTTTCTTTTATGGCTTTTGGATTTGACCCACAGCTGGGAAAGACAACTATACCCCAAGGTCATTAAGAGAGTATCTTGTTTGTCTGCTAGGGCTTGAGTAGTTTGTTATTGTTTGTCTGCAAATCTTTTATCCATTTCAAATTTGTCCTGGTATAGGATATGAGTTTTCCTTCTAAGATGGTACCAGTTATCTCAATATCAAGTATTGAATTGTTCATACTTCCATATCCCTTTGCAATGTCATTTTTATCCCATATGTATTTGGATCAATTTCTGCACCTTTTTTTTTTTGACATATGTATTTTTACCCATTTCAACTCAAAAATGTTCCCATGTTGTTCCTGTGTTTAAGCTCCTTTTAGGTAACTGGAATGTTTAATTTTTTATTTTAAATGTAGTTTTTCCCAGTAACAAACCTTGCATTTATTGCTTCCTTGAGCAACATCTTTAGAAAGTTATACAAAGTGAAAAATATGTTTGCAATTATGTGAAAATATTATTCACATCAGAGCAAATTCTGCAAAGCCTGGAATCTTGTGAAAAAGAAAAATCTATTTCAAGTGAAATCCTTTCAACCCCAGGGAACCTCCATATACTCAGACCAAAAGTGGTTTTGGTTATACATAATGTACTTTAAAGAGAGATGGATCAATTGGGCATTACATCTACCTCAGAATCCCTCAGCGAGGTTACATAGAGACTCAACCCTAAATCACATTTATTACAGGCTGGTTTTGTCACTTTTTGGAGAGGTGGTTGGCAGAGGGAGAGAGAAATGATTTTAAGAAGAAGCAGGCTCTGGGGGCGCCTGGGTGGCTCAGTTGGTTAAGCATCTGCCTTCAGCTCAGGTCATGATCCCAGGGTCCTGGGATGGAGCCCCGCATCAGGCTCCCTGTTCAGTGGGAAGCCTGCTTCTCCCTCTCCCACTCCCTCTGCCTGTGTTCCCTCTCTCACTGTGTGTCTCTCTCTGTCAAATAAATAAATAAAAAGAAGAAGAAGAGGAGGAAGAAGAAGAAGAAGCGCGCTCATGCCCAGCACAGAGCCCGAGGTGAGGCTGGAGCCTGAGTTGAAATCAGGAGTCAGACACTTCACTGACTGAGCTACCCAAGTGCTCCTGGTTTTGTCACTTTTAAAATATATTTTTTAGTTGGAAACGACAGGGAGCTGGTTATATAATACTTGTAATTGCAGGATTTTAGTGAAAATATCAGGCCTGCATGTTTTAGATAATCACAAGCAAAGTCATGCATGACTGTGGAAAAGGAAGAGGAACAGAGATAGTTCTGTCTGATTATTTACTGTCTGTGGGGTGTACACAGATAACTTCTGGTGCAATTTGATCTGGAAGATTATGTAGCTGAGAATAAGATCAAATCGCTATCCTCTAGCTGTCAGAAGCCATGAGGCAGTTGTAAGCATGGGACACGTAGGTTACATCTGACACTGGACAACTCACTTGGGTTCTCTGTCTGACTTTCCTTAATCAAATAAGGTCTGTTTGAAAGCCTGAAGTTAGTACTCATATAAACAGGGAAATGCTAAAACCAGCTGGCATTCTGTAAATGAAGTAAATAGAATGGGAACTTGGAATATTTTTTTTTCTTGATTATTGTGCTAGTTGGTCACCATAAATGACTCAAATCTAAATCGGCTGTCTGAGTCTTCCTGGGGGAGATGTCAACACTAGCCTTTTACAGGGTTTACAAATAATTTTCAAAGCATACGTTGAATTTAATATAGATATGGCTATCTATTTATTTATTTATTTTAAGATTCTATTTATTTTTCAGAGAGAGAGAGAGAGAGAGAGAGAGAGTGTAAGCACAAGCAAGGGGAAAGGCAGGCAGAGGGAGAAGCAGACTCCCTGCCGAGCAAGGAGCCCAATGTGGGACTCCATCCCAGGACACTGGGATCATGACCTGAGCCCAAGGCAGACGCTTAACCAACTGAGCCACCCAGGCGTCCCCAGACATGGCTATTTATAAGAATACAATGACTACTTGACAATTTGGGAAGAGTTCCACAGTATGCTACAAAAAGAGAAAGCTATTCCATTACTATCAAAAATGGAGGAGAACTTAGTGTTAGCTGGATCCTACATACAGAATGGTAATAAAAAAAATCAAAGTTAATTTTTAAGTTTGTATCAGAATATCTTTCTTCTTCAGAATATTGATCCTGAGATTAAAATGAACATATAAAAAAATGCTGGTCTAATCTACCCCTCAGAAGCATAATACCATCACTCGAAAAAGATCTCATTAACTAGACACCAAATAGTTTTGCCTAGAAATAACAACATGTATAAATATAAGTGCATAAAGTCAAAATTAATTTTAAACTTGCTCAAAAATATAGATTTTTGATGATTAAAAAAAAAGCATTACTGAGAAAATGTCCCAAATTTGTTTTAAAGAAATTTTAACTGAACTGTTTTCTTGTATGAAATGATTGACCAATGTGTGGGTTTTTTCCAAAGATAAGGAAATAGGCAAATCAAAATTAAGATTAAGAGTCTGGATGATTTAAATGTTGTATGTCTAATTAAATTTTCTTCATGTTCTAAAAGTAGCACTTTGTTGGGCCTACCTGCACAATAGTGAAACTATCTACAGGTGTTACCCTGTGATAACTATACAGTAACTGTACATGTGATAAGCAAATTAATAGTTACTACTGATGAATGAAGAAAATACTGAAATAAGAGGGAAGAGGAGAGGAGCTGTCAAATGGCTAGTATGGGGCAAAGAATGAATGAAAAGTGGATAATGGTGATTATTTTGTAGTAAAGCAATGCAGGCCAGGATTATAGTTTATATTTCTTTTCATAACCTTTAGTGCCTACTATGACTTTCACGGTTTGCTGATTTTGTTGCCTGAGCAGCATGAATCTCCCTATTTGATTTCTTCTTAGTGGTTCCTCATTTAAACTGCTTGTGACAAATGAAAACCAAAAAGGCTTTTTTTCTTTTTTAAGGAAAATAAGACTAGTATGAGGTCAAATTACTTTCCGATTAGTGTACAAAACAATTATATTAATTTAAAATGCCCTTTCCTGATATTTTAGACAATCTAGGGCTTGTGGTTTTTTATTTTACTATTTTAAAAGATTTTTTTATTTATTTGACACAGAGAGAGAGCGCACGGCAGGTAGAGGAAGAAGAAGGTTCCCCACTGAGCTGGGACTCCCCCCGGCCCCCATGTGGGACTTGATCCGAGGACCCCGGGATCATGACCTGAACTGAAGGCAGATGCTTAACTGACCATGTCACCAGCAGCCCCAGGCTTTTGTTTTTTTTTTTTAACTGAAGGATTTATTAAGCCCATTCTGTGCCTAAGGGGATAAGACTTGGTCCCTAGTCTATAAGCAAATTATTTTATTTGAGGGACCAAGTTGATGCTTTTTTCCATGTAATAGTTAAATGTTTCAGATGATTTCAGTCACAGCATTTCAAAAGGAGAAAGGCTACATGAGTTATCATTTCAGAAAGTTTTCCTGAAAGAGATTAACGTCAGCTCTTTTCTCTACTTCCACACATTGCCTGTAATTGGCGAGGAGTCTGAGAACTGGATTGTTCCTGCTTAGAGAAGAACAAAGGGCAGGACTGATAGGATTCAAGAACTTTGTATATAAACTTGGGAAAATTGCTTAACTTGTTACAGGCTTCGAGGGTGTGGGGTGTGAGAACTACGCCCCATCCGAATCAATTTTTTTTCTTGGAAGTTTCTCTTTCCCCAGCTGGTAGCTGAAGATGCCCTAGAGGGAGGAGAGGTGGTACAGAGAAGGATAGGATTAGGTTTGAACGTAGAGGTTGTGGTTTGTTCTGGGAAACATGAAAATGCAGTTCCTCTCAGTATGCAGGAAGCTGGCACTGGAAGGAATTCAGCAAAGCTCAGGGAAAGACAAAAACCACACCTTCGTTTTTGATAGGAATGGAGATAGGAGCAGATCCATTTGACGTCATGGTGGGGATGCTTTTGTCTCTGAATAGTTCTCAGCGGGCTTCCTGGAAGTCTTTCCAGCCAACTGGGATCTTCTGGTTTTGCCTTAGACTTCTTCCTGTCAGCCATGAACTAAAACACAGTAGCAGACACTCCTGATCTGTTCATCTGTAGCAAGAACCTCTTCTTCTGAAAGACAGCCCCTCCTGTTCAGAGTCCTGTCTCCTGCTTTCTACTCACGATTCTGTCCCAGCAGGCCCTTCTGAAGTCCAAGGTACAACTCCGAATTCTAGGGACTCTCTGATTTTAGCTCAGGTTCCAGAATGAACATTGGCCTGAATCAATCCTCAGGTCATTCTTAACAAATAAATACATTCCAAACCATCCTATGCAAACTACTCTAATACTACCGGAATCTTTCTTCTAGGTCTGGATTTTCTAGAAATGAATGTTTCTTCAGGAATGCTAGCAAATCTGGAGTCTCAAGGTGTCCGCCAAATCTTAATTCAGTTGAGCATTTTGTTGCTTAGTGAGCTATTCTTTGATTCTTTTTATCTATTTGCATCTGAAGAGCTATGATGATTTGCTACAGTCAATATGTCATCCAGATCCTCATTTAACAAATAACAAGCATTCTGACTATGTGCATGGCACTAAAATGCTTTATTCTTGCCCTGAGTTAAGCACTATAATGACCTTCCTTCTTTTTTGGGAAATGGAGGTTGCTGCTTATTCAACATGCTTCTGTGTTTGACTTACCATCACACTATTTCTTCTTTTTGTTTAGAGTTTTTTGGTAATTTTTTGGAGTTTCTATACCAGCTACATATATAATTTAAAAACCATCTGAATAGAAACATCATGCCCCAAACTGACAATAATGGAAACTTTCAAAAACAATATTTGGAGATGCGTGCACACGGGCACGCGTGCACACACACACACACAGTGTAACTTTTTAAAGGTTCACAGTGAGGAAGTTTTAATGGTGATATTTGATGTTGGCCCATCATTTTACCATTTCATAGTTGTTTTCATATGTCTTATGTAGGAGGTAGACTAGCTTAGTAGTTAGAAGTCAGTTTACATCTTCTCTCTACCACACACCAGATATGGCCTGACAAGGCACTGCATTTTCTAAGCCTGGGTGTGGCCCGTGCACCTGTCTCATAAAGTTACCGCGAGGATTTGGTGGAACAACACATAAAATGTGCTAAGAGGATAGAGATCATAGGAAATGTGCAGTTCATGGTACTTACTGTCTGACCTTTGTGTTCCCTCCACAAAGTAGGCCCTGTGGGATTACCTTCATTTTACCAAGGAGAAAACGAGTGCTCAGCACGATTAGGTGAAATGACAAGCAGTTTTTCAGTTTTTTTTTTTTAAATACGATTTTATTTATTTATGAGAGTGCATGTGTGCATGAGAGACAGAGAGAGAGCGAGAGAGAGAGAGTGTGTAGAAGCAGGGGCAGAGGGAGAAGCAGCCTCCCTGCTGAGCAGAGAACTTGATACAAGGCTTGATCCCAGGATGCTGGGATCATGAGCTGAGCCGAAAGCAGACACTTAGCCAACTGAGCCACCCAGGCATCCCAGTTACTCAGTTTTTAAACTGAGTTTCGATTCCACTATTAATGCCAGGACCAGAAAGGGCCATCAAGTGAGTTTATGGGGACCTTTCTCTAGGGTGGAGTAAACACCAAAGGAAACCTGAAACACCTGTTGAACCGCTCTTGTGGGTTGAAGAGAACCCCTAAAGATCTGACACTGTCAAATTTTCTTTATGGTCAGGGAGCTAACTGCCTCAAGTTCAATTTGAGCTGAACCTTCTAACCAGGCATGTTCAAATCATTCTTCACTTTTTTTGTGGGGGCGGGAAATGATGCAAATAAATTCTTATTAACTAATTTCAGCAACTTTCTAATCTCTAACTGCAAGTGACTTGTCTGAGAATTTCTTGAGTGTGTAGCTACTTTAAAAGCTCAGCTTCCTTGGTTAATGTGACTTTGCAAAAGGGGCACACACGGAGACTGGGAACCACGGAGTGCTGGCTGGCTCTTACCTTATTTGGCCACATGTATTGATCTAGCAGCTGTATATGAGACAGGGCTCCTCTTTTTAAGCTACTTGGAAAGTAATGCATCTCATCAGCTTGAGACAAAGATGCACTCTGTGATTTCGTTGCAGAAATTTTATTTTCTAAATGTTTTAAGTTTTTAAATTTATTTATTTATTTATTTGACAGAGAGAGTGAGAGAGCACAAGCAGGGGGAGCCGCAGGATGAGGCAGAGGGAGAAGCGGGCTCCCTGTTGAGCAAGGAGACTGACGAAGGACTCAATCCCAGGACCCTGGGAGCATGACCTGAGCCGAAGGCAGACACTTAGCCAACTGAGCCACCCAGGTGTCCCCGATTTAATTTTTTTTTTTACTAGATTAATGTTACCTCTGCATAGCACACTTTTGCCATTCTTTGGCATGTAACCCAATTTGCTTTTTTCTAACAAATACTTTTTACGATAAATTCCTTCCTTTTAAAATGAACCAAAAAAGTGGCACCTGGGTAGCTCCAGTGGGTTAAACCTCTGCCTTCGGCTCAGGTCATGATCTCAGGGTCCTGGGATCAAGCCCCTCATCGGGCTCTCTGCTCAGCAGGGAGCCTGCTTCCCCCTCTCTCCCTGCCTGCCTCTCTGCCTGCTTGTGACCTCTCTGTCAAATAAATAAATAAAATCTTTAAAAATAAAATAAAATAAAATAAAATGAACCAAAATATTAAAATGTTTCAGGTAGCAACAGACCCCCTCATTCTACTGTGCTTCTTGCAGAAATAATCTTGGACTATACAGCTTTAAAAGAGGTAATGTATATAAGTGAAGACATCCCAATAAACAAATAAAGGGTGAAAACTCTCATTATTAAAGAATTTTTTTTGCTCATTGATGGATTCTGTTAGTTATACATTTAAAAAGGCATGAAATGTTAGAAGTCAGTTGACCAACAAGATCTCTGAAATCAGGGGCACCTGGGTGGCTCGGTGGGTTAAAGCCTCTGCCTTTGGCCCGGGTCGTGATCCCAGGGTCCTGGGATAGAGCTCCGCGTCGGGCTCTCTGCTCGGCGGGGAGCCTGCTTCCCTTCCTCTCTCTCTGCCTGCCTCTTTGCCTACTTGTGATCTCTGTCTGTCAAATAAATAAATAAAATCTTAAAAAAAAAAAAAATCTCTGAAATCACATTGTTGAGAAGACTAATGTTTTTGAGATATATCTATTTTTAAATTCAATTAACATATAGTGTATTATTAGTTTCAGAGGTAGAGGTCAGTGATTCATCAGGCTTTTATAATAATGACTGTTCATTACATCATGTGCCCTCCTTAATGTCCATCATCTAGTTACCCCCTCCATTTGTTCCCTCCCCTCCAGCAACCCTCAGTTTGTTTCCTATGATTAAGAGTCTCTCATGGTTTGTCTCCCTCTCTGGTTTCAGAGAGAATGATTTAAAATGCAAACATTGGGATGCCTGGGTGGTGCCGTTGGTTAAACATCTGACTCCTGGTTTTAGCACAGGCCCTGATCTTAGGGTTGTGAGATTGAGCCCCATGTCAGGCTCTGCACTCAGCTCAGAGTCTACTTGGAATTCTCTCTCCCTCTCCTTCTTCCCATCCCACTTGCGCTCTCTCTCTGAAATAAATAAGTAAATTAAAAAAAATTAAAATACTAAAATGCAAACATTGGATACATACCAAAGCTTTTGGTAATGTAGTCTTTGGTAAACTTGAAAGTGGAATCTCCAAAGATAGTCTGGAAAGCCAGTGTTAAAAGGTTCATAAAATCATATCTTCAGGTTATGATGAAAACATAATTTAGGAAAAGAAGCTGAAAAAACTAGGTTTAGAGATCAGACCACAGACAAGTATTTAATATTGGTACAATAATCAAAGACTATGTGGACGAGTGCCGGGGTGGCTCAGTGGGTTAAAGCCTCTGCCTTCTGCTGAGGTCATGGTCCTGGGGTCCTGGGATCGCCCCGCAGTGGCATCAGGCTCTCTGCTCAGCAGGGAGCCTGCTTCCCTTCCTCTCTCTCTGCCTGTGTCTCTGCCTACTTGTGATCTCTGTCAAATAAAATCTTAAAAAAAAAAGACTATATGGTGGGGCGCCTGGGTGGCTCAGTGGGTTAAGCCGCTGCCTTCGGCTCAGGTCATGATCTCGGAGTCCTGGCATCGAGCCCTGCATCGGGCTCTCTGCTCAGCAGGGAGCCTGCTTCCTCCTGTCTCTCTGCCTGCCTCTCTGCCTGCTTGTGATCTCTCTCTGTCAAATAAATAAATAAAATCTTAAAAAAAAAAAAGACTATATGGATATTTTTACTGGATATTTATTTTTACTTGTAAGTTTCAAAACAACTACAAAATGACATAGACATTTAGCAGCTCTTCTTTGATTAGTACATGTCCTGGGGCACGTTTTTGTGATAAAAAATGCTAGTTTTGCTATTCACACACAAACTTCAATTTGGCTAAGTGTTAGGCACAGTATGATTCCTACCAGAATTACAGTAAGCTACTGCATACTTTATTTCCTGTCCTGAGCATTTGAGTGTTACTAGGCAACCGTTAAAAAGGCATTGCATACCTCTGGTGTGGCACTGCCAGATTTAAAAAAAAAACAACAACAAAAAAACTGGTGAACTGGGTTGAGAAGCTAGAAATCCTTCAGGAATAACAGATACTGAATGAATATGGTGTGTGTGTCTGCATGAATGTGCATGTAGAAGTGTAAGTTATTAGCATTCATTCATACAGAGCATGTTACAGAGCATACAAAACTAATTTCTTTAAAATATGTGGTTGGCAAAGCCAGATTAAATTCATAATGTCTCAGCCTTCCTACGAATACCCTACATGTTTCAACTATAAGCAGTGAATCTATTTTTTTTTTCTAAGGGACAGGTTTACAAAACAGCAATAAAAGTAGATTATACACATCCCCCTTTCCCCAGCTGTAATACAAATCCTTGGGCAAAAGGGAGATAAACTATAGCTCCCAAACCAAGTTATCTATAAGGAAAATGAATTAACTTTTATAAGTATTACAATTAGCAATAAAATTTTAAAAAAAACCAAAGCTCCTGGGATTAGTTTTTCTCTTCTTTTTCCTTCTTTCCTCCCTCCCTCCCTCCCTTTCTTTGTTTCTTTCTTTCTTTCAAGATTTTATTTATTAATTTGAGAGAGGGAGAGGGAAGGCATGAGCAGTGGGGAGGAACAGAGGGAGAGGAAGAAGCAGGCTCCCTGTTGAGCAGGAAGCCTGACACAGGGCTCCATCCCAGGTCCCTGGAATCACGACCTGAGCCAAAGGCAGATGCTTAACCCACTGAGCCGTCAAGGCACCCCTGGAATTAGTTTTTCTATCTAGATTTTATTCCTGGCATAATCCACATTTGGAAGCAGGGTGAGGCGAGATTGTGTTTTCCAAATATGGTAGCACTAACCTAGCCCTTCCCATATGCTCTTCTAAAAGTGTGATGTTGGCATTCCTCCATCAAAGGTGGCCTATTTCCCTGAATATATAGGTAGACTCATGGTAGGGCAGAAAGGACGTTATCGGACTTCAAAATATAAGTCATCCAAAGTGATACAGCTCTTGCCGGGATCCCTTCCTTGGGACTGTGTCTTAGAATCCCCTAACTGATATGTGAGACCACCAGCCAGCCTAAAGCCACTGAGCTGGGGAGACCACGTGGTAAGATCCATGGAGATAGTAATCTCGGAGAAGCCCAGCTGTTCTAGCCTCCAGCTGTTCAAGTTTTCCTCCTGCACCTATCTCCAGATGGGAGATAACTGGCCTTCAAGCCATGCCTACCTGATGCTGAGTAGGGCGAGACTGGCTGTCCTCATGGAACTATGCCCAAATTGCAAAGTAGTGAGCAAAAGGAGAAGTGTTACCTTAAGCTGCTAAGTTTTCCGGTGGTATATAATGCATCATGGGATAACCAGAACATTAAAATTAAAGAAAAATTTGTGATAGTTAAGTATAAGTTAATATATTTACATGTATAATATATGGAGCAGGGTTGGTTGTTAAACAAATTAATAAACTAATTTATAGCCTTAGTGTCTGAGAAAACCACCTTGTCTTGATAAGATACGTGGAAGTGCTGGCCCATCAGGTTCCCTACTAAGACTTCTGAGACCTAACAATGCTCTAATGTCTTGATTTCTTAATTATGATAATGAAGTGAGCAGAATAAGGCAAAGGATGTAGGGGACTTTCAGTTGTCTGTTTCTCATGATTTTCTGGGTCAGGAATTGGGGTAGAGTTCATTTGGGCAGGTCTTCTCCGTATGACTTGGTGGGGGTAACTCATTCAGCTGTATTCAACTTGTGGCTGGGCTGGAAGGTCCAAGGAGGCTTGCCTCATGTCTGCTTCTCTTCCACATGTCTTCTCCATCCATGTTCGTTGGCTCATCACTCAGTAGTCAAGCCCAGCTTCTTTACAGTCATGGAGGCTGGCTTCCTAAAGCAGGAGGCAGAAGCTGCCAGACCTTTTAGGGCCTGAACTGGGAAGTCTCGGAGTGTTACTTCCCCTGCATCCTGTTGGTTAAATGAAGTCATAAACCAAGTCAAGAGGTGGACAGAGACTGCACTTGCTGACAGATGTCCTGTCATGTATATCCCTGGGTGACGTGGGAGGAAACTGATGCCCATTTTGGGGACAAATGGGAAGAGTACTTGTCTCTAAAGAGAGAGAGTCATTCTAATCCCAGCTCTGCTACTCTGCCTAGCTATGTGGAGTTGGCCCCATCACCCATTAATATACTTAACCAGTTTGCACACATGCCAGGTGAGAAGAATGAGCCATGAACTCCAAAAGTCCTGTCTAGTTCCAAAAGTTTGCTTTTCATCAGGGCAGCGGCTACATTAAGCCTGGAAGGTGGGGGCAGGAGGAGAACACAACTAATGAATTCTCCAATTGTTAGCCTGTGTTTAACTTTAGCTATGGACTGGGTAACTAGTGACCTCTCCCTAACCAATCACCATATGAACTCAGCTTTTGAGAGATCATATGTTGCTGTTACAACCTACCCTCCCCTTCCTCCCCCTCCTCTTAGTCAGCTTGTGGGATGGGAAATCAATTTCACAGCTGTTATCTTTTACAGGGAGCAGGAGGCACTAGGGCTTCAAAGGGAGTTGGGGTAGGGATCCCAAAACTAAGATTTGACAAAATAATGTACCCAACTCTATAAACATTGTGCTGAATCAGTTGTTAAGATGAGACCCCTGAAGCAAACTGAAACATGTTTTTAGTGTGTTTTTAAAAGTCTTCAGCCAGGGGGCTTTATAATTTTGAAATACACAATTTCCTTAGCAAGTATTCTAAAAAAAACTTCATTTTAGGAGGATTACAGGTTGCCATAAGGACACCCCCGAACTAGATCTGTGATGATTACTTGGTGAGGGGCGGTACATACAAGATCCATGGTAGGTGTACAAGGAGCTCCTTTAGGAACGCAGCATTCAGTAAGTTATCTGGTGCCTTCCACTGTGGGCCAAAGTTAGACATAGCATTTGAACCCTTACAGGCTGTATCGCCCCAGGAATTTCAGCTACAGCACCCAGATTCAGGCAGAAACTGTGTACCTTACCCAGTTTCTCCTTACATAGTCTTTGATTTTTCAACTTGGAGGGTAGGGTGGAAATACTAAAACAAAGTGCACTGAGATCTGCTGGATCCCAGATTGTCTTCCTGGTATTCAACTATCAAACCCTCTTTATGTCCTTCCAACTTTTTGCCAGAATTTGCAGGACTTCTCAAATGAGGGAATGGTAGTTTTTTTTTGGTCATCATTAACAAGGTACAAATCTTCTTGCCCAAGAATATCATTACCATTAGAGCATAGAAATATCTTGCTAGATCTGCCACCCAGTCTTTTTTTTTTTTTTTTTTTTGGTCTTCATTCTTTCTCTAAGCTTTAGTTATCTCCCCTCACCAGGATTTTCTTATCTTCCTTTTCTTAACACACGACACCGTCTCCCCACACACCCTATTTACAGTGCTTCCATTCCGCCAAAATTTCAACTCAGGCTATACAAATCCAAATGCAGGAAAGATATTCTTCCAAACATTATGAAGAAAGATGCGATTAAAAGCATTCGATGAACAGTCAGTGAGTTCTAAAATCTTAGGAGGAGACGGTGCCAAGAGGAACCAGAACATTAAGATCTCCAATCAGTAAAGGTTTTTTTATTTGTTCAATTCTTATTGTTCCTTAATCCTTCTCCCGTTGTTAAAATTGTCTGACAGAAGTCTTCAGTGAAGCTAACCTCCCTAAGAGAGGAGAGAAAGAGAAACAGAAGTAGAGGCAATTTGTATAAACAAGAAAATAAGGGGCGCCTGGATGGCTCAGTTGTTAAGGGTCCGCCTTCAGCTCAGGTGATCCCAACATCCTGGGATAGGGTCCCACATCGGGCTCCTTGCTCAGCAGGGAGCCTGCTTCTCCCTCTCCCCCGTCTCCTCCCCCTGCCCATGCTCCCTCTCTCTGGCCCTCTGTCAAATAAGTAAAATCTTTCTTTAAAAAAATGAAGTTTGGAGTTAGAGTAGTAGACCTGGAGCTATTTCCCCATAGTATTTGCACCCAGGTAACAATGTAAAAAAACTGTCCATGGGAACATACAATCAAGCACAACTATATGCTGCCAAATACGACAAACGGGGGACATAGGTTTGGCTAAGTCCTGTATCAGCAATTTCCCTTGTTACCAGAGGCCATCCTGACAGCTTCTAAGCAGTGTTAAAAACAACAAAAATACTTCGTGTTCTTAAGGGGCATGTGGCTTCATTGAGGAACCCATGGCATAAGAATATACACAACCGACATAGGTACGTATGTCGGGTTTCGAGCATAGCAACGTGGTCTAGATAGAGTTCCATCTTTTCTTCATAAAACCATCCAACAAGAAAGCTGCTGGAGAATACCCGTAATTGGCTTAAGTTAATGACAGGGTCTAAGTGTCACGAAAGTTCGAATTGGTCCCTGGGATAGCCCGTAGAGCAGGCCGTAGCCCAGGTGGGTGCCCTCAGATGAGATGATCTCTATGAGCCGGCTCTTCCTCCTGGAAGATCACAGACCTGCCCCCCCCTCCCCCGCCCCCTGCAGTGCTCAAGAGATGATCATTTCTGCTCCACGTGCAGCTACTGCTTAGTACTTGCTGATGTTCCTGGCGTGACGGAGTCTGTGGGGGGGGTTCGAGTGATTTAACCCTATAAATGGAAAAACCTGCAGCAGTTCTTTCTGACTTCCCCCAAAAGGGCAGTGTGTGCGGCCCGTGATACCCACTTCCTTCCTTTTTCTGGGAAACAGAACTTTCCCCATCCAGGCCCTTCCCCAACACGCCCGTCTCCCACTTCTCCCACCACAGTTCGTGGCCTCAGCTGCCTCAAACGCGTTTGGACGACCCTCCCACCTCCACCTTGCACATGCGCATACACAGCATGCGGTAAAGCAGGCACAGCCTGCGCAGCCGGGAGTTTCACGAGCCGGGCCCGGTGTTCTGCTCTTCCTCGAGGGGGCGGGGCACCAAGGGGCGAGGCAAACGAGAGGCCCTGTATTGCCATTGGTAGCGGCGGGGTCACGTGGAGGCTCACGTGAACCCTCGGCTCTCGGGTACAGCGGCCCACCAGCCCACGAGTCCTCTGCCCGCGGCGCGCAGGCGCTCAGCGGGGTTGCGGCGAGGGCGGAGGTGGTAAAGGGGTGAAGGCGAAGGAGGGAGTGCCTGAGAGCAAGCAACACATGCCTGGCGCAGTGCCTTGCAGCTGGCGGCGGGTGGGGCCGCCGCGGCTTTCTCCTGTCGTTGGGAGTCTGCTGACAGGAAAACGAGCCGGGTGGGGAGCGCCCCGGCCCGGGCCCTTTCCCCTGAAAGTCTGCCGGGGCCGGGTAAGCCAGATAGAGACTCTGGGTCATGTTACAAATGGACGTTGAGGATCGCAAAGATCAGCCTTCTAGCCCTCTCTGTGCCTGTTACGAGCTTTGTGACCTGTGGCGAGTCCCTTAACCCGCGCCTCAGTTTCCCCACTCTTCTAGAGGACTTGCGACCTGAGAGTGGTTAAGAAGAAAAAAAAGTTCACGTCACAAGCACTACCTGCCTAGTGAGTATTTAGAGCACCTAAGTCATGCCCTTGCCCTCAAGAAATCGGGTGCCTACTTCAGGCACTGAGCAAGACGGAAGTTCCACCATGGTTTATGCCAGGGCCCTGGAATGGGCCCTCCTGGTGGATTGGCTGCACTGCCGATGTGAGCTTGGGACTCAGTTTTCTTTTAAGGAATAGCAGGTGCTTCAAAGGTAACGAAAAGAGCGTGGAGTGGTAAGCGTCGTCACTGGCACCTAGTAGTCTCCTAAGACTAGTGACAAACTCCAGGCAGTGCGAAAGGCTTCTCTGTACAGTTGCTCATTTCAAAGCAGCCTGAATGTCTGGGGGAATGCAAGCACGGTGTAGGGGCTGGGGGTGCACACCCGCAGAACAGAGTTGATTTTTATTCTCCGGCTAGCCAGAATGAAGGAGTGGGGTTATTGATGAAGCACAGTCCTATTTGTTCCTCCTACCTTAGGAAAGGGCTTCTGAGTCTTCCTTTCTGAATCCCTAGTTGGTAGTGGTTTAGAACAGGTAAAGGAGAGATTTAGTTGATGTTTCTGAATTCGCTCTTATGTTTAGACCTCTTCTGATGACGAAGAAGGCAAGTGATTGGTAGTTGGGGCAGTTAATGGTGTATTCTAACAATTTGGGATGACATTGTCGGTACTTGACAGGAAAGCTGGCAAAACATTTACATCAGCTGTTACTGTGGCTCCATGTTGAAAGCTTGAGAAATCCTCGGGGGCTGTGTTGTATTACCTCTTTGTTTTGGTCTCCATAATACCCCTGCCTCCATTGTTTCTAGGTGGTCCTTAAAAACTGTGATTTATTATTTTATTTATAGATGTGCATTTTGACCTTAATCTCACCTTTTCTACCAGTAACCACTTTAAGATCCTGTTGCTACAAGAGTTCAGGGAAAATCCATTTGTAATATTATTTAGAGAAGGATGACCACACCCTGACTTAGCAGACTGTTGAGTAAATCAAGCTACTGTTCTTTCTGGAAAAAACCTGCAGCTGAAACTGGGATCATGGATAAAGAAACCCAGCTGGATTTTGCCCCAGTGCCAGTGATGGTTTCTGTTTATGGTCTGTTTATCATACAACATGCTTTGCCAGAATACGACTAGTTTTTTTTGTAAGCCTACCATGCCTATAGTATGTGATGCCTTGTGTCTAAAGGATGTATAAAAAGCTGATTGATCTTGACCTTTTAAGTGAATGGGAGATGTTAGTTAAAGTTGGTAGCTTGTCCACAGGCAGGTCTTTGGAGAAAGTAGTCATTTGATTGACACTCTCTAATTGATAGCATATGAGAGAGATTCCAGGAACTTTTTCATTTATTTTCAGTTTTCGTTTTAGTATTCTAAACATTTGTAGAGTTTACATGCAGATGTTTCAGTTTCCTGAAATTGGCTTTAAATAATTAGTTGTCCTTGGTCTCACTCACTATTTAAGTTCAACATATATTATTTAACACAGTATAGTAGCTGAGTAACTGCAACACTCATAATAAACATTGGTTGAGTAAATACTATTTATAGCAACGATTTATATAGATCATTTATATCCATTGTGTCACTTCACCATTTTGGACACTGGGGAATAAAACCATGTTTATTATATGTTCCTCTACCTCAGGAAATTTATGACCAGTTTTCTCTACTTTTTTTTTCTTAAGAGAAAAGAATCTTCCTGGAAAGTTACGCCTTTTAATTGTTCTAGAAATCTTGGATATTTATATTGTTTTTTTGAGAGTACTCATTTTCTTTAACATTTTTATTTTTTCTTTGTTTCAAATGAAATAACTCTTGCAATGTTAGGGTGGGTCTTAGCCAAATCTGATCATTTGCTTACTCTTATTCCATTTTATGGCCAAGTTCTACTTACATATATACGTGCACACATACAATATTTTCTTTATCCATTTACCTATGGATGGGCACTTGGGTTGCTTCCATTTCTTGGCTGTTGCAAATAATGCTGCAGGAAATGTAGGGATGCATTTTTTTTTTTTTTTCAAATTAGCCTTTTCATTTTCTTTTGGTAAACCAGAAGTAGAATTACTAGATCACATGGTATTTCTGTTTTTAATTTTTTGGGGAACTTTAATACTCTTTTCCATGGTGGCTACATCAGTTTGCATTCCCACCAACAGTACATGAAGGTTCCCTTTTCTCCACATCCTCACCAACACTTGTTATTTCTTTTTCATTCTGAGCCTTTCTGACAGGTATGAGGTAATACCTCATTGTGGTTTTGGTTTGTATTTCCCTGATGATTATTGATGTTGAGCATCTTTTCATGTGTCTCTTGGCCCTGTATGTCTTCTTTGGAAAAATATCTATTAAGATCTTCACACTTTTTTAGTTGGTTTGGATTTGTTTGTTTTGTTTTGAGTTGTAGGAGTTCTCTATATATTTTGGATATTAGCCCCTTACCAGATACATCATTTTTTTTTTTTATTAAAGATTTTATTTATTTGACAGACAGATCACAATTAGGCAGAGAGGCAGGCAGAGAGAGAGAAGGAGGAAGCAGGCTCCCTGCTGAGCAGAGAGCCTGATGCAGGGCTCGATCCCAGGACTCTGGGATCATGACCTGAGCCGAAGGCAGAGGCTTTAACCCACTGAGCCACCCAGGCGCCCCCAGATACATCATTTTTTAATATCTCCTCCTATTCATTAGGTCGCCTTTTCATTTTGTTGATGATTTCCTTCACTGTACACAGCTTTTTAGCTTGATGTATTACAGTTTATTTTTGCTTTTGTTTCCGTTGCCTGAGGAGACAGATCCAAATACATACTGCTAAGAGCAGTGTCCAGGAATATACTACCTACATTTTCTTTTAAGAGTTTTCTGGTTACACGTCTCACATTTAGGTCTTTAATCCATTTTGAATTATTTTTGCATATAGCATAGGAAAGTGGTCCAGTTTCATTCTTTTCTATGTAGCAGTCCAGGTTTTCCAACACCATCTATTGAACTGAGTGTCTTTTCCCCATTATATATTCTTTCCTCCTTTGTTGTAGATTAATTGACCACATAGGCATGGGTTTATTTCTGGGTTCTCTATTCTTTTTTTTTTTTAAAGATTTTATTTATTTATTTGGCAGAGAGAGATCACAGTAGACAGAGGCAGGCAGAGCGAGAGAGAGAGAGGGAAGCAGGCTCCCCGCTGAGCAGAGAGCCCGATGCGGGACTCGATCCCAGGACCCCGGGATCACGACCCGAGCCGAAGGCAGTGGCCTAACCCACTGAGCCACCCAGGCGCCCATGGGTTCTCTATTCTGTTCCATTGATCTATGAGTCTGTTTTTGTGCCAGTACCATATTGTTTTGATTACTATGGCTTTTAGTATAGTTTGAAATCTGGGAATGTGGTACCTCCATCTTTGTTCTTTGTTCTCAAGATTACTTTGATTATTTGGTGTCTTTTGTGGTTCCATACAAATTTTAGGGTTATTCTAGTTCTGTGGAAAATGTTACTGGTGTTTTGATGGGGATTGCATGGAATCCTTGCTAAATTTTTGTGATTTGCTTGGGGGTAGTGTGGACATTTTATTTTTTTTTTTTAAGATTTATTTATTACTTGAGAGAGTGAGCAAGCAAGATAGCGCAAGCAGGGGGAGAGGGAGAGAGAGAGAATCTCCAGCAGACTCCCTGCTGAGTGCACAGCCTGATGCCAGGCTTGGTCCCATGACCCTGAAATCATGACTTGAGCTGAAACCAAGAGTAAGATGCTTAACTGACTGAACCACCCAGGCGCCCCAGATACTGTGGACATTTTAACAATATTCTTTGAACCATGAGCATGATATGTCTTTCATTTGTGTCGTACTCAGTTTCTTTTATCAGTATCTTACACTTTTCAGAGTACAAATCTTTTGCCTCCTTGGTTAAATTGATTCATAGGTATTTTATTCTCCCTGATGTAATGGTAAATGGAATTATCTTAATTTCTCTTTTTCTTGTATGTTATTTGTGTATAGAAACACAACAGATTTCTGTATGTTAATTTTATTTCCTGCAACTTTACTGAATTCATTAATTAGTTCTAATGGATGATGACTTTAAATCTAAAAATCTCTAAAGTGATGACTTTAGGATTTTCTGTATGTAGTATCCTATCATCTGCAAATAGTGAAAATCTTACTTCTTTACCAATTTGGATACCTTTATTCCTTTTACTTGTCTGAACCAATAGCTACAACTTCCAGTACAATGTTGAATAAAAGTGGCAAAAGTGGATATCCTTGTTTTGTTCCTGATACAGAGGAAAAGCTTGGAGCTTTTCACCTTTGAGTATGTTAGCTGTGGGTTTATCGTATATGGACTTTATTATATTGATGTATGTTCTCTCTACACCCACTTTGTTGAGAGTTCTTTTTATCATGAATTGATGTTGAAATTTGATGTTTTTCTGCATTTATCAAGATAATGTGATTTTTAAATTAACATATAATGTATTATTTGTTTCACGGGGACAGGTCTGTGATTCATCAGTCTTACACAGTTCACTGTGCTCACCATAACACTACCCTCCCAATGTCCATCACCCAGTCATTCCATCCCTCCCACTGCCCTCCCCTCCAGCAACCCTCACTTTGTTTTCTGAGATTAAGAGTCTCTTATGGTTTGTTTCCCTTTCTGGTTTTATCTTGATTTACTTTTCCCTCTGTTCCCCTATGATCCTCTGTCTTGTTGCTCAAATTCCTCATATCATTGAGAGGATATGATAATTGTCTTTCTGCAATTGATTTATTTCGTTTGGCACAATACCGTCTAGTTCCATCCATGTTGTTGCAAATGGCAAGATTTTAGTTTTTTGACGCCTGCATAATATTCCATTGAATGTGTGTGTGTATACACACATGTACACACACATACATACCACTTCTGATTTATCGATTCCCCTGTTGATGGACATCTGGGATCTTTCCACAATTTGGCTATTGTATACATTGCTGCTATAAACATTGGGGTGCATGTGCCCTTTCAGATCACTACATTTGTATCTTTGGGGCAGATACCCAGTAGTGTAGTTGCTGGGTCATAGGGTAGCTTTATTTTCAACTTTTTGAGGAACCTCCATACTGTTTTTCTAGAGTGGCTGCACCAGCTTGCATTCCTACCAACAGTGTAGGAGGGTTCCCCTTTCTCTGCATCCTTGCCAACACCTGTTGTTTTCTGACTTGTTAATTTTAGCCATTCTGACTGGTGTGAGGTGGTATCTCATTGTGGTTTTGATTTATATTTCCCTGATGCCGAGTGATGTGGAGCACTTCTTCATGTGTCTTGGCCATCTGGATGTCTTCTTTGTAGGAATGTCTGTTCATGTCTTCTGCCCATTTCTTGATTGGATTATTTGTTCTTTGGGTGTTGAGTTTGATAAGTTCTTTATAGACTTTGGATACTAGCCCTTTATCTGATATGTCATTTGCAAATATCTTCTCCCATTCTGTTGGTTGTCTTTTGGTTTTGTTGACTGTTTCCTTTGCTCTGTAAAAGCTTTTGATCTTCACGAAGTCCCAATAGTTCATTTTTGCCCCTGTTTCCCTTGCCTTTGGCGATGTTTCTAAGAAAGAGTTGCTGTGGCTGAAGTGGAAGAGGTTGCTGCCTGTGCTCTCCTCAAGAAATTTGATGGATTCCTGTTTCCCACTGAGGTCTTTCATCCATTTGGAGTCTATTTTTGTGTGTGGTATAAGGAAATGGTCCAGTTTCATTCTTCTGCATGTGGCTGTCTAATTTTCCCAACACCATTTGTTGAAGAGACTGTCTTTTTTCCATTGGACATTCTTTCCTGCTTTGTTGAAGACTAGTTGACTATAGAGATGAGGGTCCATTTCTGGCTCTCTGTTCTGTTCCATTGATCTATGTGTCTGTTTTTGTGCCAGTACCATACTGTTTTGATGATCACAGCTTCGTAATAGAGCTTGAAGTCCAGAACTGTGATGCCACCAGCTTTGATTTTCTTTTCTACCATTCCTCTGGGTATTTGGGGTCTTTTCTGGTTCCATATAAATTTTAGGATTATTTGTTCCATTTCTTTGAAAAAAGTGGATGGTATTTTGATAGGGATTGCATTAAATGTGTAGATTGCTCTAGGTAGCATAGATTTTCACAATATTCTTCCAATCCATGAGCATGGAACGTTTTTCCATTTCTTTGTGTCTTCTTCAATTTCTTTCATGAGTACTTTATAGTTTCATGAGTACAGATTCTTTGCATCTTTGGTTAGGTTTATTCCTAGGTATTTCATGGTTTTGGGTGCAATTGTAAATGGGGTCGACTCCTTAATTTCTCTTTCTTCTGTTTTGTTGGTGTATAGAAATGCAGCTCATTTCTGTGCATTGATTGTATATGCTGCTACTTTACTGAATTCCTGTATGAGTTCAAGCAATTTTGGGGTTGAGTCTTTTGGATTTGCCACATAAAGTATCCTATCATCTGCAAAGAGTGAAAGTTTGATTTCTTCTTTGCCTATTTAGATGCCTTTTATTTCTTTAGTTATCTGATTGCTGAGGCTAGGACTTCTAGTACTATGTTGAATAGCAGGGGTGATAGTGGACATCCCTACTGTGTTCCTGACTTTAGGAGAAAAGCTTTTAGTTTTTCCCCATTGAGAATGATATTCACTGTGGGCTTTTCATAGTTGGCTTTTATGATACTGAGGTATGTACCCTCTATCCCCACTCTGTGAAGTGTTTTGATCAAGAAAGGATGCTGTACTTTGTCAAATGCTTTTTCTGCATCTTTTGAGAGGATCATATGGTTCTTGTTCTTTCTTTTATTAATGTATTGAATCACATTGATTGATTTGTAGTTGTTGAACCAGCCTTGCAGCCCAGGAATAAATTCCACTTGGTTGTGATGAATAATCCTTTTGATGTACTGTTGGATCCTATTGGCTAGGATTTTGGTGAGAATTTTTGCATCCATGTTCATCAGGGATATTGGTCTGTAATTCCCCTTTTTGATGAGATCTTTGTCTAGTTTTGGGATCAGGGTAATGCTGTCTTCATAAATGAGTTTGGAAGTTTAACTTCCATTTCTACTTTTAGGTACAGTTTCAGGAGAATAGGTATTAATTCTTCTTTAAATGTTTGGTAGAATTCTAAGAATTACATAGAATCCATCTGGCCCCAGGCTCTTGTTTGTTGGGAGATTTTTGATTACTGATTTAGTTTCTTTATTGGTTGTAGGTCTGTTCCGGTTTTCTATTTCTTCCTGGTTCAGTTTTGGTAGTTTATTTTTCTAGGAATGCATCCATTTCTTTCAAAATGTCAAATTTGCTAGCACATAGTTGCTCATAATACGTTCTTAAAATTGTTTGTATTGCTTTGGTGTTGGTTGTGATCTCTCCTCCTTCATTCATGATTTTATTAATTTGGGCCCTTTCTCTTTTCTTTTTGATAAGTCTGGCCAGGGGTTTATCAATCTTATTAATTCTTTCAAAGACCCAACTCCTAGTTTCATTGATCTGTTGTTCTACTGTTCTTTTGGTTTCTATTTCATTGATTTCTGCTCTGATCTTTATTATTTCTCTTCTCCTGCTGGGTTTAGGCTTTCTTTGCTGTTCTTTCTCCATCTCCTTTAGGTGTAGGATTAGGTTGTGAACTTGAGACCTGAGAAAGGCTTGTATTGCTATATACTTTTCTCTTAAGACTGCCTCTTCTTCATCCCAAGATTTTGAACAGTTGTGTTCATTTTCATTTGTTTCCATGAATTTTTAAATTCTTAAGTTCCTGGTTGACCCATTCATTCTTTAGTAGGATGCTCTCTAGCCTCCATGTATTTGAGTTCTTTCCAAATTTCCTCTTGTGATTGAGTTCTTGCTTCAGAACACTGTGGTCTGAAAATATGCAGGGAATGATCCCAGTCTTTTGGTACTGGTTGAGACCTGATTTGTGACCATGGTGTGATCTATCCTGGAGAATGTTCCATGTGCACTAGAGAAGAATGTGTATTCTGTTGCTTTGAGATGAAATGTTCTGAATATATCTGTGATGTCCATGTGGTCCAGTGTGTCATTTAAAGCCTTTATTTCCTTGTTGATCTTTGGCTTAGATGATCTGTCCATTTCAGTGAGGGGACTGCTAATGTCCCCTGTTATTATTGTATTATTATCAATGTGTTTCTTTGATTTTTGTTATTATTTGGCTAATATAATTGGCTGCTCCCATGTTAGGGGCATAGGTATTTAAAATTGTTAGATCTTCTTGTTGGACAGACCCTTTAAGTATGATACAGTGTCTTTCCTCATCTCTTATTACAGTTTTTGGTTTAAAATCTAATTTGTCTGATATAAGGATTGCCACCCCAGCTTTCTTTTGATGTACATTAGCATGGTACATTGTTTTCCACCCCCTCACTTTAAATCTGGAAATGCTGGGCTGCCTGGGTGGCTCAGTGGGTTAAGCCTCTGCCTTTAGCTCAGGTCATGATCTCAGGGTCCTGGGATCAAGTCCCACATCAGGCTCTCTGCTAGGCAGGGAGCCTGCTTCCTCCTTAATCTCTCTCTCTCTCTCTCTACTTGTGATCTCTCTCTGTCAAATAAATAAAATCTTTAAAAAAAATCTGGAAATGTCTTTGGGTCTAAAATGAGTCTCTTGTAGACAGCATATCGATGGGTCTTTTTTTTTTTTTTTTTTTTTAATCCATTCTGATACCCTGTGTCTTTTCCATTGGGGCATTTATCCCATTTACATTCAGGGTAACTATTGAAAGATGTGAATTTAGTGCCATTGTATTGCCTAAAAGGTGACTCTTAACTGTATATTGTCTCTATTCCTTTCTGGTCTATGTTACTTTCAGGTTCTCTCTTTGCTTAGAGGACCCCTTTCAATATTTCCTGTAGGGCTGGTTTGCTCTTCGCAGGTTCTTTTAGTTTTTGTTTGTCCTGGAAACTTTTTAATCTCTCCTTTTATTTTCAATGACAACCTAGTTGGATATAGTATTCTTGGCTATATATTTTTCTTTTTAGTGCTCTGAATCTATCATGCCCATCCTTTAGGGCCTGCCAAGTCTCTGTTGATAGGTCTGCTGCCAGTCTAATATTTCTACCATCATAGGTTACAGACCTCTTGTCGTGAGCTGCTTTCAGGATTTTCTCTTTGTCTCTGAGACTTGTAAGTTTTACTATTAGATGACAGGGTGTTGACCTATTTTTATTGATTTTGATTGGAGGGTCTATGTGCCACCTGGATTTTGATGCCTGTTTCCTTCCTTACGTTAGGGAAGTTCTCTGCTGTAACTTTCTCCAATATATCTTCTGCCTCCTCTCACTTTCTGCCCCCCCCCTTTCTTCTTCTTCTGGGATCCCAATTATTCTAATATTGTTTTGCCTTATGATGTCACTTATCTCTTGAATTCTCCCCTTATGATCCAGTAGTTGTTTATCTCTTTCTCAGCTTCTTTATTCTCCATTTTGTCTTCTGTATCACTGATTCTGTCTTCTGCCTCATTTATCCTGAGAGCCTCCATTTTTTATTGCATATCATTAATAGGCTTTTTGATTTCAACTTGGTTAGATTTTAGTTCTTTTATTTCTCCAGAAAGGGGTTCTCTATTATCTTCTATGCTTTTTTCAAACCTAGCTAGTATCTTTATAATCGTCATTCTGAACTCTAGTTCTGACATGTTACTAATGTCCCTATTGATTAGGTCCTTGGCAGTCGGTACTGCCTCTTGTTCTTTTCTTTTGAGGTTAGTTTTTCTGTTTGACATTGTCATTTTTGTCCATAGACGAATAGATGAATGGGAGAACAAAATGCTAAAAGGGTAACAACAATCCCAGAGAAATATACGCCAAACAAATCAGAAGAGACCCAAAACCAGAGAGAAAAGAAAGGAAAAAGAAAAAAAAAGAGAAGAAAAAAGGAGTGTGATCAGGCTGGTGAATAGAACAGAGCCACACACTAGATTTTGGGTGTATTTTGGTCTGTTAGAAGAAACTGCCTCCAAATATTTTAATGAAAGAAAAATTTACATATATACAAAAATAAGGTTAAATATGATGGAGGAATAGAATATGACTATAAAGATGAAAATTGAAAAAAGATTTTAAAAAAGGAATTGATAAGAAGTTGGTTGAAAAAAGGAAGAAAAAAATTAAGGAATAAAAAAAAAAGAATGTGATCACGCAGTAGACTAGAACAAAGCCATACACTAGATTTAGGTTATATTTTGTTCTGTTAGAAGAAAATGTATCCCAAAATTTTAGAGAAAGAAAAACTTACATACATACACAAAATAAGTTTAAGTGCAATGAAGGAATAGAATATCACTGTAAAAATGAAAATTTAAAAAGATTTTAAAAAAGGAATTGATAAGATGTTGGTAAAAATAGGAAAGAAGAAAAATTCAAAATAGAAAAAAAAATAAAGGAAATTTTAAAAATTAACTTTGAAAAACTAAAGGATCATGGAAGAAAAAGCCATGATTCTGTGTGCTGTATTCCTGTATCGCTGGAGTTTTGCAGTTCTCATTGATTGGTCTTGGCTGGATGTTCTTGCTGATCTTCTGGGGGAGGGGCCTGTTGCAGTGATTCTCAAATGTCTTTGCCTGAGGTGGAATTGTACTGCCCTGTCAGTGGCTAGGCTAAGTAATCTGCTTGGGTTTGATCTCAGTAATTTTTGTTCCCTGAAAGCTTTCCATACAGCTTTGGAGGATGAGAATAAAAATGGCAGGTTTCCAATCTCTGGCCCTGGAGGAGCTGAGAGCTCAGCGCCCCACTCCTCAGTGCACCCTCAGAGAAAGGTAGTCAATCAGTCCTTTATTCCTGGTCCCTGGCTGCACTCCGTGCTCACCCGGCTGTGACCAAGCGTTTCTGTCTCTGGCACACAACCCTGTTTGTAGTCTACAAACCCAGCAGATTCCTGAGGTGTGTTCCCATGCTGCCCCTTCCAGGGGAGGAAGGGGAGTCTCCCTGGATCTGCCACTTGTTGGGTCCCTGCACGAAGACCAGTAACCCAGCTGTGGGGTGGATCATGGTTTATGGCAACCCCAAGCTGAGAGCCCCCTCCTCAGTTCTGTCTTTGCAGCCGGTTTTCCTTCTCTGATACCTGGGAGATCTGCTGCACTCAGACACCCTCAATCTTTCTGTGACCCTGAGCGTCCTGAAACCACACTGTCCCAGCAAGTGTTCCACCCCCCACTTAGCCACTGGAGTGATGTCCCTTAGTGGAGCAGACTTCTAAATGTTCTGATTTTGTGCTCCACTGCTCTCTCACTTGCCAGGAGCCAGCTGATGGAGGCTCCCTCTCCCGGTGGTCTGTCTTCCCAAATATTGCCTCAGATTGACTTCTCTGCATTTCCTACCTTCCAGAAAGTGGTTGCTTTTCTGTTCATAGAATTGCTGCTATTCTTTTCTTTGATCTCCTGTTGAGTTTGTAGGTGTTCACAGTGGTTGGGGTGGTAACTATCTAGCTGAATTCCTGGGAGCAGACAAAATTTAGGTCTTTTACTCCTCTGCCATCTTGCTCCCCTCCCCCCATAATATGATTTTTACCTTTTATTTTGTTAATGTGTTCTACGATACTGATTTGATTTGCAGTTATTAAACCATCCTTGCATCACTGTAATAAATCTTAATTGACTGTGGTGAATGATCCTTTTAGTGTATTGTTGAATTCATTTGCTGATGCTTTGTTGAGGAATTTTGCATCTGTGTTCATCAGGGAATTGGCCTGTAATTTTCTTTTTTGTATGGTCTTTGTCTGGTTTTGTTATCAGGGTAATGCTAGCATTGTAGAGTGAATTTAGAAGCATTCCTTTCTCTTCAATTATTTAGAGTGGTTTGAAAAGGATAGGTATTAACTTATTAAAATGTTTGGTAGAATTTACCTGTAAAACCATCTTTTCCTGGACTTCTGTTTTTGGGGAGGTTTTTTTTTTTTTTTTAAGATTTTATTTATTTATTTGACAGAGATCACAAGTAGGCAGAGAGGCAGGCAGAGAGAAAGGAAGGGAAGCAGGCTCCCCGCTGAGCAGAGAGCCCGATGTGGGACTCCATCCCAGGACCCTGAGATCATGACCTGAGCCGAAGGCAGCGGCTTAACCCACTGAGCCACCCAGGCGCCCTTTGGGGAGTTTTTTGATTATTGATTTAATTTCATTACTTTTTTTAAAAAAGAATTTATTCATTTATTTGACAGAGTGCACAAGGAAGGGGGAGCATCTGGCAGAGGTCAAGGGAGAAGCAGGCTCCCTGCTGAGCAGAGAGCCTGACATGGGGCTTGATCCCAGGACCCTGGGATCATGATCTGAGTTGAAGGCAGATGCTTAACTCATTGAGCCACCCAGGTGCCCCTAATTTCATTACTTTTTACCAATTTCTTTTCAGATTTTCTACTTTTTCCTAATTCAATCTTGTAGAATTGTATGTTTCTAACAATTTATCCATTTTTTTCTAGGTTGTCCACTTTGTGGCATATAATTTTTGTAGTGGCTTCTTATAATTCTTTATATTTATGTGGTTCAACAGGCTATTCCTAACATTTATATAGAGAAGCAAAGAACTTACTACAGCCAGAACAATTTTGAAAGAGAAAAGCAGTTATAAGACTCATACTACCTGATTTCAAGACTTACTATAAAGTTATAGTAGTTAAGACTGTGCGATTATTTTTAAACCTATGGTAAAACATACACAGAACATGAGATCTACCCTCAATAAATTATTAAGTGTACAATACAGATTATTAACTGCAGGTATAGTGTATAGCACCTTTCTAGAACTTTTCAATCCTGCATGGCTGGAAGTTTATACTCGTTGATTAGCAGCTTCTTGTTCCCACCTCTTTATAGACTTTGACAACAGTATTGTATTTTGTGCTCTGATGAGTTTTGACTAGTTTAGATACCTCATATAAGTGGAATCATGCAATAATTGCCTATGACTGGCTTATTTCATTTAGCATAATGTCCTCAAGTTCCATCTATTTTCTGGCATATGACAGGATTTCCTTCCTTTTTATGGCTGAATTATATTCCCCTGTTTGTATATACTACATTTTCTTTATCCATTTATCTGTCAACAGACATTTAGATTGTTTCTACCTCTTAGTTATTCTGAACAAGCTATAGTAAGTCTGGGAACACAGATATCTCTTTGAGAACATGATTTCACTTCTTTTGAAATTTTTCAAAGATTTTATTTATTTATTAAGAGAGAGAGGAGCACAGAGGGAGAGGGAGAAGCAGACTCCCTGCTGAGCAGAGAGCCCAACATGGGGCTCCATTCCAGGACCCTGAGATTTTGACCTGAACTAAAGGCAGACACTCAACCAACTGAGCCACCTAGGTGCCTCCAGTTGTTTTGGATTAATACCCAGAAATGGGATTGGTGCCTCATGTGGTCATTTTATATATTTTTTGAGTAACCTTCATACTGTTCTTTGTAGTGGCTGTACCATTTTACATTTCCGTCAGCAGTGCTCCAGGGTTCCAGTTTTTCCACATTCTTATCTATACTTGTTATTTTGTTTTCTTAATAATGGCTATCTTAACCAGTGTGAGGTGTTATCTCACTGTGTTTTTGATTTGCATTTCCCTGATGTCTATTAATGTTGAGCATCTTTTCATATATTTATTGGCCATTTGTATGTCTTCTTTGGAAAAGCGTTCAAATTTCTTGCCCATTTTTAATCAAATTATTTATGTTTTTTTGCTTTTGAGTTGTAAGAGTTCCTTACATATTTTGGATATTAATCCCTTAAAAATTTGCAAATATTTTCTCCCTTTTGATAGATTGCTTTTTTAGTCTATTGATTGTTCTCTTTGCTATATAGGAGCTTTTTAGTTTGATGTAGTCCCATCTTGCCTGTTTTTGTATCTATTGCCTATCCTTTTGGTGTCATATTCCAGAAGTCATTGCTAAGACCAGTGTCATGAAGCTTTTCCCTGATTTTTTTCCTTAGAGTTTTTCAGTTTCAGGTTTTACATTTAAGTTTTCAGTCCATTTGAGTTGATTTTCATGTATGGTGTAAGACAAGAATTCAGTTTTATTTGTTTGCAATTGGATGTCCAGGTTTCTCAGCACCATTTGATGAAGAGACTGTCATTTCCCCATTGTATATTCTGGGTGCCCTTGTTGAAGGTCAGTTGACCATATATGAAGACAGGGTGATACTGGTGAAAGGAAACGCACATAGGTCAATGGAACAGAATGTAGAGTTCAGAAAAAGACATAAACATGGGCACAGGTGCCAAGATAACTCATTGGAGTAAAATATAGTCTTTTCACAAAATGGTGCTAGAATAATTAGATGTCCGTATTTTTGAAAAATGAACCCTGATCCATACTTCAAACACTTACAAAAATTAACTCAAAATGTATCATAGACCAAAATGTAAAATCAAAACTATAACACTTCTAGAACTTCCTGTCCATATGGTAGCTACATGTGGCTATTTAAATTTAAATAATTAAAACTAAATACAATTTTAAAATTCAGTTCCTAGTTCTAGCCACATGTCAAGTCCTCAGTAGCTATGTGTGGTTAGCTATAGCTAGTGTATTGGTTAGCTTGGAGTATAGCACATTTTCATCATCACAGAAAGCTTTATTGTACACTGCTGTTCTGGAAGAAAACATAGGAAAAAACTCTTTGGGATTTTAGTTAGATGAAGATTTCTTAGGACACAAAAAAACATGAGCCACAAAAGAAAAAAGTTGATAAATTGAGTTTTGTCAAAATTAAAAACTTCAGATTTTTGGAAAGCTGTGCTAAGGAAATAAAAAGACAAGCCATAGACCAGGGAGAAAAAATATTTGCAAAACATATATTTGATAAAGAATTGGCAGTCAGATTATAAAAAACAAAACTTAAAATTCAGTAATAGTAAAAGAAATAAAAAGGTGAGCAAAGAAAAAGAGATTGTATAGACACTCACCAAAGAAGAGATATGGATGTCATATTATTTAAATTTTCTTATCTTCTGCAGGTATACATTGGCTCCCCCCCACCCCCCATTAAGGCTTATTGCCTGGGAAGATTTTTTTTCTTTTGTTTTCTTTGAGTTCACTGGGTGTTACTTATTTCTTTATAGATGGGGAGGTGGGACAGAGGCAGAGGGAGAAGGAATCACAAACAGGCTCCATGCCCAGCAGAGCCCAAACAGGGCTCAATCTCAGAATCCTGAGATCCTGACCTGAGTGGAAATCAGTTAAGCTGGTTGCTTAACTGACTGAGCCACCCAGGTGCCCCTCATTGGGTCTTATTTTTAAAGTGCTAATGCTCAGAAGTAAGACTGAGGAAAATAAGATGTGTGTGTGTGTGTGTGTGTGTAAGACTGAGGAAAATAAGATGTGTGTGTGTGTGTGTGTGTGTGTGTGTGTGTCTGAAAAAGCAAACACATCTCTTTTATAGTTTCTGGTATCAGTAGTGAAGGTGAAGAGAAAGCAACATACCATCTTAGGTAATCCTGTGTAGCTTTATCAGTTTTTACGATCATGTTAATGAACTGATTTTTCAGCCTGTTTGGACCATAAGAAAATGCACCTTCCTAATTGTATTCAAATCAGTTAAGCTTGTAAACAGATGGGTGATTTGCTTTTCTTATCTTAAACCTAAGCACTTGTCTCGACTCTGTGTAAGCATGTGTGGTAGGCAGAGTAACAGCCCCCTTAAAGATGTCCACATCCTATTGCCCAAACCCTGTGAATATGTTACATTATGTGGCAAAGGGATTTTGCAGATGTGATTATGTTAAGGATTTTGAAATGGGAAAATGCAACTGGCCATTTCGGGTTTTGAAGATGGGAGCAGACCACCAGTGGGGGAATGCAGGCTGCCTTTCTAAGCCAAGAAAGGCAAGGAAATGGATTCTTCCCTAAGGCCTCTAGAAGCAATGGCAGCCCTGCCAAGCCATTTTAGACCCACTGGAAGTTTGATTTGTGTTGTTTAAGCCACTAAATTTTTGCTAATTTGTTATGGCAGCGGTAGAAAGCAAATGCAGCTAGAAGACTGCTCCATTTGCAAGTTATAAAACACATTTCTTTTTTAAGTAGTGCTCAGCACACC
Source organism: Enhydra lutris kenyoni (assembly GCF_002288905.1). Classification (NCBI taxonomy): domain Eukaryota; kingdom Metazoa; phylum Chordata; class Mammalia; order Carnivora; family Mustelidae; genus Enhydra; species Enhydra lutris. Next base: position 35,958,936 of record NW_019154094.1, on the reverse strand, counting down.
TTCTTTTTTTTTCTTTTTTCTTTCCTTTTTTTTTTTTTTTTTTTTGAAGTCTCACTGCCAGCCCTACCGGCACCCCAGTGAGCATATCTTTTGCTCTGACCCTCCTATTCAACCCTGTGAAAAGAAACTCCGTTCCAAAAGTGTGCACATGGCCTGTGCCAAAAAGAATAAAGGTACTGTGATGCAGCCCAGACATTAGCAGTGCTTCTCAGCCTGTGGACTGTGGACAGCCTGCATCAGAATTATCTGGGGAGCAAATTAAAAATGCAAATTCTTGGATCTGACCCTTTTATCTCTCCTCCACTACCCCCCATTAGTTTTTAGAAATATTTTCAGTCAAGTTTACTGGGGTATAATTTACATATAGTACAATTTACTTCTTTTAGGTTATAGTTCTTGAATTTTGAGAAGCCTGTGTAGTCATAACTACCAACACACCAAAGATCTTTCCATTACCCAGTGTATTTCCCTAGTGTCCCTTTGTAATATATCCCCTTCCCATACCTCCTGTATCTGGCAACTGCTGATCTAATTTCTATCCCTGTAGTTTTGTTTTTCCGGAATGTCATATACATGGAAAGACACATTATGTAGCCTTTCAGTTCTGACTTCATTTGTTTAATGTAATGCTTTGGAGAGTCATCCATGTTGTCTGTATGTTCATATGTAAATGAACCATAATTCTTCGCTACCCAAAATGGCCCTAACTTCCTTCTGTTACCTAAATTGTGTTCTCTTTGTGGACAGTCTGAGAACTGCTACAGTTCCTCCACGGATTATGGAGGCAAGGTGTCTTTTAGTGTTAGACAAGGGGCTGTGGTGGAGAGAGGAGCGTTGGAGTACGCGTGAGTCTGTACGTCTTCAGGAAGACAACACCGTCACACATTATCCTGTTAAAGAATTCAAAGAGGGGAGAGATGGGGGTCACTTGTTCAGAGGGAGCAGTGGAAGATGGTTTTGAGTTATGAAGCAGGACTGTAGGAGCTAGAGGCATTACAGTTAATCATTAGTTGTAGGATTAAAGGGTCAAGTAGCAGCAAAAGGAGTAGTGACTGATTGTTCTATATGTAACTCCCTTCGGGCCACTAGATACTCCTTCTTCATTGAAAGACTCCTAATTAGCCTTGGCTCCAAAAACCTTGAGCAGATTAAGTGGAGATTTGCAAAGAATATTTTCCCTCCAGTCATTGTGTAGAATACCTTTGACAGGTACTATGCTAGGGATCCATGATATAGAAATGAACTAGTGCAGCCATGACCCTTAACAACTTTTACATTCTTTTGTGTCTCATAGAATTTTTAGCTGGTACAGGTTTTCCCCAGACAGGTGGGCAGGGAAGAAGGGGAGGCCCCAGCACCTTATCAGCAGGACTGCACCTAGCAGAGTGAAGCAGCGGCAAAGAGAAGAGAGTGGGTAAGATCACATGATCTGCCCTGGAATCCTAGGTCCCAGGTTCTAGTTGGGCCATATCACTTAACCTTTCTAAAATGATTTTTTCTTCTTTAAGATAGGGATGTATCAGGAAGGGGGAAAAAAAAAGCTTAAAACACTGGTTGATCTTTGAGTTGGAAGCTAAGGACAATGGAATTAACGTTTTTTGTTTGTTGGTTGGTTTGGTTTGGTCAAGGTAAAGGGCTAATTTAGATAGGAGTGGTTGGGGCCTGGGGGCTAAAATTGCTCTGCATGGTAAAGAAACAAGAATTTTTGTTTTTAGGGGCACCTGGGTGGCTCAGTGGGTTAAGCCTCTGCCTTTGGCTCAGGTCATGGTCTCAGGGTCCTGGAATCAAGCCCCGCATCGGGCTCCCTGCTCAAGCGGGAAGCCTGCTTCCCTTCCTCTCTCTCTGCCTGCCTCTCTGCCTACTTGTGATCTCTGTCTGTCAAATAAATAAATAAATAAATAAAATAAAATCTTTAAAAAAAAAAAAAAGTGACTCCTTAAAAAAAAAAAAAAAGAATTTTTGTTTTTAACCGAGGCTGGAGGGAATTTTTTCTTTAAGATTTTAAAAAAAAATTTTATTTGATAGACACAGCGAGAGAGGGAACACAAGCAGGGGGAATGGGAGGGAGAAGCAGGCTTCTACTGAGCAGGGAGCCTGATGCAGGGCTTGATCCCAGTACCCCAGGATCATGACCTGAGCTGAAGGCAGATGCTTAATGACTGAGCCACCCAGGTGCCCCTGGAGGGAACTTTTTTTTTTTTTAAAAGATTTTATTTATTTATTTGACAGAGGTCACAAGTAGGCAGAGAGGCAGGCGGGGCGGGGGGGGGGGCGGGGAGAAGCAGGCTCCCTGCTGAGCAGAGAGCCCAATTCGGGGCTCGATCCCAGGACCCTGAGATCATGACCTGAGCTGGAGGCAGAGGCTTAACCCACTGAGCCACCCAGGCACCCCTGGAGGGAACTTTTTAATTATGCTTTTGTTTGGTCAGGAAAGAGAGTGGGCCCTAGCAGTAGGGTAGACATGAGAAGTTGCTCCTCCAGTGGCAGAGAAGAAAGGGGTGTGGGTTTTGATGTCTGATTCTCAATTTTAAGTAGTTTCCTATTTGCTGTTAGAATCTTCCCCCCATGAAGATCTGCTTGCATGACACCCAGATGTTAATGGAGACAAGAGTAGAGCAGGCTATGTCAGCAGTGGGGGTGATGTGAAATAGAGGGGAGATGATGAGCATCAGGTTGCATTTGGGGTTTAGGATCAGGAGTGACAAGGAATCATTAGGAACTTATAAGCACCCTTCTTAGGATCCTCAGGAGTCCACCGTTATGTGAGATATGGTCTAAAATATACATTTGCATGTTAAATGACAGAGTAATTGAGAACCATGCAGATGACAGGGATAATAATCTACTGAACAGGGTTAGGAGGTGTAAATGAGAATGTAGGTTTCATAAACAGGGCACCTGGGTGGCTCAGTTGGTTAAGTGTCTGCCTTCGGCTCTGGTCATGATCCCAGGGTCCTGGGATCAACTCCCATGTCGGGCTTCCTGCTCAGCCAGGAGTCTGCTTCTCTCTCTGCCCTTCACCCTGCTCTTGCTTTCAAATAATAAAAATAAATAAAATCCTAAAAAAAAAAGAAAGCATTTCATAAACTAAGAAAACATATCATCCTCTAGAAGATAAAACATCTTTCCATGAAGAATATTTTGAAAAGTCAGATTTGAATTCAACACTGATCACAAATATGAGAATAATTATCTAGAAGTCATAAGCTGTGGTAGTTTTCTTTCTGTATAAATTCAGTTCAGATTGGTTATAATTTGGATGTTAGAGATGTTAGAGATACAGTTTTAAAAAATGACTCAATATGACCCCAACATGCCATGTTCAAACATGAGGATTTAGGATCCTACAGTAATATCTGGCCCATTTATTAGGAACAGAAAGCAGCTTTGGTCATTTAATATTTGGCTGAGATTGTGGATAGGTATGAGAAAGAAGAAGTGGTTATGTTGCAGATAAATGGGTAAGAGCATGTATTGGATATATGTATAGATACTTGACATGTTTTGTCTTTATTGCTCATTACTGCCCAAAGAAGTAAGTGGTGATGTCCATTCTTTAGATGGGGTGTGACAATTACAGTGATTAAAGGACTTGCTCAAAGTCATAGCACTGAAGTGGCAGAGCTGGTATGAAGACTCTCAACCAACTTCAAGGTCTTTGTTCCTTTCATGCCATTGTGCTGCCGTGTGGGTTCTGAAGTAAGTTACTGCTTAGCCCCCAAGCCTTTTGTGCTTTTGGGCTCCTTGTCCCAGTTTCGTACCAAATCTCAATTGTTGTTCTTCTGGAGAACTTTTACAGAAATCTTCTGACAAGACTTGGAGATGCTGTAGCTGACAAGCATATGAAAAAGGATTAAATAACTTGAGTTCTGGAGTGAACAGTTAAATCCCTGAATTGTTGAAAGTTCCATTCTTGACCTGGGACTAACCATTTTTTGTGAGGTAATTACAGAAATGCTGGCGAACTCTTTCCATTAGTGGTTCTTGCATACAATATGCACTTCTTATGTTGTGGGGGCTCTTTTTCTTGTTGTTGTTGTTCACAATTCACCTTAGGGGTTTTCTCAAACTCTGCATTCTTATTCTATAGTGGTTTTTAGCTTTCTTTTTTCTTTCCAGACTGGGTGGATGATGCAGTTTCACTTCTAGGTGTTAGGATTCTCTTTCACACTGGTTTGTCATGACCTTAATGTATTTTAAGCTTCTCCTTTAGTAAATTTTTCTTTTTAAAATGTGGTACCCCTAGTAAGCTAGAGATTTGTTTTACCAAATGAGTTTAAAATACCAGCGCCTGGAGAACCCATAGTCAATAAGCATTGTTGGAAGTTGACCACATGTCAAAACCCACTAGGGATCAACCTTTTCATTTTCTTTATTTTGGCAGGTTTTGGGGTCCAGACTTAAAGGCTAGTTATGGTTCTGAATTGCCTTTAGGTTGCAAGAATTACCAATGTGGTATATAATGCCAAAGAAGAAAAAAAAAGTTACAATAATCATAATTGTCTTAATTTATAATTGCCATCATAGCTCTCCCCTGTAGGTAACCGATGAGGCCTAATAGTCGTTTTGAGCTGCAGCCACCCACAAAAACCACACACATGGCATTTTACTCAAAACTTTACTTAAACCACTACTTTGTGATGCAAAACTGGTGGAATTTTGGGTACTTTCTGTAAAATTGAAATCTTTATGGGGGTTTTCCAACACTCTAGTTGATTGTTAGCAAATTATCAGTATACTGAGCAAGAGCAGAGTGGGGTTTGCTAATAAACACCTACTTCTGTGGTAGGATAGGATGCCAGTCACCTATATCTGAATGTTTTCACTAGGAGGAAGCCACCTTCATTGAGAGAATAGAGTCTCCTGTTGAAAAACGCAGTTAAGAAGTACTGTATGAGATTGGTAATTGTAAAAGAGATTTTAGGAGCTGCTCATCTTTGCCACAGTTTTCATTCTTGACAAAGTCTTCACATTCAGTGCTTTCTAATTTGTAGATCCCTTATAAAAGTAGATTTGTAAAAAAAAAAAAAAACAAAAAAAAACAAATCAGTTTGCATCTTAGAACAAAGTGGTATTCTCCCTAAGAACTTTCTGTGAAGGGAGAACTGTTGTAGGAAACTGATTTCTCCTGAGATATCACAGCCCCATTCTGGAAGACCGGTAGCAAGTGGGAAGAATGCTCTCTGGATTTGGCTAAGTCAGGAGACCTTGTTTATTCTGGAACTGAGTCCTTAGGCCATTTGCTTTGCCTCTCTAAGTCTCAATTTCTTTTTTTCCTCCCTTTTTTCCTTAAGGTAATCTCTATCCCCAACGTGGGGCTCGAACTCATGACCCAGAGATCACAGGTCACATGCTCTACTGCCAGAGCCAGCCAAGCACCCCTCTAAGTCTTAATGTCTTATCTTTGAAATTAGTTTCACTCCTGCTGTATGGTTTGGTAGATACAGCATATTGTCTCAAGAGCCTTCTGTAGGAGCCCTTTGTAATATCCTGTCTTATATAAAAGTGACTTTTATGGTCATATAATTTATAACTTCTATCGGGCACCTATTTTGTTCTTTAAAATCTGTAAAAACATTATTTTAGCAAAAACTAGCTCTACTTCTAGAAGTCTGTATTTATGTCCCTTTTGTATTTTTTTGAAGGAGTAAATTTCCATCTATGCAGCCCAGAAGTCAGCCTTAAAATAACTGTCAAAAACTTCCAGGCTATTTCTCATTCATGCATTATCATACTCAGTAGGAGGATAGTAGACCATCCTCAGTAGGAGGATAGAGAAGTCTAGAATTGGATTTTTAACAGGTTAATTCCTTAGTTTACTGTGAAGATCTTGATAATTTCCCACTAGCACATAAGTAAAGCTTCGTTTAGTTTGCTCTACTGCATAGACTGTGTTGGTTAGCTTCCAGAAATAAAGTATGCTTGCTATATAATTTATGTTAGGAAATATTTAAACAGGATGAAAGAGCAGTTTTTACAGGACCCAAATCAAGCAATCCATTTTCAGAAAGTACAACCAAATAAAAAAAATTGGCTGAGTGCAGAACAATGAATAAGAAGCATGAACTTGGAAACAAACCAATTAAGTTGAATCAAATTTTTAAAGAATGAAATAAAAGAAGTTGTATTTTGTATGTGTGTGGGGTGACTAGAGACAGATGTAGTACTAAGAAAAAATTGTACGGGATGAAATAGCATTTAAAGCTTTAGGACCCAGTGAAGAGTAGAAGAGGAAAAGAAGGTTTATCAGTACACAGGTTTATATACAGAAGTATGTGTGCTGCCGAAGCGAGCACGAGGTTTATATACAGAAGAAGCAAAGGGTAGGATATTATAAATGTTAGAAAAGTGGAATGGAATTCCCCAGATCCTTTGATTTAACAAATGGTTTAGTTAAGGAATTTGGTAAAATCTTGAAATTTGGATTGGTGCTACAGCAAACTTTTAAAATTAAATAAAGCCAGAAAGACTTTCTTGCATATTAGCACTCTATTACCACGTCTTTTACTTAGCCTGATACCAGGCAGCTTTGAAGGTGATGTGGACGTCCACCCTTGAAATAGAAGTGTTTGAAAAAGCATTGTCTGGAGAAAGGTGAAATCACAATTACACATCAAAGGCTATAGAAGTTTTAACTTCAGATTTTATGTTTCAATTATACAAGCTTTGTGTTCACACCCAAACTCCAAGAGTAGGATCTGCCACATACAGGGTGGAGTGGCATTCCAATTCCATTTATTTTCTGCTGAAGCTGGCAAATTGAATGAAGATTTCTATCTTAGGTGACAGGATTCAGATGAAACATGACAAACTTGTAAACGCTGCAACCCGGACATGTCCGTGCACAACTCTCCAGTGAGCTGGATGGGAATGGGGAGACAAACCACACATACTGCCACACTGTGCCGGGCAGCATGAGCTCAAAGAGAAACCCGAGGAGGAGCAAGTTCCTGCTGGCTCAGGCGCAGGTGGGGGGCTTCAGCCGAGACTGCACTCGTGTTCCCAGGTTCAAGTCTGTGTCTATCTTGGGCCTGCCTTATTACGGAAACATTTTGTGGAGATACACTGCATTGACTGGAAAATTATTCTTTTTTTTTAGTTATCAAATTTATAATGTAGAAGCATTGGTTACGAAACTAGTCATTTAACTGGAACTCAATCCTGACCTAGTTCCCAACATTGGGTGGTAATTATGCGTATTTACCAAAGCACAGAGAGAATTAGCGTTAAAAGAGCAAATGGGCGGGCAGGAGGGCATTGCTTTGAGGAGGGAACAAGTTTTACTACCTTTGGATAGACGAGTTAGCTCTGTGAAATATTTCTGACTGTCTTGCGGAAGGCCTCCAACCACTGGACACGAAGGAAAACAACCGGCAACTGTTTTATTTGCAGACAGCAAGTGAGAGCCCCCCAGTGCTGGGAAAGCCCAGGCGGCCAGAGCCTCAGCAGAGTCCACCCTGACTTTCCCTCGGCAGGCCCTGGTGCTCACTGCTCGGGACAGTGTGCTGGGCAGCCACTCGTCTAGAAGAACGAATGAATGAACATCGTATTAAACACTCCCTGATATTTGTTGAAGTAGATCTCCTCAGCGTTCTTGCTAATCAGGTAAGCATTTTCTGAATGAATCTGGTAACCAAACCAGGTGCACTTTAAATTGGCCCCAAAGAAAATAAGTCATTGGAACAGCTGTTAAGACACAAAGAAATGCCGAACTGAAAGCCACTAGTCCGCCACTGTATATTGTTCTGCATCATTAAATATTTATTTTCATATATGCATTTACAAACTTTACTCACTTCAGAACTCTGCTTTCAGTACATTTTAAACTTTTTTTTTTGGCAGAGAGATTCTCTTGTAAAATGAGATCCATGTACAAAACTAGGCAACAGATATAAAAGTTTCCTTTCATACTTTTCATCCATCAAGGAAAGAAATCATGTGACAAGGAAATAAAACCAAAATGTGGCTCTTTCACAAGAATAACATGTCAGTGTTCAACTATGAGTTCTAATGGGATAGCTCATATTTCATCTTTATATGGATGTATATAGTTTAAATACTTAGCTACTGTAGCATGTTGGTTCGGAGGAAGAAAAAAAATCAACTCTACTGTTTGGACTAGATAATCTAGACACCATCAATTATTCATTTCTTTATCCTGTGACACCAAAATTCACCTTGGAGACGACACTGATTGGCCAGCAGTATGCATTTATTCCAAATGTTGCATGAAAATTTACCTTTCAAAAATTCATTAACTTCACAAGCTAAAGTCTGAGCTTCTAATTTAGCTCTCTTAAAGTTTAAATGATCAGTTCAGAAGCTTAAAATTATCTTTGAAACTAAAGTTGCTTTTCTTAAGATGAATGCTGACTTGGAGCACTGTCACTATCAGAGGCGCTAATGCCACTAGCAACGAGAACAGTATCACCACAGATGAGTACATGGTACGAAATGCCCAGGGGCTGGAAACGCTCTAGTCCTAGGATTGTGGCAGCAGCATCGTTTGATATTTAACCATGTATTACACAGTATTCACACACCGGCTTCAAAGACGCGCGCTCCCTTCGGACACTCAGGAGTTACAAATTCATTGTGATTGCATAATTCGTATTGCACAGTTTTATAAAAAACATAAATACTGGCTATTCTAGTTTTAAATACAAAATACAGGTTGTATACTTTAAATCTATAATCTGGTTCAAGTGCAAATCAGGTGCTTTCTTTAGTCCTTCCAAAAAAGGCATTTTTAATATTTTTGGCACAAATGAAATTTCATCATGCCAACAATTCTAATTACAATACGTATATCCAAACCTTTAGAGTAGCAATCATATACATACAGTATAAAACTGATTATTTACAAATGTACTAGGGATTAATGTCATCTTTGTGGGTGAATCAGAACTAAGTAGCCATACCCACACTAATAATAATTATAAAAGTTACAGGAGTTTCCTTTATTTCATTTGCTTATGCTGGTTGCTGTGGGTTGACATTCATATGAGGAGGATGTCCTAGAAGACCAATTCTTTGTTTCTGCTTCCTTTGTTCTGTCATCTGGAAAGTTAAAAAGTTTCATCATTAGACCCAGACACTTCCTGTACGTCAGATCATATACTGAACCATAGATTTACCTCTGTGGTTATGGTTTATACTGAAACCCACTTTCTACAAATAGTGTACCGTCACTAAATCAAACACTCAGAACTTCAAAAGGGACATCTTCCTAGGCAGAATGGGGAATTCGGTGACCTAGTCATGCAATGTGGCATTCAGAAGTATTGCTTACTATTTGTTTCATAAAGAAACAAAAAACAATAAAAGCACAGGATTCTTGATTGTTTCCCAAATCCATTTCCAAATGATTTAAAGGCTCATTGGAAATGGTGGCTTTGTGTGGTGGGAACAGCATACCAAACTATCAAGAGAAGCAGTGTGTTTAGAATCCTAGGTTTGAGAGGGACTATGTCCATGGTCTTCAGGGGGTCTTGATTCCGTTTCTCAGTGATTCCAGAGTAATTTTGAGAGGTTTGAGAGGAAAAAAAAAAAATGATGTAGCACCTTGAGGAAAATGAGGAATGTCCTCACATGCCAGTGAGATCCAGAGTGACTAAATGTTATAAACAATGCTCTAGGCACTCAGTGGGGTCTGTTCTTTGCCATCCACAGACACAGGACTGATTAAGGTCAGGAAAGACCATTTCCCAAAAGTGGTCAAATGAAAAAGTGCTTGCAAAACCCCAAATAAGAGGTTGTTACTATTCATTTGGCTGCTGAACCAAATCATTTTTCATATTGATGGGTAGGTAGCTCTGTTCTAGATATTTTAGGGTACATTTAATGTTCCACATTATTATTTTTCTTAACCAGTTGGTCCTAGCTCTGGATTTGATGCTGGGCATTTAAGCCAATTAAGATAAAAAGGCTATAATGAAATATACGTTAGATAAAATTGCTGTCTACAAGTGGTGTTAGGTCCTGCATGTAGATTTTTGGTTTCCTAAAATCAGACAAGAATTAGTGTATCCTGGTAAAAAGAACGTGCACCTTGGAATCAGACCCATTTCCTTATGGTTCTGTGTTATTTAGCTTCTCAGAGTCTGTTTCCTCACTCACACAATTAGGATGATAATTCCTATCTCATAGGTGGAGAATTGAACAGATATATGTAAACTTTTTGGGAGAGTGTCACATAGTGGTTGCTTAAGTCTCACTTTTCCCTTGGACTAATTTTTGGTACAAAATATCCTGAGAGAACATAAAACAAGAATAGCTTACCTAGGTTCAGTTTTAAAGTTGTTACTTGCTCAAAACATGGCAGTTTTCTTTTAAATCAACATACTATTTTTAGGCTCCTGTGAAATGCCTTCTGTTATAAATTAGAAGAGAATTTACAAGGAGTATTTCCAAAAGGTAGCTTTTTATAAAGAATTAGGATATTCCAGCTAGCCTCTGAAGTTTCCTTAGATGAATGACAGTCTTTTAAGTAAGTGTTACACACTACACTATACTTAACAGATTCAGCTGAGAAAAGAGAACCTAATTTGACATGTGGGATAAATGCACAATTAGATTAAAATATAATCTGTATTCATTAATCTTACTACCTAATACTTTGGATACTTCACTCAGATCCTCCTCCCTTCCCCAACTGACAGACACATGGATGGACACACACACGCACACACAAACACACTCTCTCTTCCCTTGGCAGCTAACCCTGAGAGGGAATCTAACAAAACTTCACAAAGTTTAACAATCTCAAGCATTCTAATGGATTTAGGAATCCTGGGGGGGCTCAACCACTATTGAAGGCTACTTTATTTAGGCACTTTCATTTAAAGTTACTGAGGTCTTTCAACTGTCAAAGTTGGCTATTAAACCCTTTGCTGTAATTTTTCTATAAATTACTACTTCCATTTGAGATGACCTTTTATGTTTGCATATGTTCATGCCTGTTGGTTCAGTCCGCTTTTAACTTTCAATCTGTTGGCTATTCAGTCATTCTCTTAAACAGAAAAGCCTCTACACTGTATTTCCTATAACACACGAGTCTTTAGCTGATGGCACACCTCCCTTCCCAATTCTGCAGCCATCACCTGACAACTCATTGCTGCTCCTATTTTAACTTTCTGGGTTTGCCTTTCTAAGATAATGATCACATCACTGGCCCTCCTTCCTAAACCTTCAAACTCCCTACTGATGTAGGTTAGTGGCCAAATTCTTTGCTCAGGCAGTCTTATTCCTGGTGATTTCAAGTACCCAGTATATACCTAATTTTGTTTTCTCTTTCCATAGAATAGTAGTTCTTCAACTTTGGCATAAGCCAGAATCACACAGAAGGTATGTTAAAACAGATCAAAGGGCCCACAAACAGAGTTTCTGATTCAGTAGGCCTGGGGTAGGGCCCATGAATTTGCATTTCTAACAAGTAACAAGTAAGGTTTATGTTGTAGATCTGGGACCACACTGCTGCTCTAGAAGAACTTTTCACGGATTCTCTCTGAAATGGGTCAAAGATCACATCAGGTGATCTTGAACACAAAGTAATTTGGGTACGTACATCATTTTTCTCTAATAATATTAAGATCTTGGAGAAGATTCTCTATAGCTGAGCACAGCAGAGGCGCACACATTTGTCTGAATTCTGTTTTCACGAACCCTGGCCTTTTAGACAGAATAGCTGTCAAGTAAGTGACTAATAAATGAGAGGGAATAGGGCAACTGCTAAAGGATTGAGCCCTTTTGACAGTGGTCATCATCTAATTATCATTATAAGGGAACAAAAATAAAAGCCCTAAGGCTTAAATCTGGCCTGTGCAAAACTAAGGTCAACACTGCTGGCTGGTTAGGTTTCACTGGCCTCTAGTGCACAGCCTCACATAACTTCTGGCTTTATGGGCTCAATTCTACCTACTTACCTATTTACATAATTCACACACAAACTGTATAAAATGTGTGTGTGTGTATAAATTTAAAGTGCATTAACTGTTGCTGTTACCTTTATCAAAGTACATAGAAATAATGACTAAAGTGAATCTTCATATTCTAATGCAGTATTCACTCTGGACATTTGAAACAAAACGACTCAAAAAGATCCATCAGATTCTGATCTAAGGTAACTATATTCAAAATATGAATACTGAAAAATCTATTTTGAATAGTGTGAAATGTCTCATTCGTAGGAGATTCATTTAAAATCCTCATAATTCCCATTTAGCTAAAGGATAAACATTTAAAGCAGTACTCTTCTTCCTATGCATATGAATATAAAAACTAGCTTGAATGTTAGCATTCCTTCTTTTGACTCAGTCTAAACAAGAAGCAAAAAATATTGTAGCTTTACAAATCAGAGGCAGCCAAACGTCGGAAAGATCTTTCATGAAAACACTAAGGGTAGAGAGCAAATGAGCACATTTCACCTCCCAGAACTGGCCTCGATGACAGAAGGCTGGCAAAGGAAGGACCGTTCAGTAGCAGCACACGGATGCCACAATCTGGTTTCTAACGGGTCAACAGTCCGAAAAACTGCTTTCCTGTCACAGCAAGGTCTTGGTTACTCAGATTCTAAACAGCCGGGGAACTCTAAAATCAGCCATGTTCCTAACAAGGAGTCTAAAATACTAAGAAAAAATCCCAGCACAACTCTCAGACACACTTACGTTGATTTAATGTCAACGTACAGATACTTGTTCACGCACTGAGTTGATCCCTAATACTCTGTCCCTCTCTCTAGCTCTGGCAGTGCACCTCTGAGGCTTCTGTGGCCTGACTCTCTCCCAGAGATCAGGCTGACTAAACTGCTTTCCTCCTTTTCCAGTCTGTTCATGCCTCCATTACATACTTACGGGGCTGAATTCTCAGCAGTTTACTGATTTGTTTCCCATTCTAGACTGTTGGGTATAGAAGAACAGGTTCTGTTCATCTTTGTAACCCAGTACTGAGGGCTGCACCTTGCACATCTATTTCACAAGTGGTGGTTCAAAGAATGAACTGAATTAACCAGAACATAGTGCCATTCCTGGAGCATGCCATGCGTTTTCATGCCTTTGCTCATGCTGATTCCTTTCCTGGGATGCCCCCCCTGCTGCATTCCTCTGCCAGCTCAGAAGTCACCTACTTGTACAGGCTCTACTCCTTCCTCACTCCCAGCCACACACAGGACCCAGTGCCGCCTCTGTGCTCCCATCAAGCTGTCTTCCTATCTCGAGTGGGTTGTACAATTTTCCACACTGTATCATACCGTCAGAGGTCTGTATGCCTGTCTTTCTTGCTAGATTATGGGACCCTAGAGGGCAGTGGTTATCTTAGTCCCCCTTTGAGGTTCCAGAACAGGGTAGGGGACAGAGGCACTCAGTAAGGTTTAACATTCAATTTTCTAACTGTAAGGCAATTATTCTAATCCTTTGTTATTCCTCCCTCTCTTAAGCAGTTAATGTTTACAAGATAACCATCTTGCATGAAAAGTGCCAAACACTGGGACATGCTAATGTGATCTGGATTTTCAAACACTTTTGTATTCCTAACAGCATGTAAGGGTTACTGTCTCATAGGAAGCCAGTCACATTTTCAGTAAAGTGAAGCCTCTTCGATATTTGCTCTTTTGCGTTATGAAGAAAACATGCAAAAAAAAAAAAAAAAAAATGTAGGTTCTTACATCAGTTCTCCTCCTTGGAATAAGAATGTAAGAGAATCACATTTAGTATTCAGAATCTCTTGGGAGGGGAAACTTCAATATGAGATTCATCATTAACAGAATAGCAATTCTAATCAACTGTTCTTGGCAATAGTAGGAAAAGTGACACCACCAACCAGGTTTTTAACTTCTAACCTTGACAAGAACTTTTTCTCCTCAAATTGGTATTTTAAGAAAACCACTACCAAAGAGGTCAATAGCAGTACAAATTAAAACCAAAGACATTCACATTTATAAACTATTATTGCTCTATTCTGCTTTTTTGGACCAGAAGATTGAAAAAATAGCTCAGTGATGAAGCAATTTATGTGTTTCCCAGCACTTTTACCAGTGAATAGTATTCTTTCATAGCAGTTTTAAAAAATATCTATCACAGAGTTTCTTGCTCATTAATCATTTGTAGGCTTTTATTTTTTAATTCAAAAAGTTTTTTTTCTTCAGAGGGCAGGAATTCTTACAATTGCCATTTAAGAACCAGCAACTCTCTACCATATCTGCATGATTTCTTATGCAGAACAATTCAAGAAATTTTTATGATTGCTATTACACCAAATTTAGTAAAACTGAAAAATTTTTAGTAAGTTGATCCTTAAACAAATGGCCTTAAAGGTTTGTTAAAGGTTACATAATCAGAAAAAATGCTAATTCCTTTTGAAAGAAACACATTTCCCCCAATAAAAGGAGCTGTGCTGAGTTTTTCCTGGGCACCTTAAAACCTAAGCAGATCAATCCTGGTAAAGGCACTTGAGATTATATTACTGGTTTCCTGGTACTTCTTTTTAGCTTATAGTGTCTTCCAAGATAAAATGGTTCATATTCATTCACAGGGGAAGGGCTTTTGGTCCAACTACTAACGTTAAGACAAAAAATGTAGAAAGGGCCCAAACCAAGCAGTTTAAACCATACTGGCTTTAATGTCACTTAATGAACCCTAGTCTCTACGCAATGAATATTTACATATTTTGTTTAAGCTGAAATTGAGGCTTAACGGGAACAGTTCTACCTTGGATTTTAACAATGCCAAGTTTCTACTACGTACAGCTGTGTAACATGGCCGTGAAGGTATCCTCCACAGCGTTCAAGTGTGGGAGGCAACCTCGGAAACTTTAAGGCTCTTTAAAAAAAAATGAGTAAGAATTTAAACAGCCAATCTGAAAGGCAAACCAAGGTACAGTGACAAAACAAATGAAAACAAAAATACGTACGACAAACAAAAAATCAAACCCACACAGGAGGATCAGGCACTGTCCTACAGAGTTGGAGAAGCTTTCCAGGAGCCTTTCGTGCACCTCAGTGCTCTCATCAGTACAAAGAGGGAATGAAGAGGGAGGACCTCTGTGGTCTCAGATGCCCTCCTTCACCTCGGATGCCTTCTGCAAATTCCTCAACTCACCTCACTCCTGTGACCATTTTAACGAGAGCTCAACAGTTCCTTTAGTGAAGTCTGTCTTAGATCATTTCTGGAAGGTTTTTTAAAACCTCCGATTTAACTAAGATTCTTGTGGGTTGTTCACATTTGGTGGCCACCAAGTCAAGCGCTAGAGACAGCCTTCATAAATAAGCCTTTCTGTTATCATTGGTCTTTTTTGTTTGCATCTTAATAAAAGTCAAAGAAAAGAACTTTGAGACCAAATGGTGTATGTGGGGGTATGGCTTGGAATAATTCAGTTGGGAAAGATAATTCAAAGTAGGATCGTTAAAATTGCTCTGAAGACCACTGCCAAGAAGAGTTTATTCTGCACGGGGTGTTCACTAGCTGTGTACCTATGAGTAAAAAATCACCTGTAGGTCTGCCTTGCCACTACCTCCAGGGCAGCCTTGCCTGACAACTTTTGCCATGCACAATTTATAATCTTGTCTGTGGAGCTGATTAAAACACTCAGAAACCCATCCAGGATGCTGACCTGTTCCCACGTCTGTGCCGATTATCCCGTCAGCTTTGGTACAGCAGTCGCTCACTGCCCCCCATCCCCCCCACAGCATCCTGTCACTGCAATAACTACCCAGTGACTGTTCATTGTAAGGGGATCAAAAGGAAGAAAAAAAGTACATAGAGTTTGGTATGAATCTACCCCCTCCTTAACTTCCTTTAAGTGGCAAGTGTTTACCTTAGGGATAGAGAGCAGGATGGAGCGGTACTTGGGCAGACAATTAAGCTCTGTGGGAGCAGGGTTAGGTCTAGATTGTGGGTTCATCCCCAGCAGCTGGCATAATGCCTGGACTACGATGGCCACTCAGTACAGATTTGGCCAATGAATGAACCAAAAGGAGTTTTCGCACAAGTATGGCTTATCCTGGGATTTAAGTATCTTGGGTGAAGAGTTGATAGATTTGAGGGCCAGAAAGCAAAACCAGAAAGAGCTTTTAATCTGTAAGTAAAGTAAAAAGAGTACAGCTTTACAGGTCCTGTTTTCTGTACAGCGTTTCACTGAAGTCATTTGCATTCTCCCATTTTCTGGTTTTGTTATAATACTAGCAGCACTGAAAGTAGTGTTATGGGCTTATCCTATAAAAGGGCAGTGAAGGGGACTGGAGGGGAAATGGGGAGACTAGGTGACTTTGTTCTCTGTGCCCTGGGTTCCTTTTCTACATCCACGTGAGGGAAACGTCCGCATCTTAACATGAGCACTAGTGATTTTGCCTCAGCAAGTCTGGTGTGTCTGGTAGTGGTGTGTGTGTGGTTAGGTGGCAGATGGGGTATCTTTTCTTTACCTGATCCTTTAATTCTGACAGCTGGCCGGAAAGGTTAGTGACCAGCTTCATGGTGGACTCCAGCTTCTCCTGCAGGTTCCTCAGCTCATTCTGCTCTCCTTCAGAGTCACTGCTGACCAAGGACATGGCTCTCATCCTGGGGAACCAGTCAAGGTTTCTTTCCTAGAATCCACATTAAAAAAAAGAAAAAAAGTCATTTCTTGAAATAGAGACAAGAAAGGCAATCCCACCATGCTATCTTTTCTTTGTGACATCTTTCATAAGGCTATCTCTGTTGTTACTGAAGTGATGTGCCATGCCTTTTAAAAAACCATTTAGTGAATATCTTTTTTTTTTAAGTGAATGTCTTTTTAAATTGAGTATCTTTTTTTTTAAAGATTTTATTTGTCAGAGAGAGAGAGCACACACGCTGGAGGAGCGGCAGGCAGAGGGAGAAGCAGGCTCCCCACTGAGCAAGGAGCCTGATGTGGGACTCGATCCCGGAACCCTGGGATCATGACCTGAGCGGAAGGCAGACGCTTAACCAGCTCAGCCACGTAGGTGCCCCTTAATTGAGTATTACTGAATTCTCTCAATTCTTAGAAATCACTTTTGACCTAAATATGGTGCCTGGTGAGGGATTGGGGGAGTGCACACCTGGGTGGCTCTGGCAGTTAAGATTCTGCCTCTTGTTTTCCACTTAGGTCATGATCCTTGGGTCATAAGACTGAGTCCCATGTTAGGCTCTGTGCTCAGCGAAGAGCCTACTTGAGATTCCCCCCCACCCCCAACTCAGGTGCTTTCTCTCTCAAAAATAAATACATAAAATCTTAAAAAAACAAACAAAAAACTAAATACAGGGAAAAAGGTAGGTTTTTGAACAACTTCCTTAATCTATAAATAGGAATGCAGCCACTGCATTACATGGCTAATGAGTGGTGGGTGGTAAAATATATAGAACATAAAATTTTCCATTGAAGTCGCTTTTAGCTGTACATTTCGGCGGCACGAAGTGCAGTCACACTGTTGTGTAACCATTGCCACCCTCTACTCCTCGGGAACTTTGTTCATCTTCCCCATCTGAAACTCCATCCCCATTCAACACTAACTCTCTCACCCCTGCCAACCACCATTCTATTTGCTGTCTCTATGAATCCGACTGCTCTAGATACCTCTTACTGTGCTGTGTATTTTTAAAAAGCATTATACTTGGAAAATCATTTGCAACACTCTGGAAGTGAAATGAATTTTGAGATCCCAAGTGTTCAGGAATTTACCGGATATGCGTATGTGTGCTTTCACTTGGTAGGGGATGATCAGGAGGCTGAAAATGGGGAATGGGCTTCTTGTTCAGTTTCCCTCATTGTCAGCTTTTGGAAATACTGCTCTATTCTTGTTTCCTTTTCCTTCCAGTTTGACATCGTTGATAGGTGCCATCGGTTGGTATAAGAAAGGCCCATTCAGTCTCCATCCTTTCTTTTGATATCTATAGCTTATACCTGAAAATAGTTTTTCTCACCACTGGTTAACCAATGGGCCAAGACTCCTCTTCCTATCTTTCTTTCTTGTGCCCACAAATGCCTTTTTCCTAAAAAGTATGCATCGTGTATAAGTTCTGTACAGGGAGGCAGGAATGAACAGTAAAAGCTAATCAGCACAAGATAAGGGGGAAAGTGGACTCAAGTCCACATCTGTCTGGTGTCATTTCTGACTGGGACCATTTTGATCTCCTCAAAATCAACCATAATTGACATTCTAACACAAATCTTGCCCATCCCCTTACCCCCTGCCAGTATGCCAGTACACTCCCCCCACACTATATTGCTACTTTATATACACCAGAGGTCAACAAAATTTTTCTGTACAGTAAATATTTTCTGATAGTAAATATCTTTGGCTTTGTGGACCATATGGTCTGTCACAATGACTCTGCTACTATAACCTGAAAACAGCCACAGGCAATACATGAATGAGTGTAGCTGTGTTCCAATAAAACTTTATTTACAAATGCTGGTGGCAGCAGGCTGGGTTTGGCCCATAGGCTAGAGTTTTGCCAACCTCTGTCATATAATAGAAGGCATCAACATAATTAGAGTCAGATACAGAATCCCACAAGACATGTCTAAATGTTAAAAAGCAACCAAGACAGTCTAGCAATATTGAAGCCAAATGAGAACTAGTTGAAATTGAAAAATATTATGGGGGTGCCTGGGTGGCTCAGTCATTAAGCATTTGCCGTTGGCTCAGGTCAGGATCCCAGAGTCCCGGGATCGAGCCCTGCTTCAGGCTCCCTACTCAGTGGGAAGCCTTCTCCCTCTCACGGTCCCCCTGTTTATGTTCCCTCTCTGGCTCTGTCAAATAAATAAAATTAAAAAAAAAAAAAATTACACAAAGAAGGCAGACCACACTGGCAATGCGACATCACACCTACTTTAGAGTGTTGGCTTAAAATATCTGGGGAATCTGTAAGTAAGAACTCACTAGCCCTTCAGCATCATGAGTGCAGAAACCACCTTAGTGTAGTAACCAGAACACGGCAGACACTTGCTAAGTATTTGTGGAAGGGAGGAATGATAAACCATCTCTATTTCCTGCATGAGCCCTCAGAGAAAATGATTAAATGGTGAACCTCAGTTGCTTAGAATAACTGCCGGAGGAGAAAATGATGATCTCTACCTTCCTGTACCAAATCCCCTGTGATCAGCACTTCACATGTGTTAGCCCATATTCATTTTGACCAATTTCCCACCGCAGTGCAATGGGCAAAAACACCATTCAATAAAATATCCCATTTCAAAGATGACCAACCTAAAAATCTAAGGTGTTTCCATGTCTGTCGTCCGTTTTCTGCTGAGTGTCTACAGCAAAGCAGAGGAGGAGAATAGACATTTGAAAACATTTAGCTTGGTGTTGCCACTGAAAGGCAGCTAAGGTAACCTGTCACTGATTATATTCACTGCACTTGAATCAGTCCTTCAGATACAGTAACACCTTCCCACTGAAGAAACATCCCTTGTTCAGTGTCTGTCCAAATCTAAGGGAGGAATGAATCGAACTGTTCAGAAGAGGTCACCTACAGGGGACGGGTGGCTGGGGGTTACTTACTCGCACTGGGGCGAAGCAGCCCATGTTGGGCCGAGAGAGGGTGTGGGCCGGGCTGATGAAACTGTGAGCCCTGCATTTGCAAAGCACAAATGCACTAGGATCACAGAGCACGAGACCAGCCCGGCAGTGAGAGACCTCACCTGTCCGCAGGCACTGCTCTCAATTTTTGCAGACTGACAGCCCCCCCCACCCCCACCGCCAGGAGAACAACTTGAATAAATAAGATCCAGCATCCTATTTGCACTGTACAACTCGGAAGAGCAGAGAGACACACCATCGATTGGGACATGACAGAAGGTCATGCCAAGAAGGAGTTCAGAGATCATCGTCACAGTTGTACCTGTGGTGCAGAAAACTGAGCTCTGAAAGGGAAAGTCACTTGTCCTGGGTGGGGGGGGGAGGAACCTAACAAATTCTCTTGTTTCACAGGGGGGCCCCCCAAAATATGTGGTGCTGATGAATTATAAACTGCTATTATTGAGTCTGTTTTGGGGTGAAATATTTGCTAGTTCTTTGGATTCAAATAAAAAGTATAAGCATTATTTTAGTTCCCTGGAAGGAAATATTTTTAAAAACATAACATATATTCAACATCTGCTGCAGGGGCACTCCTTGTGTGCATGGTGCTGAGGATCCAGCAGGGAGCCAGCCAGCCAGCCCCCCCCCCCCACACACACATACTGCCTCCTGGACCTCTTTCAACTGGAAATGGCTTTCAAACCCAAGTATGAGATAGGGTTCCTGCCGTCACAGCACCTGTTGTTAATGAGTGGACAGACATTAAAAAAGGAGAAAAATGCTATAAAGCAGGTTCTACTCTGTCAAATGAGTGGCAGAGAGTAGGGCCACAGTCAGAACGGACCAGCAGTGATGACGGCTGGCTGGAACCTTCTTGGGGAAAGCCATGGCTCCGCAGGAGGGTTGGGGCTTGGCCAAACTAAAGGCAGCATCAGGGCATTCTCAACCAAGGAGGGTGGCACAGGGAAGAAACCAGTTTGCCCGGAGTGGGGGATGAAGGCCTACAGGTAGAGGCAGCTCAGACTGTAGAAGAGACTGAAGTGTGGGATAGACAGGTGCAGGAAACAGTAACCAGGGCGCAGAATGAAGAGGGCCTGGGTCAGCTGGCTGGCTGAGAGAAGGAGGAGAGGTGACCTGGAGTCCCTATAGGCCTGCCTGATAAGATGCAGAAAGAGGGACAAATGCAAGCCACTTCAGCAGGAGGGCAATGAGCACTCTCCTGTAGCTGCCTCACTACTAATGTGCAAGTTAATGGGAAATGGCCTCATCCGGTTTGAGAACGCATCTTAAATCCAGCTCTCAAATCCTGCAATGTTCTTTTGTTTAGCAAACCCCCCATAAACTAGAAAACACAGATTTCCAAACAGAGTACGCATTAATGAAGTCTTCAAAAGAATACAGAAAACTGATGCAAGAGTGTACACACAGCTTAAAGCTCAAGCAATAATTTCTTTTTTGTGTTCCAACAGCAAGTGACCAAACGACCACAGATTCCCACCTTCTTTCATGATCTATTTGATTCTTGGAGTCCTAAGGAAGAATTTCAGAAAGGTCTTCGAACAAATGCAAAATGCACAGACTTCACCTAACAGTTGTTTACTGAACATTTCTAATTTCTGTGCCTGGCCTCGAGCTGAGTGCTGAGGGTCTCAAGACAAGCAAGACCAGGTCCCTGCCTCAGGTGCTTCAGCGCACAGACTGTGGTCATGGGGCAGTCACTTCTAAGGGGCTCCCGACTGGTGACCGCCTAATGAGTACCTGCTGGATGAATGAATGGGGTCCATCAAAGTAAGGATGGCCGCTACTGGCATCTGTGCTCCTTGTCTCAATGGCTAAGAAGATGCACTCAGATCTCCTTTGTCTTTGCTTTACTTGTGCTTCTCTGCATGAGATATCTGTAATCCTAGGGTAGGAAGGTCTGGCTCGGAGGTACATAACACCAGACAGAAAAGAATGCATCTTTTTTCCATTTCATTCAATGGTAAATTATTTTTAATATTTTTATATAAATGATATATATTTTAATATATAACATTTACATAAATGATATATATTTTAATATATAACATTTTATATAAATGTTATATATTTTAATATAAAAATAATTTATATTAAAATAGGCCCTAAAACAGAACATGAAACTGAATCAAATTTTGAAAATAAAATTAAAAAAAAAAAAATAAAATCCAAGATTTAAAGGAAATGTCATATTTGCCTGAGGCCACTTTGGGCCATATACCCTCATCCTAGGGCCGAAGCTTCATTCTCCAGCTCAGGAGAGTCCTTCAGTGCTGAGCTGGGAAGGGATTTCTCATCTAGATATTTTCTGGCTACCACCATATAGGTTCTCCCTCAGTGCTTTCCTCAGACTCTAATATTTAACAATGAAACCTAAAGTGGAGGAATCCCACTAAAATCCTAAAGCATAGGAAACCAGCTCAACTGCAGAAATCCAAGTATTCTGGATGGCATGTATTATTAGCTTTTCTGTGCTGAGGTAGGTAAATCCCCAAATCTGAGCTCCTCAGTGTTGCCAGTATTTTAATTAAATAATCATCCTGGGCTGTTAAGTCAAATCTCAAATTACCAAGGAGTATCTAGTGGTTAAAATTAACTAGCAATTCTAGCCAAACTATTCTCTCAGCTTCCATTTGATTTTGTACCCAGCACAGTAGGAAAAGCTTTGCTGCAGGATGAAAGGTTGCTCACCAACAGGATCCCCCATCTGTAGAGAATCTGAGTCTTGAAGGGAAGATGTTTAGACTCTCCCAATTACTAGTATAGGAGCAGAGAGAACACCTGAATCCAGTGCCTTCGTACCTAACTTAGACTTTCCGACGAGATGCTGTGCTTGTTTGAGTGCTGTGGGACTCCAGTGAAGCTGGCTGTACAGGGCTCTCCAGCTAGTAGTGTTTGCAGAACCCTGCCTCTATGTGTACTGAAGATCTAAACCATGTCTCAGTGTTTTGGCTTCTGCATTTCTTGAGAAAATCATCTTCAACTATGGCATTCTGTCTACAGATGAATTCAGTGTGTGTGTGTGTGTGTGTGTGTGTGTGTGTGCGTGTGTGCGTGTGTGTGTGTGCGTGTGTGCGTGTGTGTGTGTGTGTGTTTAGGGAGGTGGCTTTGGGGGAGGCTGTGGGTTCACCGAGCGTCTGTCAGTAGCATCTGTCACTCTGGGTCTGAGACTTCCCTCTGTGCTTCCCTAGCTCTCCTTGCTGCTGGCATGTCGCATACCAATGTCATTAGGCACTGTCTGCCCTGGTCCTCCTGCAATCCAGCCAGGGCAGTTCCCGTCACAGCAAGCGCTTCCTCTGTCAGAGCAGACAAACTGACTGAAGCCACAGCCGGAAGCAGGCTGACCACAAGTGCTAAAGTTCTGGTTAGTTCTTTTCTAGGTAAAGTTGGAAAAGTCCCTGCAAAGGCAAACATTGAAGTTTTAGACACGGGGGCGGTACTGACCTCTTGAAATGTCCTTGACTGGAAAGAAGGAGGGTGTGTGTGTGTGTGTGTGTGTGTGTGATGGAGAGACAGAGAGGAGGAGGAGAGGAAGTTGGATTGTATGATGCAAATGCTAATCATTCTGAGAAGAGGTTTTTTTTCTTCTTCCCAGGTTCAACTGAAGAAGCTGTTCTAAGAAAGATGACTGAGGTAATCAGTCACCTTCCTCAGAGAAAGTCCACTCAGGTTAGAATTTTATTTACTATGTAAACAATGGAACATTTATTGCCGAATCCCTTGTTCCTTTATAGCCAGGCTAGAGAATTTAGATTTCTTGGTGGGGGTCATGAGGGTAAAAAAATGGTCATGGGAGAGAAGATGGGTCCTGGATAAAGAGTCCAGTGGCTTCTCTATCCTTCACAGCCCCCTGAGGAGAATCAAAAAGGTAAAGACTATCCCTTTAACTCAGATGGCGAGTGTGTTTCTCTTTATTTTACCAAGCAGGATGACAAACCGGGTTTTCCCAGAAAGCCTGGGGATGTGCAGGGGATAGGAGTGACTAGAGAAGGGACGAGGGCAGGGGCGATCTGAAGATCATCCTTAACTTTCCAAAAGCAAGAATATAGGACACTTGGTAAACTTTAAATTACTTGCCCCTTTTATGGATGGGGACAAGGTTATTTTTACTGAAGAGAACTAAAATAATTCACTTAAGAGCTCACTTTTGTAAGATCACAGCAAAAAACAAAACCCAGAATCTGTTTGTTGCTTTAGGTGACAAATGGTGATAATGATCTCTATGCTCAGTTAGTTTAGAATTGCTCTTTATAACAAATATTATATGCTAAAAACAAGTACACTAAAAAATGGATCCCAACTATGAACACGGTAAAGAGATCAGGGGTTGGGGAGAGGGAGGGATGAGGTGGAGCACAGAGGATTTTTAGAATGGTTAAACTACTATTTGCTGCTGTAATGGTGGATACATGTCATTATACATTTGTTAAAACCTATAGAAGGTGTAACACCACAAGTGAACCCCAAAGGAAACTCTGATCTATAGTTAATAGTAATCTGTCTATTGGTTCATCAACTGAAACAAATATACCAGAGTAAAAAATGTTAATAACAGGGGAAATTGTATATATGTGTGTGGGGGGGGGGTTCAGGCAAGGAGGGATTAGTATATGGGACCTCTGTGTTTTCTGCTGTTTTCATGTAAACCTAAAACTACTTTAAAAAATAAACTTCATTAAAAACAATGGCTCCCAAACCTGGAATTTGTTGACCAGTCCCAAATCCAAGGATCTACTTCCCTCAGTTCCAAAGTACAGTGAACTCAAACCACATGCAGCATCCCTGCACTTTACAGGTGCCTTTCTACAACAGCCTGGTGACATTAGTTTGTAGGCAGGAAAAGGGATGGCCTGAATCAGGAGCTAAGGGCTTCGGGTCACAACGCCCCAGTGCTACAGGACAGCGTGCCAGGGAAGATGTCAGTTCACCAACCGGGGTCTCTGTTTCTGATTTTTGAGAAAGAGATCATGGGCTGCCACCACGGAGCTATCATAAGGGTCAAATGGTTGTGAGAAAGTATCCTAGAAGCTGGAAAGCATTATGCAAAAGAATTATAAACCAATGTCATCAGCCTAAGGTCACAAAGCTAGTCTAGTGTCTGCCCCAGGATCCAGACACTGACTGCAAGTGTAGTGCTTGACTTCCATGCCGGTTAGTTCCTTCCTTTCTATGGGATTCCATGTTAGAGAGATTTCTCTTTGACCAGTGCAGCCGCGTGAAGGTCACCCACAGTGCCCCCAACTTTAGGGGTGGGGTGGGGCTCTGCTCTTGAGCTCCGAATGACATTCCCCAACAGGCCACATTATATAATCGTCAGCTGGGCTGGAATGACCACTTACCCTTCCCAGACTCAGTTAATAGTTGTTCTTGGATGATACAGTGTAACAAAGATGGGCCCTTGCCAGTAGAGAGAACCGCACCCATTTCTGATGAAATCCCTAAGAAAAGCCAGCTGCAGAATCACTATTTTCAGTCATTCTAGGCCCTCAGGTGAAGTGATTTATGGGCTCCCTTGAGACTAAGAAAGCAGTGCCTGCCATGCAGAGCGGCATGGCTGGGTCCTGGGCACCCGGGGCTGCTAGGCAGAGGAGGCCAGAGGTCTCAGAAGAGGAAAGGTGGGGCTGGCAGCCACTCGCAGAGCGAGGCAGGGTTGGCCCAGTGGAGACTCCCAATAAAGAACAATTAGGGTAACTTGCCCTTCTCTCGAGCCGGTTCATGACATTTTGCTTACACAACTTCCCCTGCATTTTCAGTTAGCTAAGAAATCTACCAGAATGTTCCCAGAGGTTAGGTATGGGATGTTAGCAATTTCTTTTGGTTTTCCTCTATTCTTTTCTGGATTTCATGACTTTTCAACTTTGATCTCTTAGTACCTTTAAGACAGTAAATGGTTCTTATTTTTCGGTAAGCCTGCTTAAACAGCTTTCCAAATTTCTTTGCTGTTTTTGCAGGAAAAGATACTTGGCATTTACCTTTGAACCTACAAACACACACACACCCGTAAGCCTCACTCCTAAGCTGCTTCACATATGACAGTGTTCCGCCAAACAGTGTTTCTCAGTCTGTGGGTTTCTATGCTGGCAAACTCTTGACTCAGTGGTTTTACTGAAGGTCAGCCCTGCCTAGATAGACTCAAAGAAGAGAGGAGAAAGTCCTCTCTCTTACTGCTCACAGACTCCAGCCAGAGCTGGGGGCCAAGTCACCAGCACCGCCACCACCGTAGGAGTAGCTTGGAAGAAAGGTGCCCCGCAGCTTGAGTTCTTCAGGGTCAAATGAGATCATCAGCTGTTCCTCAGTCCTTTCCAAATTCCCTGTTTTGTGCACCTGCCCCAAGCACTCTGACCCTGAAGACCTACTTGAGTTTTCCCATAGGTCTCCCTCCACTCTCCCTCCTGACATCTACATCCGCGCTCTTGACAAAGACCCCCTTTAGTAGTTCACAAACTCCCACCAGCACTTTGTGAGTTGCTTCACTGACAGGTAACGCTAAAGATGGTGTAAGATACCCTGTGGTTCAACTTTTCTTTATAGGTGGTCACACCAAGGCCCTGAAAAGAAGTGGGTTTGTGAAAGGAGAAGCTGAGAGCCTTGTCCACCTGTGTAACCCGCACACGCACAGGACTGCACCTAAATACCAGTAGCTTTTCATTCCCACATTGCTTAGCAACACGCTCACAGGCCTCGTTACCAAGAGGCATCTCGGACTCCTGAGCGTAGGTACGGTTGGTCCTTGAACATCATGGGGGTTCAGAGGCACTGACTCCCGCACAGCAAAAATCTGCAGAGAGCTTGTGACTCCCCAAAAACTTAACAATAGCCTACAGCTGATGGGAGTCAATAGTCAACATATCTTCTATGTTCTATGCATTGCATACCGTGTTCTTATAATCAGGTAAGCTGTATCAGTTATGGTCAGTGTTTAGATTCTGGAGTAACAAAGGAGTTTTTGTGCAGTTAGGGTGTCTGGGACCACAGGCAACAAGGCCGGCAGCCCAGTGGGGTCAACACTGGGGCAAGGAGCCGAAGGCGGGTCCAGCGTGTGACAGGGAGAAAAACACATATTTGGAGTTACCATGTCTGCTGAGTTGGGGGAACTGTGTAAGCAAATATTTATGTACAGATACAGTGCGTACAGACATCCACGGACTAGCTCACAGTGGGGAGACTAGCACTGGTGGTGAACGCAGACTCCGGCTGACTGATCCAACAGTTGCCTTATACAACGCTCCAGACCCGCACGGGCTCACATACCGTCCTCCTGGGTAGACCTCAGTCCCTGTGCTCTAAGTTAGCACAGAAATTCCTCCCAGGCAGATTATGGCTCGGCTCCTCTCCCTGTTACCAACAGTGCCCCACACACCCTCTGTGAAGGTCAGAATGTGGAAAATTCAGAGGACGGTGCAGACCCGGGGTCCCAATGCCAAGTGCTTCATGATAAGAAGAAGGCACCTGTGAAGTGCGCAGCAGGATGAGGGGGAACTTCAGAGCCTCTAGACTAGAGGGCAGAGCCTGTGATAAGCCTGGGCGGGGAAACACAAGCTCACCCTGCGCAGCCGCCACCGACACGAACCCAAGCTCAAGTGCAGAGGGTGGGGCGAAGCACGTCTGGCTGGCTGGGAGGCCAGTCCAGGGCTGCTGACACGCTGTTTCCAGCCACCAAAAAGCCAGCGCCAAATCCCTCTCTCCACGTCTCCCCTGCTCTGATAGTCTCAAACTCTGCCACGGTGCCAGCTAACTTCAGAAAGCATGCTGGGAATCATACTGGAGCGGAGGGCCTCCCAGGCCAGATCCTCACGCACAGCTAAGTGCTTCTGGAGCCCAGGGGACATTTTAATCAAGGCGTGTGGCCCCCCACGTCAGGCAAGAGAAGCTGATGATACAGCACTACAGTGCCGAAATCTATGTCCCAGGAACTTCTCAAGGCCCTCCCTTCCTCCCAGCATCCTCACTGGAATTCCAGAATAAAAGTCCAAACCTGTTAACTGCCCATCTGCATGGAAGCAAGGGCTTCCCTGTCACTTAATCACAGCCAGGAGCTGCCTGCCTGCCGGCCTGCCTGGCACATCATGAAGCACAGATGAGGATGGGCAGGGGAGGCGGGTGCGCAGCTTGCTGGCCTCTCCTGCACTCAAGTCCTGCCTTCTAGGGACCCCCAAATTCTCACTGCCTGGGGCTGAGACCCTTCAGGTTGGCCGTGTCCAGGCAGACGTTTCCTTCTGGGCTCCTACGGTCACTGCTGGCACCCCTCCCCTGCAGACTTCAGGGCCTTGCTTCTATCGGATTAGGAAACACCAGTCATTCCTGCTCCCGGTTGGTGTCCTGAGTGATTCCCTTTGGTCTCTTTACTCAGTTCCTCAGGGCAAAAAGCTCCGCCCTCATTTTGGAAAGTGCCTGTCTGCAGACTTCCTAGCAGACTCTCTCTCGGGTCAAGAAAGGTGCAAGACTTGGGTCAGTTCCCCTTTTAAAAGAAGGCAGTGACTTGTAGGTAATTTAGTTCCCATTTTGATCTTTTGCCCTTGTTAACACATTGCTCTCTGACTGTGCTTGCTTCCCAGGCCTTCTTATCAAATACACACTAACACAAGTGCTGAGGCCACATACCCTACGGCTTTCGAATCTTCCTTATGGATGTTCAGTAGTGCTCTATTTGCTAAGAAAATTTATTTGCTTGGAAAATTTACCCAAAAGGAATTTTCCAACCAAAGTGCTCTCTCTTTCATGGCTTTATTGATGCAAATGGACTAGGGCTTGCAGAAAAGCGTTCTCTGGGAATGCAGGCTCCTGGACTGGGCCCTCCTCTCTGAAAAAAGGCACTAATTTCTAAGAGCATTTTCACTGGCTGCCATGATACTACCTTTGATTTGGAAAATTGTTTCTTTTGCTTTCATAACTCTATACAACTAGTTTCTGAAGAGATCAAGTGAATTAATACAAGATGGAACAAACTGGAAAATCTCTAGTGGAACAGTGTGTGAGCACGAGACAGAGAGAGAGAGGGAGAGGGAGGGAGGGAGGGGGGAGGGAGAGAAGTCAAAAGCGGTCTATTTTCACTATGAGAAAAAGTCAGCACCAGGCTTAAAGGATGATGGATCAGACACTCTAATTATCAGGGAGTTCTAACTCTTGAGATGAGTCATCCGGGTGTGGAAGCCCGTCTGTCTATGGTTCTGGTGAATCCTCCTTCCCCTTTAACTTCGACAACTCTCCCCTCAAATAATGGCCACCCAAGGGAGTATCACTCCCTGTTCTAGGCTCCGGGGAGGGTAATGACGTTTCTCAGATCGTACCAAGTCAGAATTAACACCTACTTCAGATACACCCTATGCAAGAGTGGGCTCTGCCTTTCCCGAACTCTTGGCATTTTCTACAACCCCCAGTAGTACCCGACTCCAGGTGGCTGTGTGGCGGCAGCTCAGAGATTTAACATGCGTCGAACGCCCAGAGCTCCCAACTCGTTGATTTATGTGTTAGCCAGTCAGCATCACCCAGGAGGCCCTCTCCCCCATCCTTCTCCCTACCCCCGGGGGCGCCTTTGCTGGGCCTTGCGTCTTTGGAAGGTGGCTGGTTCTCCTGGGAGGTGAGCCAGTCCCAGGCAGGAAAACCAGATTCAGCCTGACCAAGGGTGGCACGTCCTTGACATGGAGGCTTGCATGTGCTCGTGTCAGGACAGCCCCAGGGTGGGCTCTGATTCCGCAGACCTGCATGGGGTTCTCAGCTGCAGCCTTTCCAGCAAGGGGACCCTGGAGAAGCTGCTGCCCCTGGCTGGGCTTTAGTTTCCCATCTGTAAAATGGTAAGAGTGCCATCTACAAATGCTGTTCCGGGGATTAAATGGGACATGCATGCAAAGCATTTATTTTAGTACATACTGATTAAACATGACCTATTATTAGCGTTATTATCCAATCTGCCATTGTTACAGCAAAGCACAGCCCGGTCCACTCCTCCGGAAGCAGCAGCCTACCCCTCGACACTCAGGCTGTGGTGGGAGGAGGTTTCCCCCAGCTGGCCTGGTAGTCAGTCAGTGTGCCCTCCTGGAGAATAGAAGGGGCCAGAGCAGCTCCAGCTAGCAGGGGATGCTGAAATATGGACGAACAATAGTCCTTCTGACTACCCTGCCATTCACTCAGAAACACGCCTCTGGAAATAGAACTTTTTTTTTTCAAGGTAGCATTCCAAGATACCGAAGGAAAATCTATATTGCATTAGCAAAATAGATGCTATATATTTAAATTATAGTTTGGTCTTCTTTACTAACCTTCCTTCTTAATATTTCTGGAGTTTCTAACTTTCAAGAATAACTCAGTCTGCTTAGCAAATTAAGCCCTGGCTTTTCTCCTGAGCTTGACTGTCACAGAAAATTGGGCTGCTGAATCTTCAGTGGGAATCCTATATTTGATCTTTTATCTACAACATGCCCACTGTGCAGTATTTAAATCCCTTCAGGCAAAGATACGACTAATTTACCACTTATCCAGGTTAAATATACCTGATTGTATGGCCTATCAAATCATTGTCTATGGGCTAACATATTCTCATTTCAGTCAGCAGTAGAGAAAAGTCAAAGAATGCTCAATTATTGAAAAAGAGTGTGTGGTACATCAATTATCGTGAAAATTTCAATGTAGTTTAGGGCTAATAAAACATTATCATAAAGGCTACCACTAAAACTACATGGTAGTCCCCCAAATCCAGTCGCTATGGGGAGAGGAAGCTCGGGGGTTTTTCTCCTGCCCTGAGCTGCCGGGGCTAAGTGAGGTCACTCTGTAGTCACATTTCTCTGTAAGTACAGCCCTGTCTGGGGCCTGAGTCAACGAATGTGAGAGACTGCCTCTCCTGTCCGAGCTGCACTGACTGCTCTGTACAGAGGCATGGGGAGCCCGAGCTCCCCCCAGCCATGCCAGTAACAGCACCTGCTTCAGTCATGTGCACGGAACCCACGACCAACATGACAGCATCTCATCACAGAGAACCCAGGGGCCACAACCCAAGTCACCCCAACTCCTGGTTGTGGGTAGTGACTGTGAATGGAGGCCACCGCTGAACACACGGATATGAGTCCCAAGTATTGAGGCCAGTTCCATGGAGAAAGAGTGAGAACGGCGACTTTGTCCTGCTCCAACAGTTCAGAGCACTTAGAACATTTCACTTTAAGAGCGGGGAAGAAGCAGGAATTTTCCATGGGAGGAACTTCTTGGAGTCAAGATGCCCATTCTGACTTTTCTTAGCAACAGCGTGCCAACAGCCAAGACATCTTACACAGTCGTGAAGTGTAGGACACCGTGCCTGCGTCAGCTCTCTGTCAGCGCTGGGCTCCGCTTCCCTGCCGACTGCTTTGTCTGTTCATCTGGCCCTTCTGGCATCCACTCCCTGTCTCCTCGGGTGCCTACACCCCCACCTCCGTCCCCCACATTTACCTCATTCCCATCACCCAATGGACACAGGAAGTGCTGCTAACCCCCCTTCCCACACAGCAACTCAGGTCAGGGACGTCCCATGACGTCCTGGGGCTACATGGCTCCTAAGGAGCAGGGCCCAAACTCACATCTTGGATTCTTTGCCTTCAAATCCAAAGCCCGGGGAGTAAGGACCTCATGGTAGGCATGTGCCTGACCTTGGCTTTGCCAGAACAGTCCCATCTCTAATGAAAGAAGAGAAGGCATGGCCAGAAGGAGAAAGAAGAGAACATACAATATTCTATTACGTTTAGATGAAGATTAAATGTGGGTAAACATCTGGGTGCTGAGTTCTCTACTGCCATCTCTGGCAAGAAACGCACTGTCTCCATGTTTTTCTTGAGATGAAAGTCTCTTAACCATCCCTGACACCACGATCTGCAGGGAGTCGTTTTCGGGGCCGCTGTGAAGCTCTTCCTCTACCTGCCTGGGGCCTCTTCTGTTTGGTTCTTTTGGGTGGTCTAAGGGCAGCTGTTACTTCACAGTTCTTAATGAGTCTCCAGGATCTTAATTCATGAGTGGAGGGAGAGCTTAGAACCCCCAGCCTCTGGCCAGTAGGCAAGAGGTGGTTTTCCTGAGAAACCCAAGTCCCAAAAAGCCTGTCTTGATTCCTTTTGGGACATGAAGCAAGCAAAAGGGTAGATGAACGCCCGGCTGACTTTTCCTTCCCTAACACTGTTAGCTGCCCCTCTCTCCTTGATCCTGGAGTAACAGAGCTGCCTTCTCAAAGAGATGCCCTGGCTTTTCCTCCCAGAAGCAGTGGGCAGGAGGCCTGCCTGCTCAGGAGGGATGTTGAAAAGAGCTCCTCTCTTGGCTGTGGCTGCCTCCACAGGGTATGACTGAATGGGTCTGCCACTGGGGCATGTGGTCTGCTCTCCCGCCACTCTGAGCTTCCCTGGGCTTCCAGCTGAACACCCCCAGTCTACCCTCCTGTGGCCAGTGCTCTCTGGGGAGTCGCCGGCAGGGATTCACCACTGAAAATGGTGTTGGCAAAGGCACTGCCTTTCAGCCAGGGGAGGGCACATCTCCCCCAGCCCTCA
The DNA here is from genome assembly GCF_002288905.1 of Enhydra lutris kenyoni. NCBI lineage: Eukaryota > Metazoa > Chordata > Mammalia > Carnivora > Mustelidae > Enhydra > Enhydra lutris. Next base: position 35,926,911 of record NW_019154094.1, on the reverse strand, counting down.
CTAAGGGCACAAAACATCGGGTTCCTCAGCAACCGGGACATTCAGAGTTAAGAATTTTTTGATGCTACATATTTTTAGGCCTTTGGACAAGAAGAAGTTCTTGTACAATTTAAGAATGATGTGGATGAGGAAAGCCCCCTGAATGCTGGGTTTTTCAAAGTGTTGCCAAGCAATGGAATGGGCTTTGAGCAGGCTTGGTGGGAGGCTGGGGGTGACTTCTGGCTCTTAATCCTCACCAGGTGACTGCTCACAAGGCTCCTTTAAGTCTTCACGATTGAGACAGAAACCTTAACGTGCACCAGAGTTTTCTGTGACAGTAAAGTAAGGTGATTAACAGAAAGCTTTAACACTGGCTCCTGCAGACTTGAAGATAGGGCAGAAAAACTTTTGAGAGAAGCAAAGTGAAGTAGAAAAAGAATGTGTGACAAGAGTAGAAACCAGAGGTCATCTCCTCTAGCCATTACAGGACTTAGTGCAAGTGAAGGTATTTGTCTATGTACGCAGACAGGTCTCTGTCCCACGAATGCTGGCCAAGTAGCTTCATGTGGCAATATCCACAATTGGAGGAAAAGAAGGGACAGGAGAGCTTTTCAGTTAATGTGTCCTGATCCTGCACACCGAACCAAAAATCGGCCTGGCAAGCAACAGAAGCCCTAATTAACAACAGATCCTGCTCCCACCTGGCCCAGTGTTGCCAGCTGCCTCCCCGTCTGCTTCCTCCCTGGGCCGTGGTGCAGTCCCTGTCACTAACCCCGGGCTGGCACCCTGGTCCTCTCCTCCTAAGCTCTTCCTGAGCAGGCTACTTAACCCTGAGCCTGGCTTTCATCTGTAAGAGAGCACACCCAGCAGCCGCCTTCTGGAACTCCTGTCTTTTTTTCCTTCTGTTGATTTTTTCCCTCTTCTCCTTTTGCTCATCTATGACCCTGTCTCTCTTTCAAAACCTCTTTAAAAGTCATCTCTACTGTAAAACCTCATCCATTTCTCTTTACCCTCAAAGTTTTCTCTGAATGGTTCCCCACCGAGGGTAATTTTATCACACAGTTCTAGATGTGAAAGCTTTGTAAGCCATAGAGTGCTCAACACCTAGACGTTATTAGGAATCCCTCTCCTCAGCACTCACATCACCAGTTCAGAGGCTCATTTCTTCAGTCAGCATTGTTTTGTCCCTTCTGCTGGCTGCTCATTACTGTTCCAAGCATGACCCGGCAGCCAGCAGCTTCGGTGTCCAAGTCCTGACGTGCCTGCTGAATCTGAATCCAAACTCCCTGCCTGTCCAGGTGAGTTCTATGTACATTAAAATTTGAGAAGCATGGAATTCAACATTAAGGACCTCAAGGGTATAGATGGCATGGAATTGCCAGAAAGCCCTCCAGAACCTACAGAGGCCTCTGAGCTGGTGTTATATGGGCGGCGACAATCTTGTTGTCGAACTTGCCCTCAAGAATATCGCCATGCGACCGGTGGTTTGCCAGCAATAAAGCTAAAAGCCTGCCTACGTCTGCTGCATATGAATGATGATATTTACAGGAACAGACGTCACCTGAGATTTCTTTATATTAAAAGCTCTAAAATCACATCTGCATAAAAAACACAGAAGGGTTCGTTTAGGATAACTCATTATCAGGCTGAGTGCTTAAGTCCTTGGCAACTGGAAGGAAAGTCAGTGAATTGCGTCGTCTCTCTTAAGAGTGAACGGCCCCCTTTCCCCAAAGCGAGTTCCTGTAAATCACAGAGGCTCCCTACACTTCACAGCTGATGCCTCCTCACGTTACCAACGCTGCTGAACATTTTAATGAAGTTCGGAAACCACAGGTATGAAAGGACAGCTGGCCTGGGACTCCCACGGCCCACGTTTGGTGCCTCTGCAAAGTCCTGACTGAGAAGAGTGCTCTGGAAACCTGGGGCAGCTTCCCCTCTACCCAGGACACGGCGGTCACGCTCCCCATCAGCAAGATTAATTTGGGACTCCAATTGCTCTATCATATGATCCCTTCCTAATGATTAGCAAACCATCTCCCAGAAAGGCTAGGCCGAGGCCAACAGATGAGCAAATAAACCAGGCTCAACGCATTCCACCAACTGATCATTGTTTAACGTTATCTCTTAGGGACCAGGTCTTATTTAAAGAGAAAAAAAAGAAAAGGCTCCATTAGGAAAAAAAAAAAAAAGGCTGAGTACATAGAGATGGGAAAGCGGGTTGTGGGGTTAGATCCAGGTTACAGCCCAGCCCCAGTTAGGTGACCGTGGGCGAATCTCCTGGAGCCTCACTGTTCTCCTTTAAAAGGGGAATGATACCACCTGTTTGGTGCCTCTGCAGTTCACTTGACGCACACGACGTTCTAGAGTCTAATACCTCACCCAGTCTAAGAGCTCGGTAGCCCAGGACACATTAGATGTTCTTGCTCTGCTGTGCGACTGGCTCGCTGGCTCCCGTACCGTGCTGCAGGCCCAGCCCCAGCGCGAGCCGCCTCCAGGAGCTTCCTGCTCACCTTGATCATTTCTGCCACGTAGCTCTCGGGCCCGGTGTACTCCGTGGAGTCCTTCACTTTCACCAGCACGATGAAGCACAGATAGTGCCACATGTTGTGTTCTTCCTTGATGTGCTCTTCAAAGGTGACAGTCTTGTTGTCGAACTTGTCTCTCTCCAAGCCTACAGAGAGACAGAAAACCGCCGGCCCTAAGTGAGCAGTCACAGAGCGGCAAACTCTGGGAGATGACCGCCCGCAGGGGAGGCTGTGGCTCTAGTGCCCTTTTTGTGCAGAGCTGGATTCCGTGGCCTCCTCCATGCAGTCCCTTTTACATCCCTGCAGGGAAACCCAGAGTGCGGGGGAGATGGACCTGGGTCTGCAGCCCACCTGGGCTCCCCTCCCCTTCCCCCCATCACTGTTTAGTTTCCACATGCCCTAGTGGCCTTGTCAGGGAACGGGGGTGGGGGTGAACTTTAAACACATTTTGAACTTTAGCTGGTAAGTTAGTATTTTGCAGAGGTCTGGGCAAGCCATCATGAAGCCAGTTTCTGTGGATTCCTGGATGGAGCAAGGAAATATATGATGTATAACAGGAGCCACACTTCTCACTGTCAAAGAAGGGAGCCCAAATATGGAAAGGGAGGAAGAGAAACACTGTAATGGTGAAATGGAATAAGAGATGGGTATGAATTCATCCTTTTTCACATGTATGTAAAAATCAGTGCAGAAGTGTGTGGCACGTGGTTATGTGCACACAAACCCCGCCGTGTGTGCAGGTACGTGTCTACTCTACATCTGTGTTCTCATAAGCCCTGGGAGCAGGCGTACAGCAGCACGAATGCACACACCTCGTCCCCAGATTGTAGCTTCTAAATACCCTTCTTCACTAGAAAGAATCAGGGCTTTTTGGAAAAATGGGCGATGCCAGGGCTGGGTCAGGGAGTTACAAGCTCAGCTTAAACCTGGAATATCTCACAGCACTAAGAAAGGAAGGAAGTATATAAAAAATTGTGGTGACATGACAAAACAGAAACCAGCCTGAAGGGCAGGACACTTCTGGAGCATTCTGAGCATCAAAACAAATAAAGACATTAAAGGATATAACCTAATGGATTAAATAAAAATACAGGAATCCGTGTTGTCACAAATACAAAAGTATTAATACATATAGTATACTTACCTACACGAGAAGAGAAAGTTCTTTCTTAAAAAGCCAGTTAACAAATGTAGAAATAATAAAGTAAGAAAATCATCACTGGGCAGCCATCATACTAAAAGAGCCAGGCAGAAATCATCAGTGGACGTTAAAGCTAGTGGATTAATGTTTAATTTGAAGAATAATGAGATATTTACATGATCTCAAAATATCTCCTTATAAAATGATTCCTAAATACAAAGAGAAAAAAACCCTAAGCTTTAGTGGAGAAACCTGGCAATTTCCACCTTCACCCAAGTGACTAGAGTTAACATCACCGGTTAGAGGAGGAACAGGCATCACATGCCTCCTGAAATGATGCCCTGAGAGTAAACACTTCTTTGATGTTCCTACAAAAAATGCATAACCCCAATTCTACCATGAGAAAACATCAGAGAAACCAAACCCACGAGACACTGACCAAACTCTTTAAAAATGTCAACGGAGGCTCAAGAGCCATGACAACGGAACGCTCCATGACCTGGGCTTCCACTGGTGATAAAGGGCATTACTGGGATCAAGGGTGATAGGAACAGGGTCTGCAGACGGAGTGGCAGTGTGACCTCTCTGCTAATTCCCTCATCTTGGTGACTACACTGCATATGTGCGAGAGAAGCTTCTTGTTTAGGAGATATACATAGAAATATTTAGGGATCAAGGAGATCATGCCAGTGGATCTCAGACTGTTCGAAAAACTGTGTGTGCGAACAAGCCAGTGAAGGAAGAGATCAGTATTTGGGGACTCTGGATGAAGAGCAGACATTCTTTGTATTGTTCTTATCACTTTTCTGTAACTCCAGAATTTTTTCAAAACAAAAGGCCTGAAGTGGTTTTAAGGGGGCAAAAAGCTGATTTTAGTTTTTAAATGGAAAATGCTCATTTTTTTGGAGTAGATGTACCAGCAGGAAATTTCTATATTCACAGTAACCATATTAGGAATAATTGTGAAATAAGCACTCAGCTACCACATTCCCACGTGGTTGGTTTCCATTTCCACGCACCTCCCTGTGGCTGTACCGACGATGGTTTCTTGGGCACCCCATGCACCCTCTACCACTCACCATGGAGCGCCTACAATGTGCGGGGTCTGTGCTAGGAGTGCTGCACAGACTAGCTCTCTAAGCCCCATGATAATGCACGGAAGGACATAACTATTATACCTATTTTACAGATGGAAAAATCAAAGTACAGAGAATGAAGCGACTACCAAGATTATGTGACCCGTAAGCAGCAGAGACTTACTCAGAACCCAGGTCTGAGTCCTGAGCCCAGGCTCTGAGCACAGTCACCACACTCCAGGCAAGGAATATTCTTTCGTCTGATGCCCGATACCATTTGCAGCGGAGACCTCCACAGCCTGGCTCCGATGAAAGATCTCCAGTCTAGTTACTTAGCAGGGGACCAAGAGATGCTCTGCAGCCTCCAAAAATGAAAGTTCCCCAGACACATTCATTTCAAACCATGTGCGCTTGCACGTCTGCCACGGGAACCTTCAATCCTGCAGACACACTGGCCCCAGGAACTGTGGCTCCAGGTCCCTTGGCTGACAACACCCCCCAGCAGAAAGGAGGCAGGGGAGCGTCCCCCCCAGCACCAGGGGCCCAGTGGCCTGAGGAGGCGGCAGCACCTCCCTCGCTGCCCAAGGCCTGCACACAACCCCTCCAGTCCGTGGGGCCGGGCTTTCCTGCGACAGCCGGGCCCCCACACTTACCGCAGATAAAGCACGTGGTCTTTAAGATCTCCTCCTTCTTCTGCTTCTCGCTCCTCAGGTCAGCAAAGGTGTCGATGATGACCCCAAAAATCAGATTAAGGACGATGATGATGACCATGAAGAAGAACAAGAGGTCATAGATCACTCTAGCGGCAAAGAGGGGCTCCTAGAAAAGAGGTGTCTCTATCAGTGAGGTCACCCCACAGGTAAACTTTGGTCTGCAGGGCTCAGGGAAGGAGGGAAAAGGCCGAAATGGGCCCAACCTTCGTGGCTCCCTCACCCTACGGGTCTGCTCTGTCACAAGTTCAACTGGGCAGCACACCTGAAAAGTCACAACTTTGTCTCTTTTCACACCCTTTGTACCAAAGGTTGGTTCTGCTGGTGTTGCGTGGTGTGTGCATGAGAGCCACTCCCTGGCATCTAAGGGGTCTTGGGCGTGTATTCACGAAGGCTGGACCCGGCTGGGGGGGCAACAGGCATTTCCGTGCACTGAGCAGAGAGCGGGAGATCCCCCCTCCTCAGGGCCCCTTAGATGCCAGGGAGCTTGCCTGCTCCAGGGGGTCAAGGGAAGGAAGGATCCTCAGGGAGCCAGCTCTGCTGTCCCGGGTTTCTTTTTTTTTCTTTTTAAAGATTTTTATTTATTTATTTGACAGACAGAGATCACAGGTAGGCAGAGAGGCAGGCAGAGAAGCAGGCTCCCTGCGGAGCAGAGAGCCCTATGCGGGGCTCGATTCCAGGACCCTGGGATCATGACCTGAGCCGAAGGCAGAGGCTTTAACCCACTGAGCTACCCAGGTGCCCCCTGTCCTGGGTTTCCACACATGCTCTCTGCTTCGGGCTCTGTCCCCCCACCCCGCCCCCTCTGCTGTCCCTCCCCCCTCGGATCCAGCTACCTCTTTGGATGGCTTCCTGAGCACGTCTCCTACTCCGCCCCCGCTCCTCAGCCCGTGACTCAGCACCGTGACGATGCACATCAACAGCGTCTCACACGTGTGCTCTTTGTCTTGTTCCGTCTCTTCCGCAAGGACCAGCTCTGTGAACACGGTGAGTAACAACAGATTTACAACGTGTGGGCAAAGACCGACCATGGTTCCGAGATGGTGTTCCCTGCGTGCCAGCTCCCCAGCTACACACAGGAACAAGAAAGAATTGTTAAAACTAAGGAATCAAGTGTCACATAATTTCTTTCAAAAAGGTGATGTTACCTGGGAGGATTATGTTTTCTTCACCAACCCTTGCTAGTTTCTCAAGCCAAGTCAGAATTGCCTTTCCCTATATTAAATCCAAGAGAATCCCTATCCTTTTCAGATTTAAACTCCAGTCCCAGCTCTGAGCAGGCACTGGACCTTAAATAAGTTGCTTAATACTGTGAGTCATGAGTATCTCATCTCTCAGATGAGGGTAATCCCACAGCACCCAGGCTCCTCACTGGCTAAATCCAGCCACATTTTACAGCAGGCCCTTGGTTAAATAGCTTTGTATTAGACACTGTCCATTCCTAATCATTTTTGGAAGAAGAACCATGTCTTGCTGCCTGTCTTGTTCTTTTCAGCAACTGCAGGGAGAATGGTCTTGCTAAAACAGATCTTGTTGTATCGCTCCCCCAACCCCCTTCAACTTTTTTTTTTTTTTAAAGATTTTATTTACTTGACAGTCAGAGATCACAAGTAGGCAGAGAGGCAGGCAGAGAGAGAGAGAGAGGAGGAAACAGGCTCCCTGCCGAGCAGAGAGCCCGATGTGGGGCTCGATCCCAGGACCCTGGGATCATGAACCAAGCCTAAGGCAGAGGCTTTAACCCACTGAGCCATCCAGGTGCCCCTCCCCCCTCAACTTCTAGTCATTTTTTGGGTAAAGTTTAACCTCTTCAGCCTAACATGTAAGATTCTTCGTGATCTAGCCTTTTGTTGACCTCTCTGGCTTCATTTCCCGCTACTACTATTTCTCATGATCATTATATCCTTCAACACACTATATTCTACTTCCAAGGCTTTAGACACCTTATTCCCTTTAACTGGAACACCTAACCCTCCTCCACTGTCCAAGATTCTATTGTTTTAGTTTAACTACCACCTCCTTGGTGATACTCTTACTCCAGTATTAGGCCAGGTGCCTATTTCTGTATTCCCTCCTTATTCCTAGCATTTAACATACTGTCTAATAATCCCCTAGGTGCCTGCCTGCTGGCCCCCTCCCCGATAATGGTGTATCTTAGAATACAACACAGTCCCTGGCAAATAGGGGCACCCAGTAAATAGTGGTCGAATCAACCAAGCAGGTATTTTCTTCCCACATAGCCTTCTTTTCCCTTTATCTCCCTCCTCTCTCCCTACTTATCTTCCCCTCTCCTACTAGCCTTGCTTCTGAAGAGTAAATCTGCTTCCAATATCACGTAAGCCATCCCAGCTTCTAGAGAAGCCTAACACTAACATGGGGCTTAAGCCTACAAGGTCCTACCTTCTTTGGGTGCCGGAGAGGAGCAGTTTTCCCCAGGCTCCACCCTACACACGTCAGAGTATAGGAACTCGCTTGCCAAACTCTCTCCGGCTTCTGGGAAAGAGAGGAAATTTTATGATGAACAATCTGGCAGCATATGGTTAAAATGTTTGAAGTCCCCAATTCACGGCTGATTAAACAATTCTTTACATAAATAACACCCTACATTCCTGCATAGAAATTCAAGGCAGAGATGCAATTTACACTTTCATTTGGTGATCTGGATGGGAAAGGAGCCAGAAATGTCAATTCCTGTAGGCTCACTAGAAATATCGCACTTAAATAGCACCTCTCCAACTTTAAAGACACACAGCTGAAACTCTTCGACAAATACTACTGTACGTACAGACTCCAGCAAGATTTGCACCAAGTCTGCACAAAAAGCATCAGCGAGCAGGAGCAGAAATCTAAGGTCCAGACCAGTTTAGTTCGGAACCCTAAGATGGTCGGCAGTAAATTTCACTCAGTGTCAACTTGGAAGCTGGAGTTACATGCCAAGAATGCAAGCATTTGGGAGAACAAGGCTGCCTGGCTTAGCCAGTGATAGTAATTCTAGTTTGTTCCTTAGACTCAGGGCCTCTGGCTACCTGATTAAAACACAAAACAAAACAAAACAACCCAGTAACCTTTTACTTAATGGTGTTAAAATATTTTAATTGAGACAAGGTACACTTGGGTATCACTCAAGTATATGATCATTTTATTTCATTTTCAAAAGTGGAAATGAGTTCTGTTTGCTCTCTATAAAAATAATGTAAGCTCACTGTCAAACTTACATATAGTGAAAAAAGACAAAAAACAAACAAAAAACCCCACAACAACAACAACAACAAAAACAAAAAAAAACCCCAGAGATAACCATTGCTGGGGGGAGGTAATATTCTTCCATATTTTAAAAGACATATATGAGCTTTTTCATTTTTAAAAAAAATATGTGGATCCTATTATAGTTATTATTGCAATTTCCCACCACAGCTTTGTGAGTGCTTTTCCTTGAAGCTTTACAGAGATGGGCCCTGTCTGCAGGGGGATGCCCCCCACAGGACCATAATCTAATGGAACATCCTACATTTACACTGGTTGCACTTTCACACTGCAGCGAAAATTCTTCCATATACATCTGTTTCCACACAAACATGCAGCAGGTTTTTCCTTTAAGGATAAATTCCTAGAAGGAGATTTACCAAGCTAGAGGGAGGCGTCCCCCTATGCTTTCAATACATAGGGTCCAATTCCTTTTAAATGAGTTGCATTAGTTTAAAATATGACTTTAGTGAGTAAGTTAAATGTAGGCTCTGGACCCTTACACTCAGTATCACACATACCAAACCACCCTTGGAATAAAGTGAGAACCAAGTCCTGGAATCAGAATTCATAGTCTGAGTGCCAGGGAGAAACCTACATTGCTAAAGTCATCGTTCTCTTTCATTCGCCTACAAGCAAGAACTGTCCTCTTAACATTAAAAAGATCTGAAGATCTCAAACTCACCTGGAAGAGCGGTTTCATTGGGCAACCTATCTACTTCCAAGATAAAATCATCTTTGAAGAAAAGATAGCCCACTATCGAGAACAGGTAAACCAGGATCAAAGCCAGAACTGCTGTCAAGATGATGGACCGTCCATTGCGAGTGACACTTTTAATGACATTAAGCAGAGTCTCTTCTCTGTATACCAAATCAAAAAGCTTTAAAAATGAACAAAGAGAAGACAATGGGACAGTTTTAAGAAGCCTCTATGTTAGATGTACACAAAAATCTCATAATGAAAACTCGATTTATAGAGAATTTACCCTTCTAGAAACAAACACAAAAGCATTCTACTATTATCTTAACACTTTATACTTGCTTGTCTTCCTGAAAACTGAGATGGGGAACATTAGCATAGAAAAGGTGGGCAGAGGCAGCAGTAATTTCCGGTGGGACTCAGACAGTTGAGAGGTCCTGGGGATGGAGAAAGTACAGGGTAGTTCAGCGAGCTTCAGAAGGAAAAGGAGAGCAAAGGATGAGGGTCCTGGCATGTGTCCGCGTAGGCAGTAGTAGCTGAGTTTCTGCTAAGGGCCAGCCACTCTGGATACAGGATTGGACAACCCTGGCCCTTGTCCTCTGGGAGCTTGGAGTTCCACAGGGAAGGCCCCGTCCAGCAGGCAGAAGGAGGCAGCAGGGACTCTGGAGTGTGAGGTGCAACCTTAGCTCAAGCACAGGACATCAGGATGGCGAGCTGGGTTCTCGCTCCTTCCCCCCGAGCCTCTGTTTCCTCATCTACAGACGAGAGGACAGGGAGCTGCTGTGAACCACAGCTACATAATGGATACCGTGTCCGGGAGATCACAGACAGCCGCACATACGTGCTGCGTGCACACAATAAATAGTAATGATTATTTCCTGATGGAGGGACTGGGCCCGGGTCACGCAGCTCATGGCAGGGACCCTGGTGGTAGTACACACCGGGGAGCCTAAGCCCTTCCCATCTCCCTAATGTGGAGGGTGGGGTGCAGAGCCCCCTTGCGAGATCTGTGGGCTCACAGTCTAGGCTCGCCCTCTGCTAAGAGACTACTTGCTCTTTGCAAGAAGTTGGCCTGTAGGTACTTCTAGGAATGCGATACAGATGGCTGGCTTTCTCAGATATTTGGCTGTGGGAAGAGTACAGAGCTGTGGAGGAGAGTTCTGTGGGCTTTTTCTTGGAGCAGGGGTTTAGTTTGGCCTCTGTGCTGACACCGACTCTTCTGAAGTTCTGCCTCCACATGGCTTTGGGGCATGAGTGCACAGCCAAGTGAGTCAGGGGACAAGGGTTTGAATCCTGACTCTGCTTTTAATTTGTCGTCACATATAGATCAAACCATGTAACCTCTCTGAACTCGCTGGTGTCCAAGTCCCTTCCAATTTATAGTTTTACATCTGAGTTCATTTTCTGGTCAATTACCTCTTCTGCCTCCATAAGGCCAATCTGTGTCCTGAGACCTTGGGCAGGGCACTGGGTATAGTAGGAGACTCGAAGGGAAGGAAGCAAGAAAGAGGCGTTCGGTCAGTATAACAGTACAAAAGGCTTATGTTGCTGTTGCAGTTGGTTAAATATTTTCCAGCAACCTGCCATGAAGCAGTGAGTGAGAGCAACTTCTGACAATACACAAATGACATTTGTGTTCTGGGGAAGGACCTGTAAGACTCTGTAGCCACCAAGTCATTGAGATGGCAAGTGATTGCTTTTTTCACTCATCTGTGATTTCTGACTTGAAGACAATGGACAAGCATTGCTTTATAAAGGAAAAACTTTCTTCTAATTGGAAAATTACACACGTTCAATGGAGAAAACTTTGAAAACACAAAAAAGCACAAAGAAAAACCAAAATCACCAATAACCCCACCATGTACTTAAGTTATTTCTTCTGCAAGGGCTACACTGGAAAAATGTAATAGATACAATATACCATAATCCTGGCATATGGTCAGCCCCTTTCATCAAGCAATCATGAAAATTTCTGTGTCAGAAATGATCACCTAGAATGTCCCTGTACAGAAAAAAACCTCAGTTTACTTAGCCAAAATATTTACTTTTTTTTTTTTTTTTTTACAACAGTCAAGATGTTTCCAATTGCACGCCATTAAAAATAATACTGTGATAAACACCTTGCCCCTTGCCTCTATACATACTTGTCTGGTTATTTCTTCTTGGAGAATTTCCAGAAATGGAATTATTGGGTCAAATATTGCAACAGAAACATATTGCCCCATTGCTTTCCAGAAAGGCTGTACTGATCCACGCTGTCAGGGGATGGGGGATGGGGGCCACTAACTAGAGCATGCGGTCATAAGACCTGAACATGCTTAGGCCTTTGAACCTTTCCAAACATCACAGATACAACTTGGGATCACATTGTTGTTTCAATTAGCATGTCTGTGTTTAGCAGTAAGGTTGGACATTCTTCCATGTTTACTGACCATATGGATTTCTCCTCCTGTTACCTGCCCATCCGTGAACTTGACACATTTTCATCTTGGGCTGTTAACGTTTTCTAAGGACACATTTGGACACAGGCTCGAGACCAGGTTCAGCCAGTCTGGGCCCCCACTGTCCTTTTCTGGTCTGCTGGCAGGGGCTTTCATAACCCTGGAATATGTGGCTTTTCCCTGCTGGAGGTATCTCTCCAATTCCCTGTCACAGGTTTTAGTACTTTGTGATTCTCGGTAAACATGTTAAACACTACTTTTGATACCAAAAGTAGCACGTCACCTGAGACCACACGTCATGGGCCAGAAGCACACAGGAGGGGCATCCAGCCACCATTTAGTCTGACCCTGGTGAGTTCTCTGAAAGCAAGCTGAGCCCAGGCGGCACCGACAGCTCGGGGTTACTGCTTCTGTGGCGGAGGAGGGACGTGAAAGCAAGAATTCGAACTGCCCTGGGAAATAACGGCCGCACCAAAGCAGGGACTTTTTCACGAGCTCAGATGAAAGGCAGTTCAGGGCTGTGCTCACAAGCTGACTCGGCAGTCACCAGAGCTCACCTCCCCTCTGGTCTCTGGCACTTAGTGGGTGACTCTGGGCAAGTTACCTAACCTCACCAAGCCTGTTTCACCACCTGTCTCTTGCAGACATTGTCTCAGAAGTCGTGGTGAGAGACTGTATAAAAAGGGCACATGGGGGAACATTCCCGAAATGGCAGTAACGATGATCTTGTAGACCGTGAGCCTGTAAGGGCAGAGAGGATACTGGTTTGTCTCACTGCAACAGCCCTGCATCTAGCTCGGGTACCAACCAGCATCACAAACGACCAAAGGCAGAGGACTTGAAGGTGCAGGTAGGGAAATGAAGCCGAAGGGACGCAGAATGTAGGCGAAGTCAAACCCTCCCAGGAAGAGATGGCGCTGTCTGAGGAAGAATCTCCTGTGTCTTGGGAGAGATCCATCAGAGACCTCCCACTGAGCTCTGCCTCCTTGCTGGGGAGCACCCGGGGCTCCCTGACGCCACACCCCGATCCTTATCCAGGGGCATTACTGTAGGAGACAGAAAGGCTCAGAGGTATACAGGGAGCTCTCAAGATTTCTGATACAGAGTGACCAAAATAGGCCAAATAATGGCAATCGCAAGTACATCCAGAGACCTCTCTGCCTAAAACCTCAAACTATAGCCAGACCTATTTTAAAATGAGGCAAAACAATCCATTTCCCTCAGCCTGCCAACATCTACCACTAATGGAATGAGCTAATCCTGATGACCTGAATGGTGAATTCTTGATGGTGTTTTGGATGGCAGAGGAAGTAAGCGATGACAAAGACAGTAATAATAGCTAGAATTGCTAAGCATTTCTTGTGTGGTAGTGCTATTCTAAAGCCCTGACATGCACAGCTGCAGATAATCCCTGTGGCAGCCCTGGAAGGGGGACAGCTTGTTCTCATTTTGCACATGGGGAAACTGAGGCACAGAGCCAGTGTGTCACCGGTCCAGAGGCAACATGGAAGATACCTCCCAGGAGAGTTTTCCTCGCTCTACCCTTCACAAATAAGTCCCTCACTTTAAGTCAGCACGTAGGCTTGGATCATTTTTTATCCTTACTAACATTTTAATTCTTCTGGTCTGGTTATGGGTCATTTTGCTTGCAGTCAGTCAGTTTCATGCTTCCTGTCATCTGATGTAGGCACAAGGCAAAGGTTTCTTATCTACAACTCTACAGGTCTAGACTCCCTCTAATGATGGGAAAATAAGTAGCTATTTGGTCTATAATTTAAAAACCTGCTCAGGAAGAAGGTGACCGAACCAACTCATTTTATAGACTATCAAGACATTAATCACTTGACTGAGATTGGAACAAAATAACTTCCAGGGAAAAGGTCTCCCGGACCAATAAATCTACTGAGGTCACTGTCACGGATCTTGGGACTTTGAAAATAGCTCCTCCTCTTACTTCGTTACTAAATGTTCTCCCTGGGAAGCAGATCCCATGAGAACTGTCAGATGATGACAGTCTCAAAAACATTCTCCTCGGTAAGCGCTGGCTGAGTCCAAGAAAGCAAGAAAAGCAAAGATGCATGTGGAGGACGCATCCCCTGATCCAGACCGCAGGTGCTGTCTACCACCGGAAAGTAAAAGGTCCAGCGTGGACGCAAGCACACACCTGCTGATCTTCTACCAGCTGCCCTGCTCCCTGGGGGGCTTCCTTCTCTAGATCTCGGAAATGATGCACGTGACCTTCTTAGACCAGACACACCAATCACCATTAAAAGGAGGGGTCTGTGAGGAGAGACACGGGACACTCCTCGTTTTCAACATGTAAAATCTTTCTGTACCAGGAACTCACCAGCAGACTGTAGAAGAACTCGTGGACGAAGAGGCCCATGGCACAGATCAGCAGATACAACAAATGGTAAAGGAACTCGACATCCAGAACCATGGCTCGGTAGCCTCTGGTGAATGTTCCACAGTTGCCCACAAAGCTCATTAGAAAGATGATTTTATTGCAGACCTGAGAATAATGACAGGAACAGCCAGATAAGCACAGACCATGCTGAACTGCAGACTCCGTGACAGCCGAGGGCCATTTTCACGCAATGTTATTTCCGCAACAGTGCCCAAACGAAGCTTCCTTTTGCACCAAGTGCCCAATGAACCCGCCCAGAACCATTTTGCAGATCTAAGTCATATCGTTACTTTGCTTTTCAGGCATATTACACAGTATGAGGTACTCAAATAACTTCATGAGCAACAGTAATCAAGTGGCATTTGTATATGACAAAAACAAAATTAACACATACCGAAATTATGATTTTCGAAATGAGATATGAATCATTTCTAACATTCTTATATGAGTTAGTCAAACACAGAAGTCACCTCAATCTACGAACCCTGTGATCAGCATAAATAAAAGCATTTTCTGAATTTCTGTTAAACATTCTGGGCATTATAAGGATTGTAATTTAATGAGAAGCAGTTAGTTCTTGTCTTTCACTGCTCCTGAATTCGTAGAGGAAATAATTTTCTTGGGGAAGAAAAAGTAAGGGACTTCAGGATGAGTTCTGTTTCCCTGCCCTCCTTCTGGGAATACTAATTTTTCTTTGGGGATTCGTCCTTTCCATGTGTCAGTCCTTGGAATCTGCAGGGGGTTGGGGGGGGGGAAACCCCAGTCAATCAGCTGTTCTATTGCCCTGGCAATAAGGATCGGTTCAGGGATAGTCACATGGTCCAACAGAACCCGTGAGACTCACTGAGAGCTTTCCTGGGACTGCAGCAAAAGACAACTTTATTGCTTCATCCTGACCTTGAACCTAAGAGAAAGTAAGTTTTGAAGCTGCTGGCCTCTGTCCTGCCATACCACAGCGCCTCGGAGCACAACCGATGCGGAGCCCAGAGACGGAACTGGATCCTGAGGCCACTGTTGGGGCCCCTGTTGGGGCCCCTATATTCAGCAGCTCCTGATAGCAGGATCTTCATCTCTCAGACCCACGAACCAATGCATTTTCTCCTTTGGTTCAACTGGCGTGGGTTTGGTTTTTTAACACTTGCAGCTGGAGTTTGATCTACTGTGTAATACAGTCCACCTCTAACAGAAACCCCATGCCTCCAAGTCCATCTCAAGGAACACACTGACAGAAAAGAGAAGGCTGGAGAGAAAGGTTTTCGGATGTACTTGGTAAAACCGTCTTCTGCTCCCCCAGCTGCCTTGGCCGTAGGTGCTGGGGAAGACCTGCCAGTTAATCCGGCAGGTCCGTGTAAGGGAGTTTCTCCGCAATCAGGTACGTGAGGAAGCCAACACCCACAGGGAACATGAGCCTTTCTCAGGATAAACATCCAATCCCCTAGTACTTGTTCTCTAATATCCTACCCATCACTAGTCCAAGATCTCTCACTGGGTGAGAAAGTACCATTGACTCTGGATGATCTGTGCTGATGGGGTTTCAGGAAAACAAACAAAAGGCCACACTCTGGTTAACATGGCAGGACCTCAGACATGCCTCGGCCCCTGGTGTCTCATCCGAGCAATTCGCTTTACTTCAATCCACTCTCCCCTTGAAACAACTTCTGCCCTCGTTTCCTTCATTGCTTCAGTAGCACGTGTGTATTCACGGTCTTGGCCTGGCGTCCCCACCTCCTACCGACCCTGCTTAATGAGTCTAGCATCTGGCTTCCAGCCCCACCTCTCCCCCGTAGCAGCTCCCCTCCAGTCTGCAAAGGACTGAGCCGGGGCGCAGGCGGCCGTGTCAGCCCTGAGCACCTAATCCCAGCTCCTGCAACAAGACAGCTCGGCAGGCCACCCCCTGCCCCCAGCACTCTGGTGGCACCTGGGTGCCAGGATACCACCCTGTCCCGCTTCCCCAGCCCTTGCATATCCAATGCTCCTTCTCTGTCCGCAAATACTCTTTCTCTCATCTCCTGTATGCTCCATGTGAATGTTCCCCTTTTCTCATTCTGGTTATTTATTACAGTTATTTTGGCTCTCCCAACCCAGATGTTACTATAAATGGTAATTGCCTAATTTGAGTCTTTCCCCCAACAGATTTATGTTAAAGAAGAGATCACTGTGAAATGATTAAAGCCCAAAGGGGAAAAAAAAAAAAAAGCCCATAAGACTACAATCTCTGAAATACTGAGTTTTCCCTTTTGTTTTTTGTTTATATTTCCTTCTTAATGATACCTAGACCAGCGAATGATACCTACTTTCCCTATGTAACACTGATCAGTCTTTGTCACTCCCGTCATACATTTCCAAACGCCACAGCTAACATGAATGGTTCGCCCTGTCATCTCAAGCCTAGTAAATCAACAATTTAAGTGCATTTTCACCTTGAAAATTAGGTTTCTGCATGACTTCACTTTAGTTTGTTGCATTATTCTTTTCCTAGTCACCTGTGACTGAAACTTTGGAGTTGGGGTGGCCTCCTTCATCACCCCGTCAAGACAGTAATACCTTCTTGACCTGGAGAAAAGGCTTTGAGGTGTGAGGCTCTGACTCCAGCCCCACAACACATGACCCTAACCTTTGCAGCTCTGACATCTGTGCCTTCCTTCTTCCTTCCACATTATGACCAAGACCCAGGATTGTCACACCTAGTCAAAAGCTCTGCTTGGCGTGTCCAGAATGGTCCTCCTGCCTCTGGTCCTTCCCACTTGAATCCACATAACATGCCACCACATGAGGGTATTTTTCCAAGAATACTTCTTTGTATATGCCATTTCTTTGCTCAAAAAAACTTGAGTCATTTCCCACTACTGGGAATAGTTTTCCAACCTGTATTCTACAACATTAATTCCAAGTGATACTTAAAATGTGAGCAAGTAAGTTTAGGAAACAGAGATACATGATTTCCCTTTCTTGGAGATTCATAACCCTTATCACACATGTTAAAGTCTCTCAGAAATCCTACAGTATAAACCCTTTAATTTTGTTTAACCCAGCCTCTCCCTCATGGATTTGACCAATGAACCTCTTTCTCACCTAAGACTTATCAACGTGGAGCATTCTTTGGAAACACTTCCCTATAGGACGAGGTCCAGGGCCCTTCTCCTACCACACAGTGCCCTGGTGACCTGTGCCGGGAGCAGGTGCTGCGTGTCCCTTCCTGAACCACAGCAGAGGGGAACACTACTGCTGGCTGTCTCTTGAGAGTGTCCTGGGCCCTCTCCAGTGCTCTGGCCTGTGGGGCTGACAGGAGAATGCTCTTCCCAACCCTGTTTTCTGGCCTGGTCCTGGCCATTCTTCAAGGCAGAGCTGAACCCCAGCCTCCTCCCCCGGAGCTTGTCAGCTCGAAGTGGTCCCTTCTCTCCCAGTGTCCCTTGCTGTCTTTACCATCTGCATACCCATTTGGGGACATTTATTGCTGCAATGAATTACTCTATTAACCTTATTTTGCAACACATTTTCTATTTCTGTACAGTAACCTCAGCTTCCTGATATGCTTGGGGCAGAAACCTCTGGAAAGCAGGTTTTGATGACCAGACTCCCTCCCATGTCCAAACCTTTTGCTTCCTTTCACCAGGACACCTCTAGTATCTATGGTCCTGCATCGGCTATCTGTATTTCCTCAGAAATCCCCCTACGCGTGCAGGTGGCATCTAACCCTCAACTACCATGGAAGAGACTTCTAAATGTCCCTGCTGACTTTGAAATAACCCCGATTCTCTCTTTACCTCTCTACCTGCTCCTCTTCTGTCTGAACAAGTCCTCCTGCCTCTTCTCCTGGCTCTGTGTGGTCCCCACCAGAAGTGGGTGTGCTGTATTAATATTTGACCATTTGATTTATACCATCAATATCTGACCATTCAGCTAAAATCTCCTGTCCCTCCAAACCTCTGACCTGACTGGGAAAACTAATTTATATCTCCACTGCTCTCCCTCTTCCTGCCTTACTCCTGGGAGGGATATTCCCTAAAAAGGAGACTGTGGATGCCCGGGTAATAGATTAAGAGGTTCACTGTACCGTGAGAAGGTTAAGAGGGAGACGTCCACCCACACAGCTCTTGCTTCTGCTTTTCTAACAGCTGACCTAAACAGTCTTTGGCTGTACTGCAAGCCCAGGCCAAGATCCCAGGAACCAGAATGGAAGGCATTCCTGTTTGCATGTCAACAAGAATGAGGCTATGAAGTTATTCATACTTACATTGAAAGCTCCCAGAAGAAACAACGTGGGTTGTAATCCAACCGAAAATATCAACCGGAGAATTGTGGAAGCAATTAAGGCCCGGATGCCATGGGGCTTGGGGAGGGCAATGACAATGGCCAGAGAGATGAGCATGGCTGTCCACAGCAGTCCTGACCAGTGTGGCTCCAGTGTTCCTGGAAAGACAAGGCAGGGCTCTCAAAGATCAGTGCTTTCACCGAGTAAGGGGTGATGGACCAAAATGACACTTTCTGCAATCCTCCAACTGGCCCTACTGTCCAAACTCTCACCTCCAGTACTGTGCCCCAGATGTAACATCACACATCCATGTTTTCTCACCTCCAAGACTTGACCCATGTTCCTACTACCTGGGAAATTCTTTTCCCTTTCCTCTTCATCCTAGGTTTTAGCTGAGATGTCAACTCACCCAAAACCTCCCCAACCCCCTTCCTTTTCAGGAAACCATGCCAAGTGCCCCTCCCTCTCTGGGTTCTCCATACCCACTCCAGTCATCCCTACAGAACACTATTTTCTGGTGGTCAGTTCACCTGTCTTTCTCTCCCCTCCCCCCCCCCCCCAACCCCCCCCCCCCCCCCCGGTGTATTCCTCCCAACCAAATTCCCCAAGGGAAGCACTCAGCACCCCGTAGGCACTGGTCAAATGAATCTGTTCAATCAATAAAACTCATATACGTATCACATTTCACTTTTCGGGAAAGCAGACTGGAAGCCTAAACTTCTAATTTCTATTAAAAGTATGCAAAGGAAAATTGCAGGTCCCCTGCCTGAATCAGATTTCTCCAAGGGAAGGAGGAAGGCAACTTCCGTATCATTAACATCATCCTACAATTAGATTATCCTTGTAGTCAAAGAGCTTATACCAGTTTTTGTCATCTCTTGCTATTTCAAGTTCTATTTAGAGTGTCCCACGAGACGGCTTAGTTATATAACATGAGCCAACACGGCTAAAAATATAGTTCTGTAAAACGCTCATTAAAAAAAAATAAAACCCTATTTCAAATGCTGTCACATCTTGAGTCTCCTTCAGATGTAAACAAGCAGCACTACACGATGAAGGCCACTTACATAAAGGAGTTTCACTTCTCCAGAACTGCTGGGATCGAAGCCCCACCCAGGAAAGAGACACCCTTGCGAGTTCCAGCTCTTCCCCGAGCCTGCTGGCTGCCCTAGTTCATTCTGTTCATGCCGGCGAGACACTTTTTCTCTGGAAACTGTTGCCCCACTCCCAACCACTTACCTCTTCCCTTTTGATATCCTTCAAAAGAAAACCTGATTAGAAACGGGCACAGAGAGGCAGAAGCTTTTCAGAACTCCGGGAAGACGTGGATATTGAGGCTTATGTCACTTCTCGTGCATTTAACAGAGGCGAGATAGCCTATTAAGCCCTTTACGTTGATTATCATTTATGTGATCTTCCCAACAGCATATGATTATCTTCATTTTCCTCTGGAGGAAACTGAGTTTTGGATTACCTATCGGGCCTAAGGTGACACCGCA
Source organism: Enhydra lutris kenyoni (assembly GCF_002288905.1). Classification (NCBI taxonomy): domain Eukaryota; kingdom Metazoa; phylum Chordata; class Mammalia; order Carnivora; family Mustelidae; genus Enhydra; species Enhydra lutris. The sequence continues at coordinate 35,906,941 of NW_019154094.1, read as the reverse complement.
AATGGCTGGAGTGTGTATGCCCCTGAAGTGGATGGTCCTTAATCACCAATTAAAAAAAAAAAAAACCACAGAAAATCCACTGATGTTCAGCTTATAATGCAATGAATTTTGGCAGTATATAGAGCCATATTACCACATGTGACTGCCAACACAATGAAGATACAAACATTTTTGTTCCCCTAAAAGGTTTCCTGTGCTCTTTGCCATTGCTGCCTTGCCCATCTCCACCCCTAGGCAACCACTGGTCTCCTTTCTATCACTAGAGCTTTGCACTTTCTAGAATTTCATAAAAACGGAAAGATAATCAGATTAGGAGGCAGTCTTTTTAATTCTTTCACTTAGCAAGTTTTTAAGATTCAGTCAGTTTATTTTGCGTATTAATATTGTCCTTTCTATTACTGAGTAAGATTCCATAATACGGATAGACCACAATTTACTTATCCACTCAACAATTAATGGATACATGGGTTGTTCCCAGTTTGCAGTTATTATAAATAATGTTACTGGGAACATTCAAGTACGACTCTTGGAATGGGTGCATGTTTTCCTTTGCCTTGGACAAATACATGGAAATAAGATTTCTGGATCCTAAGTGTATGTTTAATCTTCTGTGACACAACCACATTCTTCCACGGTGACTCCGCCGTTCAGTTGTATGTGGGAGTCCCACGTGCTCCACGTCGTCACCAATATTTGGTATGGTCGGTATTTTCTTTTTATTATTTGCTCATTTTTATCTCTTTTTTCAGCATTTTCAATTTTAGCCATTCTTGTAGGTTTCGCATGGTATGCCATCCTAGCTTTCATTCGCATTTCTCTGATTAATGACTAATGTTGAGTATCTTTTTATGTGCTTATCGGCCATTCTCTTGTAAACTGTCTGATCACATCTTTTGCCCGCTGTTCTAATCGAGTTTTCTTTTTATTATTGAATTTCAAGAGTTCTTTTGTATTCAGGATATAAGCCTTCTGTCAGGTATGTTTTGTAAATATTTTCTCCCAGTCTGTGTCTTGCTTTTCATTTTCTCAAGTGTTTAATCGCCATTGTAAACTGCCTCGAGATCTCAGTATAATAAATGGGACCAGTACAGTGGACATACCCAAATCCTGAAGGGGCCGAAATAAAAACCTGTTGTCTCCCCACTATAAAAGCAGTGTTAAAAAAATAATGCTAGATCTTAAAAAAACCAATTATAGAAAGACATCTTTAAGACAATTGGAGAAACATGAATATGGACAAGCTATTTCATGATTTGCTGTTAGTTCTGTTACATATGATAATGTTATGGTAATTATACATATTTTGAAATATTCTTAGAAGTTAGAAATGCACACTGAAATATTTATGGGAAAAACAACAAGATGTCTAGACTTATTTGAAATCTTTCAGAAAATACAGTAGGAGAATAGAGGAAACAAGACTGACAAAACGTTGGTAGTTGTTAAAGCTGGGCTAATACATACAGGGGAGTGTGTTAACTTCTTATTACTTGTATATTGGAAAATTTCAAAAATGACAATGTTTTAAAAGGAGTACTGTATGTGCTTTAATCATCATAGCAGGCTCACAAATTCAGTAAAAAATCTGAATGTGCCCCAGGCTTCATGCTTTCAAAGGCTGTGTGACTCATCAGTTCTTGAATAAAGGGGGAAAATGGTTCTTTTGAAAAGGAGCTTTTAAGGCCACCACTATCGTGGGCAGGCACAGGCCTACAATGCCACAAAGCTACATTTAGCACCCATAAGAAGGGGACATTACATGGGGACATTTCGGAAATCCTGGTTTTAGAGCTCAACATGAACAAATACTGATGTCAAAGAAATACTCTCAGGTAACCAAGCAGATCTTATTTCAAGGCTGGGCTATAACCCTCCTCCTGAAGATGGTTAGTAGTGAGTACAGAAGATGGTCCCGGCCTGTCTTACAAGAGGAAAAGTAAATCCCTCTGAGAATGAAATGATGTGTTTGAGGTGAGCTCAGTCACTGTGTCATGGGAAAGGCTTCCTGAGGTCAGATTAATCCTCTTCCCTCCTGGGAGAGCTAATGATGCTTTCCTTTAGTCTTACACATGAAGTACCACAGCCCACACTGCCAGAACAGGAACCCAGAGTTGATGCCACATTGAGAACCCAACACTGTAGAGTTGGAAGGACCTTTCACACTCATCTCATCAGTGGGTCTTGAACTTGTATGGGCCAGAAACAGGATGTCCCAGAGATCCTGACTGGGTCAACCACTATTTTTCCCTGAACTATACAGGGATTTCCAAATCCACATCAAGGTTTTACAACTATGGGCTCAAGCATTTTTTAACAGAGTAGCTAAGAAAGACTAATTGAAGTTGCCTGCCCAGAGTCGTGTGAGGAGGCAGTGGCAAAGCCAGGCCCAGACACTGAGTCTGGATGTTGCGAGTGTAGGTATTCCAGCGGACGAGGCTGACCCCTGCAGGGGAGGGGAGCTGTCAACCACCTCTCCTCAGACATGGGCCTCAACGTGGCCACAAATGACCAGTGAAGAAAATGGTTGAAGCACGTGGTAAAACCGATTTTAAATATTTCTAAAGAAATGGGGGATAAAGCAAAATGCATCCAAAGTAATGGCTGAAGAACGGGTTATGATGAGCATGAGGACTTTCCTGAGACGGAAAAGAGGGCTGGGCTCTGTCACTCTGACGGGCCACTTCACGCTCGCATCTCTGCCGACCAGCAGTCTGGCTGGGCACATGCCCCCTTGATGTCAGCCTTGCAGTCCTGTGGACCTGCACAATCTTTTCACACAGGGGCACTTATTCCTAACATGACATATAAGAAGGAAAATACCCCCAGACTTGCGTTTAGGTGTCACTTTTGGGGGAAAAAAACCACTCCAACGATGCTTTCAGTGTAACCGAAGGCCAAACAGAAAAGCTAACTGCTCGAATGGGTGTGTTGGATACCTGAGCATCAGGGAACAAGCCATTGCTTTCAAAATGGACCTTAAGTAGACTTTTTAAGTCTAGACAGGCTGTCTCATCACGTATACACCTCTACATCACCAGGCTCAAGAGCTAAGCCCAGAACTCCTGCGCTGTTTTGGTACCTTCCTTTTGGGCTCTTCATTCCATTTGTTTCACACAAGGTGGCTACTGGCAGGTTGTGACTATGTATGTGAGATGATCTGCCAAACAACTGATGAAAAATGTAGCAGAGAAGACCTCCGAAAAGCCAGTGCAGGGTGTCAGAAAAGGGGCCATGGATGTGTGACAGTGGCGGGGCTTCTGTTGGCCCCCAGGTCTCCACAGGCGTGCACGGCTCCAGAATGCTGTCCAGCAAACGGAAGAACCGCAAACACAGAGAAGCCCCACCCGGACTGTCTGCCTGTTCTCGGCAAGATGTGCAGAGCACACGTGAGAGGTGGCTGGAAGGAGACAGTGGTGGGCGTGGGGGCAGATATCCACAAAGACCATGGACATCACATGTTATTGCATGAGTAGTGGCACGTGGCTCTTTACAGACTAAACATCCAAGGAGCTGCAGTCTTCAGTCATTGAAGCCCTGCCTCCCTAAGCCCCTTGCCAAAAAAAAAAAAAAAAAAAAATTCCAGACATGTCTTAAAAACTCTCCACTCTGAAATTAATTCTGTAAGTATGGTATGGGGAAAATAATCTAACTGGACTGGGCATCAAAATATCTATGTTCTAGGGTTAGCACCCCCCCTATCTAGCTGTGAAAGTTTGGCTCCATCTCTCAGTTTCTCTGAGACAAAGTCTCCCAATATGTATAAAACAAGGAGGCTGACTGAGATCGCTTACAGATTTCAGAGTGTACAGCTTCTCTTTCTTTCCTGGCAGATAAATGTGGACACACCATTTACATTCTTCTAAGTGAGATTTAAAACTAAGTCTGTGGTGAAAGCTACAATCTCATCTTGTCTGAACTGGGTGAGTGAGATCCCATAATATTGCATCGACACTTCCAGGGACTGTACTGAAGATGCAAGTCGCAAGCTTCCTGCTGCTTCTCATAGTTTTCTTGAAATTAAAAATGTGGGTACCTCCTCGGACTCCTTTAAATGGGTAGAAAAACGCCACAAGCAGGTTCATCAGGACGGCCAAGTTAAATGAAATGCTGCTCCAGAAAGACATGTTTCGGGCACACCAATACAGAACGGGCTGGGCTGCGAAAACAAAGATCAGGCCATGTCAGGTTTGAAGCTGCTGGTCAGAAGGCTGGGAATCCCACCCGGCCCTTCCTCCTGCTCTGCCCCACAAGCCCACTTTTGTTCCCAGTCTTTACCACAGCAGTAAAAAACGATCATTTGTTTTGAGGTCGACTCATAGGCTCATAACGACATCAGATTGGCTTATTTCTGTTTGGAGTACTTACTGGAACAGAAGATATATTTGGGGACAAGGGAGAGAAGAAAAGGAGAAAAGTTGGGACATCTGAAAAACGGTGCATGCCCCAGTCAACACCACCAGTTATGGAATCTGGGGTTGTCCAGAGTTCAGGCACTGAATCCTCAGTCCTTCCAGGGCCCTGGGACCAAAGGAAATGCCCAGAGAGACCCAAGAACTTAGTGAGCCTTTTGGAAGTGCGGGGCTCCAGCTGGAGGGACACACAGCACTCAGAGTTGGCCCAGGCTAGGGAGGCTACCATTTCCACACTCCTTTGCTCAAAATCCTCCACTAATTCACTGGTGCCTAAAAGCTAGACAATGATGCCTTTCCTGACATCGAGCCATTTTCCATTTTCCTGAAGTCTGACGATCACACTGGGGGCAGGGGAACTACGGGAGGGAGTTGCCGACTGGGTAGTCAGCAGCAGCGAGTTCCCATTCCCAAAGGCTACAGTAGAGAAAGGATATGGTACCAAAGCCATCACCGAGGGTTGAGAGACACTTTGCATATTGCTGCCGTCTGATTCTGTAGTCCCCTAGAGGTCACACCACGCTGGCCAGGCATGTTCAGTTAGAACAACAAGCCTCTGGCCACACCATGTGTGGTGGTGCTTCCTCTTCCCCTGAATTTGTCTCCTGTGGTGCTTAGGGTGATGCTCAAATATAGATGTGGGAGGCATAATTTCAGTCTCCATGCCAGAAGCAGAGTTTCCCAAAGACGGTCTCCTTTCACTTTATCTCCCTCCAAAGAAGTATGGAGTATGGGAGAATGGGTCTCTATGGCGTGTTTCTCTTCCCCAATGAAGTCATCATTTACCTTCAGGACAGCAGCCAATGACAAATTCAATGGCCCTATAATGATGCCTAGAGCAGGAGCCAAATCTTTGAAAGCTTCTCTCCAAAATAAAGTTATGCCACAATTAAACAGAGCCTTGGGTAATTTAATAATTGCTCATTTCATGTTTGCACTTGGAAACAGGAAACGTTTCCAAATTCTAGATGTTTAGAGCTATGAGCACCTAATTTAAAATCTCTCATTTTTTAAATGAGGGAAACTGAGGCCCAGCAGGGGGTGGAAGCTGTGGAGATCTCATCACCCAGGTCAGTGCTCCTTGTGCAGTCAGACAAGGCTAAATGTAAGTGGCTCATGTCCCCACCCTGGAGAGGAACTGACCAGGATTTAACCTCCAGTAACAATTAACTTTTTTTTTTTTTTTTTTAAAGTTAATTGCCGAAACAAATTTAAGATGAGAAATCATCTGTTCTGGAAACAATAGCTACTGGTGTTACTTCTGGGCCTGAAGCCCATTTCTGATCCGGAAATGGAAACTCCATAAGAGACAGGTGGCAAGAATGGCAAAAGGCTGGTAATGGTTGAAGCTGAGTGGTGGGTGCAAGGGAATTTATAATTTCCTCTCCACATTAGCGTCAGTATAAAAAGCTCGTATGAGATAAAAGAAAAACAGGAAATGGCAAAGCTCAGTGCTGGTCTACGTAAGCCAGAACTCTCTTCAAGGGGGCTCTCAATATCAAATACAACAGGAGCTACTAAAGGACGCTTTCATATAATTGTAATAAATGGCCCTTAAGCACGGCATAGAGTTCACGAATAAATCATATATTTATAAAGTTAACATACTTAAATCTGATGAACAAATACTCTGTCCTTCAAATCAACTGGGTATCTGTCCTGGTGCAAAAAGACACTTAAAGACCAACCTTCACACACACTGTCTTCTATTTCCCGTGCGCTGTCTAAATTTCCAGACTCTTCTCCCACTTCCCTTCCCCAGAGACACCACCTTCACATCCCAGTCTAGTGGTGGCTCCCTGGACATCTGCCACCCCTCCAGCCTCTGTGCACTGTCCCCACGGAGGCTTGAAAATATGTACACAAAGTCTTTGATGCTCTGCTCTTCGAGAGGTAGAGCTCAATCCCCCTCCCTTTGAGTGTGGGACGGACTTCTTACTGCTTCTGGGAGAATACAGAAATGACGGGTGTGCTTCCTGACATTCGGTCATAAGATGCACTGCAGCATCCTCCTCGCACACACACGCTCACCCTCTCCTCAGTCATCTGCTCCGAGGACACAGCCTGCCATGTAGTGAGGAACTCCAGCAGCCCTACAGGGGGGCCCGTATGGAGAAGAAGTGATGCCTTCCAGCAGCAGCCACATAAGTGAACAGAGAAGTGGGTCCTCTGGGTCCACCCAGCCTTCAGATGAAGAGGCCCTGGCTGCCAACTTGACAGCAAAAACCCTGAGTCAGAACCGCCCAACTAAGCTGCTCCCAAACTCCGGGGCCCTGAGAAACTGTGAGGACATAAATATTTACTATTTGAAGCCACTAAGTTTTGAGGCCATTTATTCTACAGCAATATAACACAACGGATATAGCCTGTGTGATGGGAAAATAGTAATACCCCCAAAGAGGTCCACATCCTCATTTTTGGAATCAAATATGTTACCTTTCGTGAGAAAAGGGACTTCATAGATGTGATAAAGTAAGGATCTGGAGATAGGGAAATGATCCTCAATTATCCAGTGGGCCCAGCATAATCATAAACACCCTTAAAAGTGAAGGAAGGGTGTGGGAGAGTCAGACGTAGAGTCATGCAGCGTGAGAAAGGCTCTTCTGGCCACGGATGGCTTTTCAGATGGAGGAAGAAACCAGGAGCCAACGAATGCAGGAAGACCCTGGACACCGGAAAACAAAGCTAGAGCCTCCAGAAGGCAGGCAGTCCTGCCAACACCTTGATATTAGTCCGGTGAGAGCCTCTGTACATTTCTGGCCTTGAGAACTCTAAGATAGTAGATGTATGTTGTTGTAAGCCTTCAAGTTTGTGGTACTCTCTCAGAGTAGCAAGAGGAAATGAGTACGCCTTCCCTTCCCCCAAACTCTCAGGACTATGTTTATCCAAGTCCTATCAATCCTTCCAGATGCTGTTCAGATGCCACCTTTTCTCAAAAGCTTGTCTTTCCCACACTTCCATAGCATGTCACTGCTTAATTACAGCCCTGCTCCTCGTCAGTCGCCTCAATTACAACCACTTAAAGATATCCTATGCTGCCTGCCCCCATCACGTTCACACAGGAAGGAATCACAGCTTACAGACTGTTGAACCCCCCCCACTATACTTTGTAGCATATTTTCTTTCTTTCTTTTTTTTTTTTTTTTTAAAGATTTTATTTATTTGACAGAGATTACAAGTAGGCAGAGAGGCAGGCAGAGAGAGGAGGAAGCAGGCTCCCCGCTGAGCAGAGAGCCCAATGTGGGGCTTGATCCCAGGACCCTGGGATCATGACCTGAGCCGAAGGCAGAGGCTTTAACCCACTGAGCCACCCAGGAACCCCAATATTTTCTACTTATTAAGGGTACTAGTTGGAGGGATCAATACACCTGCTACATCACAGCAAAAAGACAGATGCCATGACCCCAGTAAGACAGGTCAATCCAATGACCTACACCCCAGAGCACTTCTTGGTCATCCCCTTTCCTAGCCTCTGTATCTGTTCTTCTGAGGGAACAGGGCCTTGCTGGGGGACCTGGACTCTGTGTATATAAAAAACAGAATTCTCCAGCTGTTTGGATGGGTGTGATAACCAGGAGGGAAAACCCCAAGCAGGAAAAGGTCAGCAAATGCAATTCTGCCTCAATTTCCTCTTTCACTATCTTCTCATTTTCTTAGCCCAGAGTGTTCACTTCCCCGGGCTGGGAACTTCAAGAGAAGGAGTCAGAGAGACATGGGTGAGAGAGCATGTGAGCACACTGGAGGTGGTGTACGTGTGTGTGTGTGTGCGTGCGTGCGCGTTCTGTAAGAGGAGCAGGGAAGGTGGCTTCGGGAGAGCTTAGGAATTGACGATCTTAATATCTGCAGAAGCAATTACTAAGTGACCTCAGTCTTAGACAGACTTGGCTTTATATCTGAGCCCTGGCTACAGATGTACCAAAGCACAGGTGATTCTGCGATACTTTTGGGAAAAGGGAAAGCAGCTTCGGGAATAAAGCAGCATTTTTTTTTCCCCCTGCAGATTTATTAGGAGAGAAATCAGCTACTTAGAGGGAAAAACATATTTCATTTTAATTGACGAGTACATTTTAAATGTACTTCTGACGAGTACATTTCTCCCCTCCCTAAATATGCATATGTTTAATTCAGTTACTGTTTTCAGTTTCTCTCCTACCAGCAGATAGCTTTGAAGCCAATTAAAATCTTTCAGTTGACAACGATAGCTGTGTTTAAGCTTTACTGAAGTAAAAACTGTTTCTGAAACAAAGGTGGACTAAATAAGAGAAGGTATTAGCTACAATGCAACGTAAATCTTGAAATGACGACACAGCAGCTCAGCAATCAATCACCCTCAATTCACCACCTTCTAGGTGAGGGTCTGGGAGCTGGAAGTCGTCTGCTCAGGACCATGGAGCCAGGGGTGGCAGGAGTGGAATGCGAGTGAGGTCCCCACCTCGGGGCTGAGGTCTTCCCACTGTGCCTGGCTCAGGACAATGCCTCAGAACGAGAGATTACAGATTACCTCACCTCAGCAAGAAGAGGTGAGACCCCCTCTGTCAGTTCCCAAGCCTCTTAGAGAGCCTCTGCAGTATTGATCTCTTTTTCAGAGGCTCTCAGAATTGGCAGGATGACTCCATCTGACCAGTCTCAGCAGACCCGCACACGGATAAGAGTGAAATCACAGGGGTAGCAACCATAGCGGAGACCTGCATACGTGAGCTCAGGATTCTCCCATGAAGCTGGAATCCCAGACAGCCCCAGCCAACCTAAAGGCTGAAAATATAAGAATACAAAATGGATGTGGTCTATGTCCACCTTGTTTTTGGTATTTTTTCTTTCTCTGTTCACCTGAGCATTGTGCTGTGCAGATGTTCAAGGCTGCTCACGCTAGAGCTGCAGGAGCCTGCACAAAGTCCACAGCAGGCTACAAGGACATACTGTATCGGCCAGAAGTGTGCCCTCAATCTTCCAGGGTCCCTACCAAGGGGCACCCGCAAGCTGTTCTGCTAAAGGCCTCCGGGCCCCTCTCGCCGTCAGACACCTGACTGGGTGAGGAATAGGTTTTGGCTCCAGAAGCATTTTCTTTTTCTTTTCCTTTCACAATTCTATGTTTAAGTAATCTCTACACTCAACATGGGGCTTGAACTCACGACCCTGAGATCAAGAGTCATAAGCTCTAGCTATCGAGGCAGCCAGGTTCTCCCCAGGAAACATCTACCATTTTAAAGATTTATTTATTTGTCAGACAGAGAGAGAGAGAAAGAGAGAGAGAGAGAGAGAAAGAGCACACAAGCGAGGGGAGTGGGAAGCAGAGGGAGAAGCAGGCTTTCCACTGAGCAGGGAGCCTGATGCAGGACTCAATCCCAGGACTCTGGGATCATGACCTGAGCCGAAGGCAGAGGCTTAACTGAATGAGCCACCCAGGCATCCCCAAAACTTCTAATGTTTTAAAGTGCTGGATGAGGAGGTAGCCCTTAGAGATGAGCGAGAATGTTGTGTGGTGGAGGTGTGGTAAAGAACAGGGCCCCTGGCCAATGTGTACATACGTCCCACTTTGCCACTAGCCAGACCCGGGGGCCAGGGAAGCAGGGAGAAAAATGGCGAGATGGAAAGAGGGTGCAGTGAAGAACGCTGGTCCATTCTGCCTGGGTTGGTGGGAGGCAGGAAGAAGACAGGAGCTCCCAGAAAGTGATCTCCAACACAGTTTCCCCTCCCACTGCCCTGCCCCGCAGAAAGAGTCCAAAAGATCACAACTGTAGCTGGAATCCAGGGTTTCAAAGAGAAAACCTCGCTCCTGACTACGAGACAGAAATAAAGCACGATCCTTTCTAAGTTGGTCACAACAGTTGGTGCGGAGTGTACTGTCAGTGCTGAAGGATCCCATTAAAATCCTAATGAAAACCAGGAGCTGAACAGCCCGCTGGGACAGCCCTTATAAAAGCATTTGAGACGGGTAATTTCAAGTCGACGGGCCGGGCAATGCAGTGGGACTTGCTAGTGAGCAATGGTGCGTCTTATGTGGCAAATGATTCCACTGCCTATAAAATGATGCTAGAGTCCAAAACCCAAGTTACCCTGCATAAAAGGGGGAGACTGGTGTCTTTAGAGCCAGTGAGCTAGTAAATGAGCCGTCAAGCTGGCTCAATTTCCTGCTCAAGGGCACCATCCTGTGAGTTCAAAGCCTGGCCTTTTCTCCTTCCCTTTTATTTCCTACAACAAGATACCAAAAAAGGACACTCTGGAAGTCTTCCACAGAGCTCTCCAACCCAATCCCATCAAATGGGGCACGAAGGCAGGTGCCTCCCTGAGGCTAGAGCCCACTTCTCAGCTACCAAGGTGTCCGGGTCTGCCCAGTGCCCGGAGGCAGACGTTAGGCTCGCCCTGCTCCTGCTGGAGACTCGCCCTCCACCGAGGGGTGGGGCTCCTGAAAACCCAGGACGGTGTGCCCCCCGCCCCCCCCGCCAGCCATGGCGCGCCGCAGACCCACCTCGCAGTTTCTTCTGCCAGTTCATTTCATTGAAGAGGTCCTCGGACCGCAGGAAGAAGTCATTGATCTTGCTGCCTTGCTCGTCCCTCTCGGTAGTGTAGTATATCCGCAGTTTCGACTCCTTGGTTAGGAATTCACATATGCTGGGCACAGGGAACACAATCTGTTCCATGGTTCGGTCTAATCTGACGATCTGGGGTGAGAGAATGGAGGAGCTCCAACAGTCATCTGCAGAAACCTTTCACTAGGGATCTTCACTAAGGTCACAGGCCCAGCGCTCATGACTGAGTGTAACACAAAGCTCTTCCTGCTTCTTCTCAGATCTTAGAGCCCCCCGACGGGGCCATGTCTCTCACATTTATGTAAAAACCAGTTTGGGCAAGTCTTTAAGAGTTGATTGTTTTGTTTTGTTTTAACTTGAGACCCATTCATTTTACTGTGACTAACTTTTGCCTCAAAAACTTAAACTGTGTTTTGTGTACATATCCAGATGAGGGGGCTGGGCCTGTCCAACAGAACTCTCTGTACCGAGGGAACGGTTCCGGGTTCCGTGTCTGAACACCTGCCCCGCGTGGCTGGTGCCACTGACCCTCTCCATATTTAATTTTAATTCAAACAGCCACACGTGGCTAATGACGACCATACCGGAGGGTGCAACGCTGGACTGTGGGACAAACCTCACTAAAACTTCTCTGATAGCAAAATTAGTTGTTGTTGGTGTAGTTTCCCTAAATAGGAACTTTAAAAAGAGACCCTTGGTTCATCCAGTTGCACTGTCCTCCTGTCTTACTTGTCATGGCATCTAAAGCACACAGCACGTGAGCTAGTCTGGCCGTTTCACATGGGGGTAGTGCTCAGTGCTCTTTAAAGCAGCTGCGTTGGGTCCCAGAGTGGACACTTCCCAGGTGTTCTCCGTGCCCTTCCCAGAGTGGGTTGGTTTCTGGACAGGAGGCAGTCTGGTGAGGATGGTGCAAGTTCTAGGACACTTAGTCACCATCCTGGGGGGGTAGGGATTTCAAAAGGGGTTCAGGTCACAGTACAACTGGGGCTTGACCTTTATTCTTCCTACCCAGAGGATGGAGAAGTCAGGTGAACCCCAGGGCCTATGCCCTCTTCCAGAAGATCTGGTTCTCACACTCTTCAACACTTTTGTTCCCTGACACAGCAAGAGAGGTGACTCCAGTCAAGTCTTAGTGGCAAGCTCTCTCAGATGTGTGACAGGTTCCCATGACCCTATGTCTATAAATTCTGGGAGACGTGGTCTTTAGACCAGTGGTTCCTGAATCTAGCGGGAGATCAGGTTACAGGAAGCTTCACTGTCATACTGATTCTGGTCCTTCAGTCAGCCTCATGTAACTGGAACTGTGGTGTGGGGGTTGGTGACTGGAGCGTTCCCATGAACCAGCTTCCCCCAGGTGACACTGTCGTCCAGACAGGCTCAGGGACCAACTCTGCCTGTTTACATAGTTGGGTGGGCCCTGGATGTCCCTAAGCTGAAGGGATATGATATAAGACGTGTTTCTGGAATCCAGAGGGAAAGAAGGAGGCTTCTTGGCAAGAACTGAGACTCAGACTCCGGGGCTACACAGCCTAATTCTGGAGAGCAAAGGCACGCTGTAGGAAGCCCCAGGGAGTAACAGGGTGTTCTCTGGCTTTGCATAGGTAATTCCCTCAGGAAAGTGGAAGAAATGGGCGGCTAGCCAAGGGCAGGATTTGAGAGCCAGCAACACCATGCCTGGCCATGTCTCTCCATAATTTACTATCTGCTCTCACCTCGTTTTCAGGAGACTTAAAACTGGGAGAACACATTCCAATCCTTCCCTACCTCTAACAGGCCAGGTGACTTTGTTCACACCTTTTAACTAGAGTAAGCTTCAGCCTTCTCTCCAGTGGATGAAGGAGCTCTGACATCCTATGCTGCAAACACCTACAGCTTGTCCTTTAAGGGCCCCATAAATCAGAGCTGGCTCTGCCACCAAGCTTCTCATCATTAACAATAAATCAAGGGTACTTGCCCACATGCACTGCCATGATCAACTCATCAGTAAGGTGATGCATTTTATTAGAACAGTCCAGACACACTTGAGACATCAGGTAAGAAAATATTCCTAGGAAGTCTTCATCCTGAACATTTAATATGGCCCAAAGGAGTCTGTTAGCCCTTCAAAATCTTTGTTCTGACACGGATATTGAATTTGTGCCCTTCCTTAGCTAATCAGGGCACACCACCCCTTACTGCCCAGAGCCTGGAGACAGAACTCTGTGTTCAATGCAGGTGACAAAATGTGCCATGGGCTCTGGGGTCAGCCAGGCCTGGATTACACACAGTTCCGGCTCAGGCACTGCTTGTGGGCCAATGACACACCCTCTCTGAATCTTCTTTCAGTGTCTCCCCATCTGCTAAGGGCAAGATGGTCCCTTTTGGGTCACAGAGAATGAGTAAGGTATGCTGTGTGTATGTGCATTTAATGCAGATATGACTGCCCCATTCCTGTGTAGAACTCTCCCGTGGTTCCACATGGCTCTTCCGATAAACCAACACTTCTTGCCAGGATGGCAGAGAGGATTCCGTAGGACCCGAGCTACCTGTGCTGCCCTCCCTGCTGCTCACTGAATGTCAGCTCCTTACCCTCCCCTAGTGTCCCCTTCCACAGCCTCCACTTGTCACTTCCATGTCAGCAAAGCTCTTCCCTCTAGGCTCTGCCTGTTTCATTCTGCATTTTCCTAAGGTCTGCGCTTGGACATCATTCTTCAGGACAGGTCCCTCTGACCACCAGAGTCTCTGGCAGGTCACTCTGGAAGGACCCTCTGAAAGGTCCCTCCCTTTCTTATAATACCTTCTACGTGTCCTCACGGCCTGGTCAGAATTCATACCCAACATGCTGGTGCTCAGACGAATGACTATGCGCCCACCCCAGCACAGGGCAGAACCCACAGCAGGCCCTCGCCACAGGCCCTCGCTGAGTTCCCACTGCTTTTACCTCTATCTGGGCTGTGTGCTTGGCATAAAACTCCAGAGCTTCGTCCCCATCGACTTGGCCTCCAGGTTTCAGCATGGTCTGAAGTTCTTTGTTATGCCGAGCCAACTAGAACACAAAGACAGAAAACCAGGGAGTCACCGTCTCTTTGCAGCAGGCACGCATGCGCTCCTTTCCGGCCTTTCCGGGGTATGAAGAATGCGTTCTAACCTGCGGCAAGGTGAAGGGCAAAGGTGGCAAGAGGCCCGCTGCGTTCCAGCAAGGTGCGTTCTGCGCGCGGCTAGTTTGGGAGCTTGGCAGAACAGCCTGAAAAGCTCAGGCTCATGAGAGGTCCCTCTTTCCCCCAACTTTTTTAGCCAGGCGGGAGGGTGATGGGGTTTTCTGTACAGCCACATGGAGTCTCCATTCAGAATGTTCCCAAGCCCTTTCAGTGGCTAAACACGGGCCGTGGAAGAGAAGAGGGGCAGGAGTCTGTTTTCTATCCTTCTGCCGGCACGCTGTGGTGGGGCATACCAACCCCCTGCCCAGCACCGTCGCTGCTCTATCCCTCATTCCCGCACCTCAGCGAGGTGAAGGGGACAGGAAGCATGAGCCTGCCGCAGAGTTACAAGCTGCCCACACACCTCAGCAAGCTCAAGGCACATCAACCTCCAGAAAAAGAAAGTATCTTCAAAAGCCCAGCCACTTGGGAAGAGTTATGAAACAGGGCATTTTGGTGCCAGGGTAGGAAGCATAACTACACCCCCCGAAAAGCAAACAAAAAGAAGTCATAACGACAAGTCAGTCCCCCAAGATTTTTAAATGTGATAGGCAAGGCAGCTGAAGTTTATTTCTTCAGATTGTTAAGACAGACTCATCAATATTTATGAAAAGCCTGAGTCCTTTCAACTGTATCCAAACACAGCCATAAACCATCCGAGTGTCAGGACTCAGTGCGAAGGCCTTTGAGCAGCGTGGGGATTTCCAAGGACGTGACGCTACCGTGGGAAAACGGAAGCCCTGGAACTCAGTACACTGGGTCAGGCTGTCACTAGTATCTGGGAGCCACGTTATCATGAGCAGACACAGCCCGAGGTTAAAACCTTAAAGGAAAAGCAAGTTTAAGCACATGTTCACCTTGGAATGCCAGCACTGAGGGCCAGTGACATCTGGTGCTGGGACCTAGGGAGAGGTCATACCTGATGAGCCAGTATGTAGATGTTGTGTCCCACGTTCCTGGGGGAGGCAGCTCCGTCCTCGCCATTCTCTCCATCCTCAAATTCCACCTCACCTTGCATGTAGGCTTTCTTGATCACTTCCACCTGCAAGAATGGACAAATTAATACAGTTCCCGTTCCAAGGAAGACCCACCCAGGACTGACGCCTACAGTCCCCTCTCCAGGGGCAGACAGGGCCCAGGAATCTCAGCACTCCTTCCGGTCAGGTTACGGACGCAGCCTCAGAATCCTTCTCAACACTGCCACAGGCTGTCCCTACCAATCAGCTTCCACTGACAGGATAAGTGAAACCCACATGTACTGTAGCCGGACCAAGGGCTATTCTGTCCCCTTAGGAGGGGACAAGGGTTATAAAAGTTTCTGGAGACAACAAAATAGGACATAAATGTAGACTAGAGGCCAGACTTTTCCTGTCTCTACATTTCCTCCTGCCAAGTCTCCCCAGCTCCCAACCTTTGCCATCCTCAGGAAAAACTAGTAAGAAATCCACTAGCCTTTAGGCAGAGCTGGTCAAACTATTACTTCTGATTCCACATTTTTCCCTGTCCACATTTCTCCATCCCTACTCCATGTAAAAATAACATCTACCAAGGTCTTTCTATATGTCAAGCATTGTGTAAGTATTTTAATATTTTTTGAGGGGGGAGTTTAATGCTCAGAAACATTTTAGGAAGTGCCAAAGATTGCCTTTTATTATGGATGAGGAAACAGAGAAGCTTCATTTCAGAGAAGGGCATTCCTAAAATGATTTGGCTAGTGAGCTGAGATTCGATCTCGAATCTGCTACCAAAGGACCCATGCTTGTTGCTTACTTCACACTGCAAGGACATTTCCTAGAGCATTTCTGTACCCATCTTACTGGTTCAGTCTACCTCCGTGCCCTATGCAGGGCCAGGGGGCTGGGTCTGCTCGTTTCTTAATCTTTACCTGGCGCCCAGCACAATGCCTTGGACAAAGTCGGGCCTGGCCAATGTTTATCCTATGAACAAATCATTCGAGATTTAATCATTCAAAGAATAAGAACAAAATGCCTTCAACCCCTAAGTTGAAGGGAAAATTAATCATTTTCTTTGATGATTCAGAGGGCATCTCAGCCTTCTGCATTGCCACAAGGCTATTCCCCGGAGTTATTTTTCATTATCCCAGAGCAAGCATGCAGAGGGCCACACAATTCTGTACTGACATCAGGGCAGGCCCTGAAAGTAATTTTGGAGAAAGATCCTTGAGATTCTTGCTTTCGAGCTGGATTCCCTGTTAGTTCTAATACCAAACTGAACAGACAATATATTACACGGGTTGTGGGGGCCGGAATATGCATGTATGTGCACACACATACACACAGGCCTATGTGCAGGTTTGTCCTGGACAGGGGTGCTTCTTTTCTACGTGGATTCTTAGAACCACGTTTGTTCCAGGAAGCCTCTGACTCCTCCCATGAGCTGGGAATGATGTTTTCCAACCACAAAGGGGCCACCCAGAAGCCTGTGGCACCCACGGCCCTGGGTGCTGACATTAACACCCTCCCCTCACCAAGATGGGGGCATGTTGTTGGTCCATGAGAGTTGGAACGGGGTCTCTGAAGTCATTCTGTCCCTACTCACGAAGGACACCTCGAGCCCCCCCAACCCCCGGTTACATAAGCTATTATGTAAACTCAGAGAGGGCATCCATCTCAGGCTGAGAACTCACTCCTGACCTCAGAGATCAAAGAGCTGGGCTCACTGTTAACTTTATTTCAAGGAATACATGAAGGGACTTTAGCCTGGTCCCCGATGCACACAGGTCACCAGGCGACAGAAAAGTTTTTGTGCCCTCATTTAGTGCTGTCAGTTACAGTTTATTTGTGTGGGAAAAGTCCTAACAGAGTTCTGTCCTCAGCTCATTTCAGTGGCTCTGAGAGCTGCCTGTCTCACGGGTTGCAGCACCGACCTCCTAGAAGTCACAGCCCATTGTGAATATCACCCAGCAAAAATAAAAAAGATTTGTGTTTTCTTTGAACAAAACAAAAACAAAAACCCAAGACATCAGCACCCAAGAAACACTCTTCTGTTGCCCAGATTATTGGCCCCAAGATGAGATGGGGATCCAGACAGGGCATGGAGAGCAGCAGCAAAGGAGGAAGGAGGAGGAAGGAGCTACAGTTCACTGCAGGCGCTGTGCTGGGGGCCCGATGCCAACCGTCTCGTCTAGCCTCCAAAGCCACCCTCTGGCCTACAGGATATTATCATCTTCCTTTTAGGGGAGGAGGAAACTGTGGCTTAGAGCGGTCAAGTGCCCGCCCAAGGTGACCAGGCACAAAGGGAAAGCTGTGGACCTGAACTCCAGGCTGCCAGGCTCCCCCGCCCACCCGCTGCCCTGGCTCCCTGGAGGGGAAACGGGAGGTGAAGGCGGCTGCCGTCCGCAGTTGGGTCACCCACTCGAAGCACTACTTCACTTCTCTGGCCCAGTCAGAGGCCCGAGTCTGAGGTTCTCTTTAGACTTCTGGTTCTTTGGCTTCTTTAGAAAACTCAAGGCAGCAAGTTCTCTCCTGCCACAAACCCGGCTCTGCCTGTGTCTCGTGTCACGGCCAGGGGACTAGCCATCCAACTCACCAGTTCCTTCGGCCTCATGTTATAAAGGATCCTCTCTGCGTTCTCGCTGTCGTGCCTGCTCTCCATGATGGCCAGCAGCAACTTGGAAGCATTGTTCTAATTGGACAAACAAAGGGAGGAGACAGTGGAGAGGAGCGGCCTGGGGTGGCTGGCCTGAACGCGTGCGCCCAGTTGAGGCAGGCGCTGCATGCTGGCCGGACAGACAGACAGCTCATCCCACAGGAGAGCCACGGGTCTAGCACAGCCAAAGCCACCTGCACGTGAGAGGGAATGTGCTGCTGCCGACCCCAAACCGTAAATGCAGGCTCTGCTTTGGGTCTCAGAGGAACGTGCTTGCTTGGGCAGGTTTCTCCTTAATATTATTGACACAAGTCCTAGTGGAAACTGGGAAGTTAAAGATGGGTGCTTGTGGGCGTGTGGGCACTCTCATGATGCCAGGGGTCAGGAAGAACCTGCTGGATGGATCCAGGATGCCTTTAGGGCAGATGTCCCTTTAAACCTTGTTCTTTAGCCTCGCAGGGCAGAGGAGGTAGGTAATTGAGGTAATTCTGCCCTTTCTTAAAATATTACTATTACTATCAGCTCTCATAACCCCTAATACTATAATCAGAGTACAGATAACACTAGTTAGACAAAGTGACCCAAAGGAGCACTGTATGTATGCCAAACCCTAATTTCCCATTTCATTCCAAGTTTTCATGTGCCCACGCCCTGAACCTCTTGGCTTGACTTCATTTTAGGTCCTGGGCCTAGGATACCCTGCATGCTTCTTTGTGTACAGGATTAGAAAGTTCTTACTATTTTGCATAAGAGGGGGCAGTATTTGTTTCCGCCCCAAGTATGGGTCATGGCAATTCACTCAGGAGGCTCTGCCATCCACGGTGGCTTTTTAGAGCACACAAATTTCTATCATAATCCACAGATTCCTGGATTAGTTGAAAAAGTCACTGAAAAGACTGATCAGTAGCACATAAAATTTTGTTCATTTCAGGCTCTCATCATATAAATCCTAATAAATGGGAGCCAGGCACATGAGCCTGAATTAATGTTCAAGTCACTTCTACAACTTGTCAAAGGAATTAAAAACAGCACACCCACCAAAACACCCATTTAAATCATACCCACAAATCAGCTATCAATTTGGACTCTCTCCGTTCTAAATACTAAAGGAAAAATAAAAATAATTGTGTAATTCCTGTGGGCTTCTGTGTTAACACCTTCCCTAATGATCTTTCTTTCCCATGATACTGTTTAAGCATTAAACACAGATCAGCTTTTCAGCTAAACCCTGCAGTTCTAGGCAATTCTGTGACAATGACAAAGTGCTCACTGCTGTTTTTGGGTGTGAGAGAGGACGGATCTCAACACGCCCCGACATGGGAAAGGTTAAAAAGGAAATGTGCTCAGTGAGGCAAACACAGTCTGAAATACACTTTGGACATCAAGAGGTCTTTGGACTCTTAAAGAATCTTTGGAAATCCTAAATACGAATGAGGGTTTTCTTTTTGGGGGATATGAGTAAGAAATCAACATCAGAAGTGGTATCCTGTCCTGAGACCCTTATTTGGAGGAGAAACCTGAAGTTTTGCATTTTTTAGTCAGAACTTACAAAAAGGATCATTCATTTAGTCTAAGAGAGCTGCCTGTATTGAGTTTCATAACACTGACCGTATCATGTGCAGAAGCAAAACACAAAAGTGACTATTTCGACATGCTACTGTCTTTTGCTTTCAATTCCTACTTGCCTTCAGTTCTAATACAAGGTCCATCCTCTTCTTTCCCAAAGGATTGATGTCATTAAGGATCAGGGCTGTGATGATGTCAATGCCGTTGGATTCATGGGTGGCTATGCAGTTCTGAGGAAATACACACACACACACACACACACACACGCACATTTACACAAGTGCTGGTCATAAATCAGATGTCAAAAGCCAACAGGCTGAACTGCTATTTCAACACAATGCTTGCCACTCCCAGTAATGTCTCTAGGGGAGAGCTGCGAATTTTCCGTGAGAAAGTGGTAAAAAATAAAAGACAGATGAAAATCGCTAGTTTCAGAATTAACAGTAAACAGCAGGAAAGTCCCCATGCACTGTAACTGATAAATTGGTCGTGTCTAATCCAAAGAGTGCAGTAAAGTTGGCTTTTGTTCTTAAGGGAAAATACGGCGTGTGACTGATTCTGAGTTCTGAGACCTGTTTTCCCCTTTAAAGGTGTGTTCCATTCTCTCTACATCACTTGGTTTTCGTATTGCATACTTTTGCTTAAGGTTGAAGCCTGGAAAGCAAGTTTCCGGCTTAATTCACACAATACCAAAATTAATCATCTTCCCCCAGGTAAGGTTCCCACTTGCAGCAGAATCCACTTCAGTATGTGCCTTTTAACAGACCTCTGTTTGGCAGAAGAGCAAACTTGTGGTTAAAAGGAAATTCACTTAGATGTCAGACAGCCTTTTCTCCCAAGCCGGTTGTAATTTTTTTGTTCCTTTTCATTTTAACTTTGACTACACTATCTGTCTCATCAGTGAACCAACGGAGGAAAGTGGATCCAACACATGCTAACCTCGTTTTTATAGCCAACTATGACCAGGTGCGTGGTACACAATGAGTTGTCCCTTTTGTCAGCCATTCTTCTCTCCTGAGTGAGGTCTTGGCCTTGCTCCCCAAGTAACACAGCATATCACACCTTCCCCGTCAAGTGAGTTTACAGCTGGCAATTTCAGTGGAAGTCTACCCCTTTCAACCAGGGTAGAGCCAAAATTTGAGTTGAAAGTCATAATTACCCTAGAATCAATGCAAAAACTCACGAAGTCTGCAATATACCACGGGTAAGTAATGAACATTCTACTTAAGAAACGGTTGGGTTCCCTTCTAAAAATCTACTTCTTGAGAGGCCAACATTAAGACTAATGGGCCTTTCTTTTCTCTAAATGTCTGTGGTGTTAAAATCTCAACTGAACATTTTCTCATGTTGTTGAAGCTGTCTTGTCCATAGCAAGGTTTCTCTCTCTAGCTAGGTTTAAGCCTTTTTCTGTTAAGTAGCCACTGTTTGAGTCTTTTCTAGCATTTAAAATTGAGCCCAGGCTTCTGGTCTTCACTGAACTCCAACTTCATTATCTACCCTTAGTCAAGTTAGTCAAATTTGGACATTCAAACCAAATCAAACCAAGACACGCCATGCCACGCATGGAGACCAAGGACAATACTGCCAATGCCTAGGATTAGATCAAGTCCTGAAGCACAATAAAGTACCATAGCTCCTTCTTGACTGCTGGAGAAGACTTCTGGTTCTAGTGACTTCTTAGGCCAACAGGCAAATGTTATATGACTTCTGAACTAGTTCCTGTCAACAGTGTTTCTAAAATGGTGAAACTCTTTTTTTTTTCTCCAGCCCCAAATAAAAATGGAGATACCTGGTTCTCATGGCATGGTCCTTGACAGTATTCGGTCAGACTTTCCAGGGTTTGGTTGATGAGGGCGACGTTCTTTTCATTTATATAGAGCCCGAGAAGACCAAGACCTCCAGTAGTGCTTCCACAAATACAGTCCAGGAACTGCAGTGTCTCACACACCAAATTGTAGTTGGTCTTGTTATTTTGGCAACGAAGGAAGTTCTACAATTGGGCAGTGCCCAGGATGAGGGAGCAAAGTCAAAAAGGAGAGGGAAAAGGTCATTCAATGCTGCCAATTTGCTGGTGTCTAATTGGTGGATGCCCTGAATTGAATAGCAATTATGCAGAGAGATGGAGCACTGGAGGAAAGAGTAAGACCCCATGCTGGTCAACTGGGGACCTTGGTCTATGGCAATGGCCACCAAACAATGTAGCTTATTCTCCAAGGTGCTTTTCTATGTGAGGCTGTGGAGGAGGGCTCCTCTTTGACAGAAACCTAAAACCTTTTTGAGTTCTCCTTTCTCTTTTTTCCCCACTCCAGCCCATGCCCCTCCCACCGGGTATTGGGTTCAGAAACATTTGACATTTCAAATGGCAATGTTTATGTTTGAAAGATGGTGGTGTGGTCTGGATGCTGGATGCCAAGAGCCTAGCATTAGGGATATTTCATCACAAAATAAGGTCTTTATAGCCCACTTAAAGCCCACTTTAAGCCCACTGCCATGGCAGAAACCTTGGTTATCTTTTTTTGCCACTTCCATTAATTATTATAGGAAGGAGCAAGAATGAGTAAATGTTTGTGTGCTTGTGTGCATGTGCTCAAATTTATGTTTTCCAGCTAAATCTGTAACGTTAACGGGAAACTTAAGAGCAGGTACTTCCTCAATAAAATCAAGCAAACCACAGTCAACCACCTCAGAAAGCAGAGTCTATTTTGATGAAGAGATTTTTGTCAGAGATTCTTTTTAAAATCTCTTTTTAAAAAGAAGGAAAAATTAACCACAAAAATTCTTTAAAGCAGTTATAAAAGTTGGATCTTTAGCATAGAAGATAGTACTATAAAAAGATAGAAGCAAAATATAAAATAAATGTGACCTTTGACACGGCACTTCCACTTGTATAAAAGAATGACCTCTATTCACAAAGAACATACTGGATGTTCACTACCAATTGCACTGTTTTCAACAATGAAGAACTGGAAGCAACCTAAGTGTCCATCAATGGGGGAGTAAATATAGTACAACAACATCATTCAATATCACAATTTAGAAACACTAAAGTAGGTCCATATGTGTCACCATGGAAAGATTTTTAGGACATACTGTTAAAAGATAAGAAAACCACAAAGGCAAATAATGGATTAGTATGTATACACTCCTCCCATCCAGATACACAGAAGAGTGATTGGAAAGATACCAGCCAACCCATTGGTTCACTGTCCGAACCAACAATAGTTCTCTCTGGGTAGAGAGGTAGGGATGGGGAGAAGAATAAATTTTTTTTAACTAACATCTTCATTTGAACTTCTATAGAGAGAGTCTATTCATGTATTCCTTGTATCATTGAAGTATTTATAAATGTACAGATTACAAGCTGGTAACAAAGTTGAATGTTGGACCATCAAACCAACCATTTTGGCCTACTCTCCTAACTTAACTTTAATTCTTTATGCTCAAGCCTTCCTAACTAGTCTAAAAATTGAACCAACACTTGGGTAGGGGAGGGAGATGGAGGAAGGATGGATGATTTGAGACTGTGTGGTCATACGATGTCTGTCATACGATGATTGTTTTTCTCAGGGCCACAGGAAGCCATGGTAGGCTTCCACAGCCACTCTTTAACCCAGTTCCTCAGGGAAGATGTTACCTATCTGGGGACCTAGCTGAGCCCCTCATCATGTAGAGAGGGAGGGAAAATTCTTCGGGAAGAGGACAGGAGAGGGCCTGGCTGTCTAAAGGTAAAATTCAAAGCATGGCTCTCCAAGCCAGTTGCCTCCCAAACTCATGTGTGACTGCTCCCACCATGTCCCCCCGTCTCTGCTCAGTGACATCACTGTTCCCACCATGCCCCTCCTCCACTCAGTGACATCATTGTTCCCACCATGCCTCATCCTCTGCTCAGTGACATCACTGCTCCCACTATGCCCCCTTTTCCACTCAGTGACATCACTGCTCCCACCAGTGACACCGCCCCTCTGCTCAGTGACATCACTGCTCCCACCATGCCCCTCTGCCAGGAAGCAATGAACTCCTTCCTACTCTTCAAGCACTCTTCATTCTATTCTTCTGGGGCTTCAGGCAAACTATTCTCTCTTCCTGTCATTCTCTCCCTATCTCTACCCTGATGAACTCATCTTCCTTTAGGATGGAGTCTCAGTCACTTGCTTCAGGAAGCCCTCTTGAGCCTCCATCCTGACTCCAGGGAGATCAGAGGATGGCACACACCTCTCTCACCCCTCTCCTTACACTTCAGGATGTGCTTATAGAAATGTCTGTCAGCTCCACCCAGGACCATGTTGATAGCACAGGGTGCCTGGTGGCTAGCACAGTGACTGGCGCATGCCAGGTGCTTCATAAACACTGGCTAAAATAATCTGAATTAAATTGAGTGGATGGAGGAGAGGGGACTTGTGAAGTCCTCAAGCAAGTTGTGTTTCAGCTCCCCATGAAGGATAATTGGCTGCCCTCTCTTGAAAGCCTCTCCCACAGCTCATAGTTTTTGCAGTGTTAAGCCGGAATTTTCCCTTCCCCAGCTCAGATCCATTTCCTCCGTCCTCTGCAAAAACAGAGCGATGTCACTCACTAGGAGGCTCACAGGGACTCCTATGTTCAGGGAATAGATTTCACCCTTAGCACACACCACCCTGCCTTGCTTAGGCTAGAGAAATCCTGTTCTTTTTGGGGTTTTCCTTGAAAGGCCAGGGACCAAGTCGAGATGGGTGGACTGAGAAATGAAGAGACTTCAAGTCTGTTCTCATACAGTAGTTCTCAGCATTAAGAGACCTGAGTTCCTTAAACCAGCTGCAAAGCAAAGGCAGCCCCTCAGGGGAAGGATGGAAAGCATAGGCAAAATGTCTCCAGAATAGTCCTTCCGAGTAAGTTTCTTACTACTGTGGACAAAGCTTGTTTAAGGCAGCAACTGGCTGTTTGGCAAAGTCAAAAGCAGTGGCCTTATCTCTACGAAACATTTACCAACAGTAAAGTTAAGGTTATAAATATGACAAGAGATGCTGGGCAACTTTGAAAGGCCAATTCCTTCTGTCGTTGAGCTTACTGGTACTTCTTTACACCAGGGTGGGTAGTAATGTCCTCATGAGGTCTTCTCCTCCCTTTGGTACACAAGCAAACCCTGAGCCAGAGAGCCACTGTCTGCTCTGGAATGCTGCCAAAATGGTGGCACTCAGAGTAGGTGACTTCCACTCAAAATTGTCATTTTGAGAACCAGATTTCTACAAATGTCATCCTATCAGAGCAATTTGACCAACACCTCAGTGTGTATGACATAGTGGGAGCCTTTAAAGATGATTCTAACCTTTACCCTTGAGAACCACTGGTTCAGATCACTGGTTTTCCAACTAGGCCCTGTAGGACCCAGGGGCATCCTTGGAAAGCACCGCCTCTCAGGGCTCTGGTAGGTAAGGGAGGAAAGGAAAGTTCTTGGGCACTGTAGTTTCTCCTCCGAATAGAACAGCTTTGCTCTCATCTGCTTTACTTAGTACATTTCTGCATAAGATCTTAAACAAAGGATTCTGTGGCCAAAACCAAAAAAGCGTAAAACCACTGACTTGGATAATGCTTACGGTACTTTCAAAGATTAAGTTGCTAAGACTTTTTTTTTTTTTTTAAGCTGCTAAGACTTTTAAAAAATATATTAAAATATACTCTAGACTTCCCTTTCCCCCAATACTACTTTCCAGAGAGCGATGTGTTGGAGAATCAAATTTTGGAAGAGGTCATTGAATGGTGATTCTGTCCATGGGGTTCTTAGGGCCTTAGTTCAAAGGAAGCACTAAGGTACAAAACTAAAACTGTGAAGACTTCTAAACAAGAACTGGCAAATTCATGCAATGAAAGCCTTACTCTCCTTCCGCTGTGGACTCTGGGTACAATGGTAAAGAAGGGAAATCAAGGGGGTACCGTGAAGGAGTCAGAACAGGTCCATGAAAGCAGACCAGGCTTGAGAGCAAGGACATCAGCACGGCCCCTCTGCCAGTCATGGAGGGAATCTACTGGAGGCAGCCTTCTCTTAGCTCAGAACCTGGCAGTTATCAGGTCCTCTGAGGAGTCTTCCTGGACAAGCACAGCGGGCTGGTTTGCCTGCTACGAACCCACAAAACCCCTCTGATAACAACACCACGACAGCACTTGTCATGCTGCACAGCAATCTTGGGCTTCCCCGAGTGGCTCCTGCCTGAGACTCTCAGCTCTGTAAGGGGAGGCGTGAGGTCTCTGTCACCACCAGTGCCGGGCACACAGCAGGTACTCACCCAGATGACGTACAGTCATGGTCTCAACCCACTTCCCTTTGGAGCCCAAGGTCGGTGGAGATCAGTGGCAGCAGTGATGGGGGGACAGTACAGGGCCCTGACCACTGAGCTCAGCCCAGAAATAGCGCCAGCAGCAGGGAGGTCCCCCCCATCCACGGAGATGCCACAGTTGGCTTTGCCTTCCTGCTGGTGGGACAGCCTGGCTTTCCATGGTGTCATTCACACTCCCTTGGCCAGTCTCCCTCATGACTAATGGTGTGCATATGGAAGGCGAGAGGGCACAGTTGGCCGGCAGACAGAGCACCAGCCAATGGGACCACAACCCATCCCTGGCTCTTTGAATCATGAATACTTTGTTCTACCCGGCTAGGCCTGGCAGTCCCAGGCCAGTGGATCTGGGGCCGATGTGGTTTATGTCCAAAGTTGGAATATTTGAGCAACAGGCAAGGAAAGAAAAACTAAGGGCTAAGATCCCACACTCAGATGTTAAGAGGGATCAAGCAGGGAAGGTCAATGGAGGAAATGAATGAACAACAATGTGGAAAAGAGCCCAATGGGTCTTATGGAAAATTCTTTCATTTTTTAAATTTGGGCCAGATTTGGCTGATGGATGACCTTGGATATATCTGCCTTTTCAAAACTCAGGCTCTTCAGACCAATTTGATTAAAAATAAATACCCGTGTAGAAGTTGTTAATACTGCAGACTTTAGCCGGTTTTATTTCACTGTTCTGTCTTACTGTTTAACAATGTAATTTCTTACTCAACTTTTCCAGGCGTAGATTGTGTGGCAGGGTTGAAGTATGACTGATTTACAGTGGCTGCCCCGAAGGGTCTGGCCACAGGTGACGTGTGAAAGGCCATCACATCACCTGACGGACAAAGTCAGCAAGGCAAATATTTTAAGACTGCACATTTCTTTGCCACAGTTTCCTTTTCATACCATCATTATTCAAGTAACTGAACTACCACTGCCAACTTGTTTATTTTAGGAGGCAATATTCTATCTTAGTGGAGTTGTTCAGACACACTTTCTTGCTAATCCTCAATCCCTTTTAGGCAGAGTGGGGTGTTTTTCCCAAAAGCCAGCAGCAAATCCAGGTAATGGCCAAGGACCTGGTGCTCTAGCATCCTTCCCCTGGGCAGTGATTGGCTCTACAGAGCTATGCCCATTCAGTAGAAAGAAAATATCTCTGGGGCACCTGGGTGGCTCAGTCGGTTAAGCCTCTGCCTTCAGCTCAGGTCGTGATTTCAGGGTCCTGGGATCGAGTCCCACATTGGGCTCTCTGCTCAGCAGGGAGCAGCTTCTCCTGCTCCCCTTGCTTGTACACATACACTCTCTCTGTCAAATAAATAAAATCTTAAAAAAAAAAAAGAAAAAGAAAGAAAGTAAGGAAGGAAGGAAGGGAGGGAGGGAGGGAGGAAGGAAGGGAGGGAGGGAGGAAGGAAGAAAGAAAGAGACATCTCTGGAATCTATCCTTAGTCCTTCCATCTAGGCTTTGCGGGTGGGGAACTTTTCAAGGAAGAAAATAAACTCTATCTTAACGTGGTGGTTGACCACACAAGCTCCACCACCAGATGGCCTGGGTTCAAGTCCCAGTTCTTTACTCCCTAACTATGTCCCCTGAACCTCAGTTCCCCCAACTATAAAATGAATATAATGATATCAGCAACACTTAGCATCCACAATATTCTAAGAACCCGATAAACCTTGGCCATCGTTATCATCCCGACACCAATTAAAAAAGTAGACAGAAGATGTCTGGAATAATCAGTTCAACAGATATATTTGAGCAGCTGTTTGTGTAAAACCCTGGAAGGCCACGTCATTCATTCAACCAACACATATTTAAGTAGAACTTTCTACGTATCCGATTTTGTAAGTCTAGTGTATTTAATCATTCATCCATCCTGCGTCCATCCAAGTTTTACCTGTGTCTGCGGCAGCCTACCATCCGCACGCACACACAGGCACATACCCCCATTTCACTACATATGCAGGAGGCACCAAACTGGTGAGCAAGAGACTTGGTTCCTGTCCCTGTGGAGATGGTGGGGAAGACAGACAAACGGGTCAGTTGCCCAGAGGTCAGAACCATCCTGGGTCCTCAGCTCAAGGAAGCTGGTGGTGGCGAGGGGAACAGAGATGTCCGAGGAGCTGCAAGTCCCAGGGGCCTTGCCCTCACCTGCAGGTCCCGGTTGTGGTTTTCGCACAGGAGCTGAAGGAACCGGAGGATGGGCTGCATGATGGTGATGACCGCGCTCATCTCCAGCTCGTCCTTGGTCTTGTCTGCTGTGGCCTGGGTGCCTTCCCCAGACTGGTAGTGGTCGTCGGGGTCAGCCTCCCTCCGGAAGGTGCTGAAGGCTTTCCTGGTGGCAGCAGAGGCCTCCAGGAGCTGATCTCGGACCTCTTCCGTTATTTGTGTTGAGGGCTCTTTGGCTAGAATGCAAACAGAAGACACTCAATGCTGCTGAGTCCTCAGGAGTCCTAATCACGGCATGAGAGATAATGTTCAAAAAGGCAGGTTCTGGTATTCACTAGAAATCTTCAAGGTTGGACAAACACTTCTCTTAGTCCTTACGATCGAAACTGGGTCATGCCCTGCCCACTTGCTTATGGCTCTGACACTGTAACTAAGCTTGCACTGTTTTAGAGGAAAAGTCTTAGAATTGGCTCTATCAGCCTCACAAATCTGTATGGATCTGGGCCTCAGGGTCCTCATCTGCAAAGGGGACAGAGGATCAGTGAATTCTACCTAGAGAAGCTTCTGAGAGAGTTGACATAACAAGGATCACAACTGTTAAGTCCTGTTACTGTGGTGACAATAAGTTGAGCGCTTTCCACTAAGTACCAAGGCACTGTGTGTTACCTCATCGAACCCTCACAGTGACCCTGGAAGGCATCAGAGTGAGGCGTGCAGTGCCCTGCAGCCAGTCTGCCTGGGTTCAAAACCTACTCACTGCATAGCCTTAACAAGGACAAGTCAGTCTCCACTCCTCAGTTTCCTCATCTGTAAAATGGGGGTAACAATTCTATCTCTTGTACAGGGTTAATTTCAGTTCCAAATCAAGTAAAGGATGAATAGTGCCTGGTTCATAGAAAGTACTTAGTAAATTTTAGCCTTTCTCCCTTTCTTTATTCCCTTTCTAGATCAGTGGTTATAAACTAGAGCTGACTTTGTGCTCACCCCAACCCCGGGGACAATCAGCACACTCTGAGGACACTTCTAGTCTGCTGCAGGGGTGGGCTACTGATATCTATTGGGTAGAGGCCACACATGCTGTCAAACACCCCACAGCGCACAGATCAGCCCCTCCAGTGACTCATCCTCCAGAAGCCAAATGTACTGTGGCTGAAGAAACCCAGTTCTCAACTTAAAATAAGAGGCCCGTAGTGGCTCGTTAGCCTGTTACAGCCATTTGACTTGAACACTGGTGCATCTACCTACTTCCAAGTATGACTTCTCTTTGAGTGAGAGCATGAATGAACAACTTTAGAAACTTTCAAATAATTTCAAAAATATGGGGAAATTAGGTGACAAGTGATACATACCCAGTTTTGAAGTGTTTGTCTTTTTTAAGATTTACTTATTTTTTATTATTTTTTTAAATTAACATATAATGTATTATTTGTTTCAGGGGTACAGGTCTGTGAATCACTGTCTTACACAATTCACAGCACTCACCATAGCACATACCCTCCCCAATGTCCATCACCCAACCACCCCATCCCTCCCACCCCCCTCCACTCCAGCAACCCTCAGTTTGTTTCCTGAGATTAAGAGTCTCTTATGTTATGTCTCCCTCTCTGGTTTCACCTTGTTTCATTTTCCCTTCCCTTCCCCTACGATCCTCTGCCTTGTTTCTCATATTCCTCATATCAGTGAGATCATGTGATAATTGACTTTCTCTGATTGACTTAGTTCCCTTAGCATAATACCCTCTAGTTCCATCCATGGCATTGCAAATGGCAAGATTTTGATACAGTGGAATATTATGTAGCCATTACTTATTTATTTTAAAGAGGGAGCGAGAAAGAGAGCATGTGCATGAGACAGCAAGAGGGAGAGGAGAGAGAGAATCTTAAGCAGACTCCCCATAGAGACTCAGGTGCCCCTAAGTTTGTGTTTTAACTTTCCCTACCATTGAATAGAAAATTACAGGAAAAGATTACAAATGGATTTCCTGCCAATAAAACCTTGAGCTTGACCAAGAAGAAGGTACATACATCTTTTTACACAAGAAGAACCGCCAAACCACAGTTTGAGCAGTTCAGCTCTGCTTACTTGGGAAGAATTACATTGTAACCAGACTGGTCTGCTTCTCCTGAAAGCCTCAGGTAGAATAGTTTGGAGTCTGTAGGTCCAGCTGGTGGAAGGGCTGCACGCAGGGGAACACTTACCTTTTTTCCGGGATGGGGCATCCCTGTCTACCTCATCATCTTTCTTTTTATTCCCCAAGTCACTGGTGTTCACGGTCACTGTTGCTTTGATTTCCTGCTGGGCCACCTTCATTCGGTCATAGAAGACTTTGAAGAATCTTTCTGACTTCTTGTCTTCTGTTAACCGGCAGAAAAAGGAGTGCTGCCGAGGAAAACCCACAGAGTTTTCAACACGGTGACAGACCAGTGATCTAATCCCACTCAAGACACCAAAATCTCACGGAGATCCGAGCCAGCTGCAAAACCTCACAAATGGTCTAGGTTTGGACCCAAGTTGGTTCCATGCACTATCATTCTCCGGACTGCACACCCTGAGGTTTTCTACACAGAGACTTTATTTTTTTTTTAATTTTTTAATTTTTTTTTTAAGATTTTATTTATTTATTTGTCAGAGAGAGAGAGGGAGAGAGAGCGAGCACAGTCAGACAGAATGGCAAGCAGAGGCAGAGGGAGAAGCAGGCTCCCTGACGAGCAAGGAGCCCGATGTGGGACTCAATCCCAGGACGCTGGGATCACGACCTGAGCCGAAGGCAGCGGCTTAACCAACTGAGCCACCCAGGCGTCCCTACACGGAGACTTTAAAGCAGCCCGCCACAGGATGTCTCTGATGGACAGTCACACAGGCTTGAGACACATTCTAAGGGGGGTGGTGGTGGGGAGAATCCGGCCTACTAAGAACAAGCACCTGCACACACCCAAAACAACTCCTTTAACAATGGAAACGAGGTATTTTTGGTGATTACTGCAGGTCCTGTCATGTGTTGAAGGGCTTCTGTGAGCCCCTCCACTGCACACGGCCCTGTGAATATCTACAGACCAGGTAAGACGTGCTTTCCGCCCCTACAAAGCTCCATACCAGGTCAGGGTGACAAGTTCGTAAGTAAAACAAAAATGTGTCAGTAAAAAGTGCTCCAGAAGCTACACAGTTACATCCTAGAAGCGTGGAGCTGGCAAGGATGCCAGTGGCCACAGTGATCCCAAAATCTTTGTGGAAAAGGTGATTTTCAAACCAGGTCTTGAAGGATAGGTAGAGAGTGGTTAGATGAAGAAGCTCAACGTTAACAGGTAGCTTGTCTCTTGGATGCACATTTGTTTCTGGGCCCACTGCAAGCAATAGTATACAATGTTGATGTAAAAACACAATATGGTGTCTCAACTTCATTTATGAGTATTCTCTTTTCACCCCTTTGCAAACACCACGCTGTTGTGAATTATTTACATAAAAATACAATACGGTCATTTCCAGAGGAATAAAACAAAGCTCCAAACAATATATTTGCTTCTCCCGGTTGGATCTTTCTGCCAATTTCAAATTCTCTCCCATTTGGAAAGATGGCATTTCCCTACTGAAGGTAGCCTTAAGGCTTGCAATCCTAGAAAAAAGTAAAACCTTAACAGCCATTGTATTGTAGCCCCTTAACTCCTCGATCTCTCACCCTGCCCCACCCCCGCAACACCTGCCACCAGATCCAGCAGGCCCGGGGAAAGCCACTGTGTTTCCATCTGCCAAAAGGCAAGTGTGGTCCCTGACCCTTCTTCTAGCCACTAGCCCCTAGCCCCAAGTGCTGCCTTGACAAATGTAGGTCTCATTTGCCAACAAAGCGCTTCTTGATTGTGCTCTTTCCTTTCCCTCTCACTCTTCTTCCTTACTCCTGGTTGTTTTCAATATATAGCACAAGATCCATCCTTCCTACTTGTGCTCCCTGATTCTATCTTTTCCCCTCCAACGGCTCCCAGTGGCAGTACAAGTCACTGCCTTCCTACTGCTTGGCCTTATTCTGTGTGTCATGAGTCCTCCCAGACTCCCACACTCTTTGAACCAAGCTCAAGTCTTTTGTGTCCTTTTGTGTCCTCCATTGTACTTTACTACCTTTTATCTTCTTTTAAGTTTCTTACTATTTCGTCTATCCATCCATCATCCCATCCACTTACCCATTCATCCAGACACCTACACATCTCCCTGTTTATCCACCCATCCAGTATTTACTCTGCACCTGTCATGTGCTGGGCTCTACGCCCATCATAGGAGTTGTAATGGTGAGCAAAAAGAGGCCTGGACCCTGCCCCCCCATAAAACTGGTAGGCCAGTAAGGAAAAGACCCAGTAATTCAATAATCACCCTAAGGATGATTTACTAAAAATAGCCATTTATCCTTATGAAACTGACCCAAGAGAATGCCAGCAGAGTGCTATATCAGACACTCAGGGCCACCGCCTTGCTCTTCCTTGCTTTTCCTGGCTCTTCCCATGGCTAGGGTCCCCTCATCCCCACTAACATCACTTCCTCAGCGAGGCCATCCCTGACCATCCTGCCTGAGGCAGCAAACCAGTCAACTGCTTATTCTCCCCTGCCCTGTTTTATTCTCCTCGTAGCAAGTGGTCTCTGTTGTATTTGTTGTTTACCTACTTACTGCATGTCTCATGCAGAGTGCAAGCTCCAAGAGGCCAGATGCCACACCTGTATGCTTTACAGCTCTCTCCAGAGCACCCACAGGAGCCCCAACACCTAGAAGGAGTTTCCTAATCATTTGAGGAAAGAATGAACACAACCCAATACTTCATGGCTCCTTCTAACCATCAGATCCTGCTTATATTCAGTGGCTGTGCCAGAAGTAAACCCCCAACACAGATTAATTCTGGAAAACTGCTCAAATATGAAAAAGCAAGTTCTAACTGTTCACTTCTTTGAGAGCTAATGCCGTCTACAAACAAAAGGAGAGAGGTGGGGACTCAGAACTCAACCTATCACCACCTAATTATGGTGACTACATTTTTTTACCAAGATAAGCCATACAATAGTTCACCCACATGGGGTCACGAGGAGACTGCACCAGAAGGGGGCCCCTTGGGGCAATTAACTTCAGTTGCTACCCCATTAGTCTTCTTGTCGCATGGAGGCAACTTAAAAAGCATCCTTTGGACAATCTGATCACTCAAAAAAAAAAAAAAAAGGCACTTTAAGTAGGTAAGCAAATAAATAAATAACTAAAGCCTGCCATCTGTCATTGGTAACAGCGCAACAAGCGATCACCAGCTACAAACCGCACTGCTTAACGTCTAGCTGGTTAACCCAACAGATGTCAACTGATAGGGCCAGGGGAGGGGAACCTCTTATGAAACGGGAGAAGGGCAAGTGACTGAGGATTACACACTTCTATATATGTTTTGCAACAGCCAGTATATTTATTTTGCATTATTTATATCAGTCCTTAGTCCCTCAAGGATCTGAAGCCGCTTTATAAACAGAATGTGGTCAACAAATTAAGAAAGTAGACACTAGGTACAGAGACACGAGTAAGCACTGAGAACCAGGACTAAACCAGGCCAGAGGCTGGAAGGTGGAAGAGATGATTCAGGGCAGTCCTGAGTCCCTGAAGTAACCAGCCATTCTGCTGAAATGGAAGGTATACTCCAGTGGTTATTAGTAAGTATCAAAAGAAAAAATATTGCCAGTGCCTCGAAGGAAGGAAAACATTCCTGAATGAAGGGGTTAGAGGGCAGGCTTTCCAGTCAGAACCCCTTGGGTCCCTCACTCACTAGCTCTGTCATCTGAGGCAAGTTACTCAGTCTCTCTGAACCCACTCGGAAGAGTTGCCACGGTGCCCACAAAACACTTAGCACAGGGCCCACTGAGTGTCGTGTGTGTGTGTGTCTGTGTGTGTGCGCGCGCACGTGCATGTGTATGTATGGCCATCACATTAGTATAATGTGAAAACCCCACAGTGAAGGCATCCCCCTAAGAGGCGAGGGCTGGGGCGTGAAGTGTGAGAATTCTGTCTCTGGAGACAGAGACACCCAGGTTTCAGCTCTGCTACTCATGAGCTGATATCACCTTAGAAAGTGACGATACCTCTGAAACCCAAATTTTCTCATTGGAAAAATGGCCATGGTAACAGTACCACATGGTGGTTATGAAGATCTAATGAGAAAATCACAGTAATAGGCACAATGACCCATATTTCCTGACTGCTTATAAGGTGCCAGGAACCCAGAGTAAAGCTTCATGTGTGTTTTCTGACACAGAAGTTCGCTAGGGGTAGTTATTACTTGAATCTGGGAGATCAGGGTACCCTAAAATATAATGGACATCAAGTATTTAGCACACCCCTGAGATGCCCACACTGTGACAAATGAAACCTCACCAAGACACTGTGAGAGTCAAGAGCTGTCGCCTCAGGTCTCCTGCCTGAGAATCTAATTAAAGATACTCTGGAAGGAAGAAGCTTGGTCTCCAGAAGGGAAGCAGTGCTATCTTGTGTAAGAGGAGAAGTGAAAAGTGACAGCAGTGCAGGAGAGCTAAGATACCTCTCCCATAGAGGCATGATGTGCCAAAGGGGTAAATGGGGGGCTGAGGAACGGGGCCCTCAGTTAGGGGCTCCTGGAGGCAGTCACTGCCCTTCTCTGGTGCTCAGCACAGTCTGGACTCGGCCAGACCAAGGCCCTGCACATAGTTCAAAAGCCTGTTTGTTAAACCTCTTTCTGTGACATTGTATTTGGAGGACTTGGGAGGGGAGAGGGGACACCCTCCCCAGGACTCTTTCCCCAGATGCAGGAGGGACCTCAGACCAGAGCAGGTGGGTACTTTGGTGGGTACTTTGCCTCCCAGACCTCAGGCTCTTGAAGCAGGGCCTTTTCTTTTTTTCTTTTTGCTTTATTTACTTATGCTTTTAAACTTAAATTCAACTAACATATATTATTAGTTTCAGAGGTAGAGGTCAGTGATTCACCAGTATTATATAACACTCAGTGTTCCTTGCATCGCGTGCCCCCCTTAATGTCCATCATCCAATTACCCCATCCTTTCATCCCCCAGTTATCCCCTCCCCTCCAGCAAGCTTCAGTTTTCCTGTAATTAAGAGTCTCTTATGATTTGTCTCCCTCTCTGATTTCATCTTATTTTTCCCTCTCTTCCCCTATGATCCTGTTTTGTTTCTTAAATTCCACATATGAGTGAGATCGTATAATTGTCTTTCTCTGATTGACTTATTTCGCTTAGCATTATACCCTCATTGTTGCAAATGGCAAAATTTCATTTTTTTTTTTGATGGCTGAGTATTCTATTGTATATATATATATATATACCACATTTTCTTTATCCATTCATCTGTCAATGGACATGTGGGCTCCTTCCATAGCTTGGTTGTCATGAATGCTGTGCTATTAACATTGGGGTGCAGGTGGCCCTTTGCATCATTACATTTGTATCTTTGGGCTAAATACCCAGTAGTCCAATTGCTGGGTCACAGGGTAGCTCTACATTCAATTTTTTGAGGACCCTGCATGCTGTTTTGCAGAGTGAGTGCACCAGCTTGCATTCCCACCAACAGTGCTCGAGGGTTTCCCTTTCATCGCATCCTCACCAACATCTGTCATTTCTGAAGCAGGGCCTTTTTTCTACAAGCTACTTGTCTACTTTCCTCCCTGAACTTATGAATCACCCTTTTCTCCAACTAAGAGTCAGTAGTGTCAGGTAGAGACGGTTTTGCTTTTCCAAAAGTTTCACGGCACCCCCACCTAGCAAGTGTGAGGTAACCATTCAAAATTCACCTGGCCTAGAGTAGGTAATGTTACATGGTGGTAAGAGAAGTCAGAACAGTGGATGCTCCTGGGGTGTGTGAGTGGGGAGACTGAAGGGAAACAAGAGAACTTTCTGGACTGAAGGAAAACCCTGATGAGCCTGGTGGTAAACAGAAGGCTGTGGTAGAGATAACTACAACACTAAGAATAAAACATGGAACCTGTGAATGTGTTACCTTCCACGGTGAAGGGAGACAAAGTTGTTGACCTTAAAAGAGGGAGATTATCTTATACAGGGAAGGCAATAGGATCAAAAGATCCTAAGCGTGGAAGAGGGAGACGCAAGAGGAGCTCAGAGTGAGGCCATCTGAGGACTCCATGCGCCACCACCGGCTGGGATGATGGAGGAAGGGGCCTTGACCCAAGAAACATAGGCAGCCTCTACTGGAAGAAAAAAGGAAATGGATTCCCCCTGGAGACTCCAGAAGGGAACACAGCCCTGACAACACCTGGATTTCAGCCTAGTTAAGACTCATGTCAAACTTGGGAGGTAAAAATTCTGGTTGTTTTCAGTTGTTTAGTTTGTAATAACTGGTTACAGCAGCCATAGAAAACGAACACAGGTAGGCATTATTTGTCAAATCTGATCAAACTGTACACTTATAATCTATGCATATTACAGTATGTGAATTATGTAACAATGAAAAGGGAGAGAGGAAAAGAAGATCGGCTTCGTTCTCAGAAAGCTAGAAAACCATGTAAAGTTGTCCAGAGAAGGAGCTATCCTCTGAGGCCGTCTCCGCCAGCAGAGGGGTCTGTGCTGTTGCCTGCACAGCTGACCTTTCTTCACCCTCCACACATCTCCAAAACACAGGCAGTTTCAAAGCCCCTTCCATATGAGCTGTCCTGTCAGCATCTTACGAGACTGCCAAAACAGAAATCGTCATTCATCAATCTGCCCCGTTGTAGAGGAGAGAGTTGGGCTGGGAGAGGTCTGGTGCTTCTTGCTTTCCCTACCCCTGGCCCTTGCTACCATCCTGCCTTTTTGAGAACACACGGAGGACCAGCCCCAGTGGTGGCACAGGAAACGCAAAGGAAATGAAGGCTGTTTTGGGGGCAGATAGACAGTTCCAACCCCTACATCACAGACAACAGGTCTACCTGGCATGGCTTTAAGGAAGGGGCGAGAGCAGGTGAGCAAGGGAGCATGTGCAGTGGCCACCTCCCTGGCAGCTCTGGAGGACCATGGTGGGTGGTCGTCGTAAGCCAAGCTGAAAAATGAGAAAATACCGCTAAAAAGAAAATACTCGTCACAAAATGTGAAAGCAGGAAGAACTCTATTCCAGCAGTTTCCAATACGGTTTCCAGCAGAGAAACCCATTCTTCCTCCCTCCCCAAACACCACCTTAGGGAAAGACCCCATGTTTAAGAGAGATACAGGCAGAACTGTTTGGCTGGAAAGAGAGTGGGAAGGACCCTCTCTCAGCCACTGGAACTCCTTGGAGCTGCAGGGCTACAAAGAGTATCTTTTGGAAACTAGCCCTTTAGTATGGCCCTCCACATTTTACAGAGGAGGAAACTGAGGCCTAAGGGGCCGAAACGACTTGCCAAGGCCACAGAGGATCTTTGTCTCCGACTGTGCAAACGAATCAACTTTTGACCATGCTGGGTTGTGGCTGGGTGACACGATGGCCCGAGGGCATGTTCTTGCCCTTGGTAACTGTCACGTGGACATAGTTTGCCCTCCTTGGGCTGCTTAAGCTGTAAAGAGACTCAGGGACTGAAGTCTTAGTTTAAGATAATAACGAAAGCATCCTTTAGGATCACTTGAAAATACTAAGGTATTGCTTCGTTCACCTGGCAGCCGCCCACTATGGCCGCTCGAGTCCTTGCAGAGAAGCGGAGCACGACTGATGACAAGCCCACCTGGCTTCTGAAATAAGAGGCACCTGAAGTTAGGGACTAGCAGACAGCGGCAGCTCTCCTAGTGACTGGCAGGCCCTGTGTGGGAGGGGGTGGGCCGACACTCCTTTCTTTAGGGTCAAGAGGTCACAGCGTCAATTATACTGCAGGCAAGGAGTCCTGGGAGAAGAATGGGAGACAGAAACCAGAAACCTGCTCCAGGTACTGCACACACACACCAGGGAAGGTGAGCACATAAGCACCTTCTTGAAAAGCCATCTTCCCTAGAGTTCACAGACTTAGGGGGCAAAGACAGACTTTGTACCCCAGAACACAGAGCCAGCCAACTTGCACCTGCAGGAACACAAGGTCTTTCTGGAGGAAGAAGCCCTTCATGGGCATCTTAACGTAAGAATGGGGGGGTGGCAGGCAGCAGAGGTGGACACGACCCAAGATGGAGCATGACAGGAGCAGGGGTGGTCTGGGGGCAGTAGTCCACAGTGCCACTAGGACAGCTTAGAGGCTTGGATCCTGCCCCACAGGAAAGTATTTCCACGCTGAGCATGGCCCACCCTCTAGAAGCCTTTGTGCTGGACCTGGAGGGAATCCAGAGAATGAGCTTTTCCATTTCACTGCCTAGTACTACATGACCCAACCACCACAGCCCATGACATTCACTCTGGTCACTTATCTGCTGCAAAATGAATTAAGTCCTCAGTCTGAGTCCAAGAATTTGAAAAATGTGACTGCCGAACAGTGCTCAATGCTTGAATTTCCAGTGGCTGACAGAAATTCCTCCCTAGAGTCTGATTTTTCTCTTTTCACTCTGCCTCTGAAACTCAAGGACATCACACTTGGCCTTGGGAGTCTCAGGGACTTGGGGAGACATCCCCAACCAGACCTTCCCAGCTTGAAGTGACTCTCTGTAGGTGTCAGAGGGACAGCGATGGCTACCCAGGCTACCCAAGGCTACCGGGGGAGTTCTCTTCCTGTACTGGTTAACTGAGCAGTCACCGTTTCCTGGGGACCCCTACTTCTATAAACTGTGTTACAGTGAATGCTCACTGAACACTGTCTATTTTCCAGGTACAGCCTAAATGCTTTACATATATTATTTCATTTAATCCTTGTAATGACCCCATGAGGTGTGTACTATTATTAACCCCGCCTTACAGATAAGGAAATTAAGGCTCAAGGAGGTTAAATAACTTGCCCAGGCCCACAGCCAGGAAATGGTGGTGGTGCCCCAGGACTCAGGCCCCACTTGTCTGCTGTCAGCCCATGCTTGTGATCTCTCTGCTTTGTTAAACACCTCTCATCTGAGCAAAGTTTGCCAACCTCTAAATACCTCCTGGCTTTTTATAATCCACCCCCCCCACCACACCCAGTCTCTCAGCTGCACAAACACAGACTCTTCTCACAGGAAAGAATAGCTCTGGTAGGTACTCATGTGAGGCCCAATGCACTTGTTCAGATGGGCTTCCGAATGAGCCCCTTCTGCCAGCTGGAGACTAGCCAGGGCTGGGGGTTACTTGTTAACAAGACCACTGTCACACAATGACAGCTATAGGTCGGGAGTCCTTGTCTTAGAAACCAAGGACAATAATCAAAACCCAGGATCGTGGACCATGAACTGGACGATAAACTACACATGGTTAGGCACAGCTGCTTGGAGAACCGGACATCTGGAAACCTCAGTTTCAGCCTTTGCTCCTCACTAAGCAGCCACGTGATCTTGGGCAATTTACTTAACAGCATTTATGCCCCCGGTTCCTTATCTGAAAAACGAGACTCTTACCACCTGCCTTGCCTGCATCACATGGAAGCTGGGGGCCCATCAAGGTTGCAGTTATGAAACATTACGTGTGAAAAACATTTCATTACTATGGGAACCTATTGAAATGTACGGTGTTGCTGTTATCTATCCATTCCCCCTTTCAAGGGAAAGGTATTAGAACGTAGGATATGTGGCTCAACCTGGGTGCTGGGTGTTCCATGATGACCAAAGTCTGGTGTCCACAAAACACCCAACGATAAACAATTCTAGCTGATACTGGCAGGTCAAGATAGTCTCTAAATGGACGGCAAAAACAGAGTGAATAGCAGTTCTCATAACTGTCACAACAAAGCGAGCTTAAAAAAAAAAACCAACCCAAATCCAGCTGGAATTTCACTAGAGAAGCCATTCAGATTGCTTTGTCATAAAGCAATATGTCATTGCTTTATGTCATAAAGACATAAACATAAATAATTTTGCTTCTGGTTCTCAAAGTTTAACTTAAGGCAGAATACAAGCTTGTGGTCAGACCCTCCTCACAGATAGTCCTGAAACATTCAACATGAACTATTTTTCCATTATTGTTTCTTTTATTTTCCACCATTCTTTAGAAGAAGTATGATGCAATGGAAGAGTCTAAGAATTAATAAATTGGGCATTAAGAATCAAACATTCCTCTGGTATAAATTATCACTCTAAGAAGGACATTTTTTTGCAAGGTTTGATGGGTTTTAACCAGTAGACATCTGGAACTTTCAGCTCACCAAGCTCTGTAAGGCTATCTCTAGCTTCGGTGAGTTTAGAGATAAACTTCAAAGCAGAAAAGAAAGAAAAGACAAAGCAAACCAAGTCTATGTTGGAAAGATACCCACATTTCAAGTTCATTCTTCTCAAAGAAAGTTCTCCCTGGGGGCGCCTGGGTGGCTCAGTGGGTTAAGCCCCTACCTTCCGCTCAGGTTATAGTCCCAGGGTCCTGGGATTGAGTTCCACATCGGGCTCTCTGCTCAGCAGGGGGTCTGCTCCCCCCCACTCCTGCCTGCCTCTCTGCCTACTTGTGATCTCTGTCAAATAAATAAAATCTTAAAAAAAAAAAAAAAAGAAAGAAAGAAAGAAAGTTCTCCCTGGTCTACACCATATAGCTACCTCCTGGGGACTTAGACACAAACACCCTATTTCAACGACTCTGCCATGCCAGAGCTGATGGAGGCCACCTTCTGGGTCACTGCCGCCTTCTAACGCCTGAGAGAAGAGGTGGAGGACGTGGAGATCCTCACTCAAATTATTCTGCTCACTGAGCTCCAAGTAAGGGCCTGAGTTCCAAGGTCAAGGCCAAAGCAGTGGCTTGTCATGACTTTTCCCAGGATGAATTAATTTGAGTATTAGCAAGCAGTAAAGTCCAACCTGTTCTATAAGAACCACTTTTCTCCTAGGATGGAAAGCTTACCTCTCCTTTTTCATCTCCCAGCACCTACAGGAATCAGCAGCTGTGGATAAAGTCTGCCCTATTTGGTAAGCAGGCTGGTTTCTCCTCAGTGTGGATCAAAACACTAACACTTTTTCACATATTCATCAATAACAACCAACAATCTGTACTTCCTAAGAAAAATAATTTTAAGGTATTATCTTACAAAGTCGCTGTATGTGTAGGTAAACTATAAGCAAACATCTCTAGGAATATTTAAAAGTAAAATCAAACAGATTTCAGAAAGGCAGGTCAGGGATCCTTCTGGAGGAAACAGGAACAAGACATTAAGACGACTCCAAACTTTCTCTGGGTTCAATGCCCAAACCACCATATGGATGCCAAAAGTCAGCATCTTTTGTTGGTGTGGACTGGCAGCTGTCTCTTTCAGCCGAAGATGGAAGAGAAAAACAGAAAGCCTTCAGAGAAAAGCAAAGATGACCATGGAATGTGAAGTTGTTTCAGCCCTCAGCATTGCCTGACGTCGCAGGGGACTATGGGAGGGACATCCTTGGGACTCTTCCTCACATGTAAGAAGGCACTGTGGTTGCTCTTCATATCAGCAGGAGGCTTAGACAAAGGAAAGGTGGTACAGAGCAAAGGAGACTTGGATTGGACCCCAGAAAGGCCTTTTGTTAAAGCACTCAGGGAGGTGTTAGAAGCTCCGTCTATGGACATCGACTCAACTATGGAAGAGGATGCAGGACAGCCTCCAGTACGTGTCTGGGGCTGCAGTAGGTGCACGCCAGCCTCTGACGGTGCCCTCCAGAGCTCATTCTATGACTCAATGAAAAGTAACTTCTGGCGGTTAGGGTGAAACTCTCAGGTCCCATGTCGCCTGCCCACAGACTTGCCATGGGGGACACACAAGGCTTCTCAGCAAGCTTTGACCTGCATAAAGGCTGCAAAGAGGTGTGTGGAAAACTCTATCACCAAAAATCCCAGCCATGCATCCACACGAGAGAGCACGGGGCGCTGAGGTAGAGTTTGCCTGCTCCTTCCCACTTCACCTGGGAGTTCAATCTGTGCTACCGAGAAAAGGGACTAACACAGGAGCTGGAAGGGAAGAACTCTGATCTTTGGTCTTACTTCCATTCTGTGTTCTGTGGGCAATTAATCAACAGGGACCGAATTTTCCTGCCCTAAAAGTTATGAGGTTCTACAGGGCATCCAACATGAGCTCTGCATCAATGTCAAGAACAATCCTTTGCACACCCATTTCCTGTGGTTGCACAGACAGTGGCAGGGGGTTGGAGAAAGGGCTCTGTATCCTACAGCCTTAGTAAGGGAGAAGTGGATGGGCAGGGGGCACTGAGGAGCTGGGTGTGTTTGGACAGGTCATTTATTAATGAGCGGCCTCCCTTTCCTCACCTGTAATGGAGGGGAGTGGAGGGTAAGTGCCTCCAGTGAGGCCTGTGGGATGCAGTAGAGGAGGTAACACGGGGGAAGCCCAGCAGAGGCCTCGCACCTGGTAGGTATTTTATACCAGCCACCTTCTCCTCCCTGCTCTCAGCAAACCTATGACAAATCCACTCGACCATAAAATCCAAAGAATAGATATACTCTGGCCTGCTGGGGACAAGGACACTGCCTGGCAAAAAGCAAACCATCAACCAAAGCGAGTGCCTTCCTGACGGAGGTCCCACAGTCACCCTCAGTCCTCTGCTCAATTCCACCAACTCTCAGGGGACAGCCCCCCAGGGACCCCAAAGGAAAAGCTCCAGGACTTGCATCTCCCAACCTCACAGGCCCATTTCACCAGGTACTGGCCCATCAGGGAGCTTCCCTGTAGCCACCAAGAACATCCTCGGGATGGGGCAGTAGAACGTCCAGATGGCCAGACGGACGGAGAGGGGGGGATGAAATTTCACAGCTCTCATCAGTGTAAGTGCTGCTTAACATATGATGGCTCTGGCATCAGCACCATGGATGCAAGCAGGACATGGCCCAAGCCAACTTGGTGCCCTTTAGAAGCAATGACTAGGGGTTGGCAGTCAGGTCACCTGATGACAAGCGTATTACTGGGGTCCAGCCACCATTTCATTCCTGCTCCCCCCACTGCTATGCTTCCGCCGCCTTGGCCTCGCTCTCAGCTGTGGCAAGAGGCCCAGCCATGCCAGCCTGTCTGTCTGTCTGAACACGCCCGCTCTCTGCTCGGCCGCTCTCTTCTAATCTGTTAGGTTTGTGCCTAAATGGCACCTCCTTAGAGAAGCCTTCCTGACCATCCTACGTGGGTTCTCCTAAACCCTCTGTGTCCTGGTTGTTTCCTTCCTCATCCTTCTCCCAGGGTGTTATTTAACTCATATACTAGCCACCTCTGCCACTAGACTGTGAGCTCCTAGAGGGCAGGGCCCGGCCTGATCTTATCCCGAACTCTATCTTGGCCAATTCATATAATGCCTGGCACCCACCAGGTGCTCAACACGTATTTGCTGTCTTGGTGAATACACGGTAATCCTGAAGGAGGCTTAGTTCCCAAAACCTTAAACTGAACCAAGATGTGCATCATGGCAGATAAAGTTTAACTCAGTAACCCGAAGATCCCCATCTGTGAAGGCCC
Organism: Enhydra lutris kenyoni; assembly: GCF_002288905.1. Lineage (NCBI taxonomy): Eukaryota > Metazoa > Chordata > Mammalia > Carnivora > Mustelidae > Enhydra > Enhydra lutris. Next base: position 35,863,742 of record NW_019154094.1, on the reverse strand, counting down.
CACGTGCTACCAAATGAGACAGTGAAACACGCCAAGGACCAGGTGAAGGTGGCCGGGGTGGCCTTCTCGCCTCTCAGAGGTTCGCACACATGCCTCCGTGATGGGCTCAGGCTGGCTGGAGATCCATAATCCATCTAGTTAACTGTTAACCACTCTGGCCTCACTGACACCTGCATTATTAACTATGGGGCACCGAGGACAATCATTTGTGAGCCTCACATCTCAGAACCTGGCTCACTCCTGGACATGAGAACTACCCGGGCTCTGGGCTAAACAGTTTGTGGGCTTATGTTGCAAGGAGGCTAATAAAAACACATTTCTCAAACACCGTATGGTGAGGGCAACTGAAATACATCCTCCTCAAATGCAAATTTTTTTTTTTTTTTTTTAAAGTCCGAATGCAAAGGACACAAGTGGCTTGAAGACGTTAGACGGTTTATAGGACTAGCCCGGTCAGTGTCTGGGCCATGTCAATGGGTAGTTTAAAACCCAGCCATGGCAAAGTGATAGAAATAGCAGGAGAGCCTCTGCCAGTCTCAAAAAGGGAACCCTTAGGAAATTTAAGTGGATATATATTTCCCAGTGAAAAGAAGGGTCGTGGCAGACGTCTCAAAGCCAGCTGTGAATGTCAGTTAGGTCGTGGGGCCCAGGCTCCATGCTCGTGGACGAGGTATCTTTCCTATCCCCAAATCAGGATTCAAAAAGCTGGCAGTTTCTAATGAGAAAATATTTTCAACCATGAAGTTAACTCTGCTGGAAGAGCTCCAAAGGGAAAGTCCCTCCAGTTACTCGGAGGGGAAAAAAAAATTACCTTCTTGGTCTGGAATCTGGGGATATTTTATGCAGATGTCTCTAACAGAAGTTAATAAGGGGAAGTCAGCTTGCCTTTGATTATTCAAACAGGCTACTGCTATTAAGAGTTGCACAACTCTTGGGCAAGGCAGGGGTGGGTTTTGGCTTCTTTTTTTTTTTAAGCCTGTCCTCCTGGGAACTGCTTTTTCTTTTCTAAGAACATTTCATGAAAACTTCCCTACTCACATCTTTTCGATACCTCTGCTCTGGTGGGAGTGTGGATGGTAATGCAGGCCCATCTCAGAAGGCTCTGTGGTGGGCACTCCTGGGGGCTGCCACAGGGAACTTCTCTGAATGGCAGTTCCACTTCCCTGCTGAGAACTGGGTAGAGGAGCCACAATGGCCCCCACCATATTTTTCTTTCTTTCTTTCTTTTCTTTTCTTTCTTTTTTTTTTTGGTGCAGGCTGAATTATTTCAACCTACAACCTACAGGTACCAGAAATTGCCCAAGCTCCAGGAATTATCACTGTGGGACAAACACATTCTCTTGCTTTCCTGTGGTTCTATTTTATAATGTGCTAGGTGAGACAGGAGACATCTGCCCAGGGCAAGAGCACACAGGAGGATATAGGGAAATACAAACAGCCCTTCTTCTTTGGGGCAGAGCAACATTCCTACGACTGACAGTGGAATCCACCCCGTTTAGGGGCAATCCAACAGGGAAGAGTAAGCTTCTATTGGGTGAGATTAAAGGCTTCTGGGATTGGTCCCTATAATGGAGGGGCTGGGTAATTAAAAAAAAAAAAAATCATGGGAAAAGAAATAGGGGAGGGTGAACATAATATACCTTAACAGAAACTCTTCTGATGTCCTGGAGCTCCACAATGGGGGGGGGAGGAGGGGAGAGGAAAAATATTCTGTTTCCGGAGACAGCTCCAAGAATCATGAGTAGGTGTGAGAAACAAGGAAGCTTATAGATTAGAAAGAAAGAAAGACGAAAGAAAGAAAAGGGGGGAAAGGAAGGAGTCAGGGAAGGGGGGTAGTGAGATCTCTGAGAGACAGGGGAATTAAAGAACACCATGGCAACTAGTCTGTCCACCTACCCCGACCGCCCACCCACAGCCAGATTCTTTGCTGACGCACTTGAGAACAAGCTGGTTCCTACCAGCTCAGGAAGGTGAGCAAACCCAGAGAGCTCATTAAATCCCTTCTCAGCGACTCTTGTCTGCCTGCAGATAGTGAGCAAGGAGGATATAAATAGAAGTTATATAACATCTCTTTGTTGATTCCTGTGCTTACCAAAAAAAATGCAGCATGACCTTGTTTTTTCTGAAGCATTTTCCTCGGCCTACTGGTTGGGGACTTTAATCAAGTTAGGGATCATCTTAAAGTTTAAACAGCAGGATATAGATTTCCAAGTTAAGGGTGCTCAGGACAAATCAGCCAAGCTTGGAACCCTCACGGTCAGGTCTTGCTCAGGTATACAAAAATATCCAATATATATATATCAATCTTTAGGAATTGTATAGCTTCTTCCTAGAACACTTTCTGATCATGCTAGGGGTAATATTAATTCCCAAGAGCCAAGAACCATTAATAAAATGGCTTCTTGGATTTTCTAAAGGAGAACAGAGCATGTAAAAAAAAAATATATATGTATATATGTGTGTGTGTGTGTGTGTGTGTATATATATATTTAAAGCCAACTGATGGCTTCTAAATGCCACCAGGCATAATCAGCACTCCTTTTCTCTCTTAAAAGGCAAGACATTAAGAGTCCAATAGACTAAAAAGGACTCCTCCTCAGAGACGCCTTCAAAAGTCAGCATTGCAGTGAGACACAAACATGCCCTGAACCCCAGCCCAACCTGGCCAGGTCTCCAGTGTCCACTGGGGCTGCGTTCTGAACAGACTGCCCCTTGGGCACCTTGGCGCGGAGGAACTGAATAGGAGACGTGCTTGCAGGACGCGCTGCAGAGCTCCGTGACTCGGATACCTCGTCTAACCTGTTGATGCCATAGAACTCTTTTAGAAACTGTTGCCATGGGAACTTGCCCCTCTCAGGCATTTGTCAAGAAATGTCACAGGTGCTGGAGAATTCAGTGCCCTAGGTCTCGGAGAGCTTTCTTAGAGTCGGAAGTGCAGCTTCAACCAAGAGGACTGTGAAACCTGTGACGGGAGGGTTTTGAACACAAACATCTTGGAAGGGGTTCATCACAGAGGGTATGGGGGGGGGGGGGGGGTGGCTGTGCTAGGAGAGCCTGAGAGTATATACAGGCCCCACTCAGCATTTAAATTCCATACACAGTGTTCTTAATGCAGCGCCTCAGCTAAACAAAGAGCCTGCAGGTCTCTAGGTAGCTCGGATAGTTACCCCAGCAAGAGACGCAGTGCCTGTCATCCCTAGCAGGGGCTTTCCTTTCCCATCAGAACTGGAGGGTGGGCAACAACACAGTCGTGCCCAGACTCAGGCAGGACAAGCGCCCATGTCCCTTGGTGACCCCCTAGTCTGGGGACGGTGACTGCAGTGCCTCTGCCCATCTCTTGGCTGAATTCCATCAGCCTCCTGCCTTCTCCTTTTGTAAATTCCTGCCAGAAAAACAGGCTCTACCTTCTACAGTATGAACAGTGCAGATCTGGTAGGAACCAACACATCTCCATGTCCCGACGCAGCAATGTTGCCAGGTAACAAATGTAGAAATATACTCGGAAGACTGTATGTGACAATACACAACCCCCGCGCCGCAGCTGATAACCGAGGGAGTGTTAAAACACCATGTTCTCTTAACACTCGGGCTTGTGGTGTGAAAATAAAATTAAACGGGATACTTCCTCTTGTAAATATAAGACAGGCATACAACTCACACATGCATCCACTAATTGGAAATAGTAGAGGGGTTTGCGACAGCCATCTGCAGTGCACTCTGGCTTTCCCTCCCCACTCTCCCCGCCAGCATGAATTCCAGAAAACTCCAAGACACATAACTAAGCAGGAGCCCTTTTAATGTCAGGGACGAGTTCACCTCTGACCAGGGAAAGCGACTCAGTGAAGGACACCAGTGGAAACTACAGAAAAGCTCATATGTTATTATGAAACTCACCATTGTGCAGATTGGTGGGATGACTTTGAAAACTCGGGGTAGAACCAAGCAGGGATTCCTTGCCTCCTGGATGAAATAACCAATGCTTCCTGGCCCCAGCCCCAACAGTATCAACACAGACGCTGCTCTCCAGGGTGCACAGCCCCTCAGTGAAAATGGAGCACCGAGTTAACTCCCTGGCATGGGACCCTGCCATCTCCAAGGCTTTCTGGCAGGGTAGAGAGGTGAGAAGATGTTTGAGAGGAAGACTTGGGTTCAAATCTCAGCTTTGCTAATTGGGTGACTTTGGGTAAGAGCTCTGGCTCTTGGGACTCCTGAGGGGCTCAGTGGGTTAAGCGTCTACCTTGGCCTCTGGTCATGATCTCAGGGTCCTGGGATTGAGTCCTGCATTGGGCTCCTTGGTCAGTGTAGAGCCTGCTTCTCCTTCTACCTGCTGCTCCTCCTGCTTGTGCACATGTTCTCTCTCTCTCTCTCTCTCTCTCAAAAATAAATAAAATTTTGAAAATTTTTTAAAAAATTTGTCAGAGAGAGAGAGAAAGCAAGCACATAACAAGCAGTCAGGAGTGGCAGGGAAACTGACACGGGACTCGATCCCAGGACCAGAGATCATGACCTGAGCCAAAGGCAGACGCTTAACTGATTGAACCTCCCAGGTGCCCGAACTCTGGGTCTTCTGAGCTTCCCCTTCCTCCTCTGTAACTGGAGCTATCCGATCTAGCCCAGATAAAGTACATAACAGCACCATGCACAGCTCCTGCCCTAGAATGGGAACTCTTCCTTTTTATTCCCCCCAAAATGAATATTCTTCAACTAACCAAAGACTCAAATATGGGGAGAATTCAGTGTACTGAGCCTCTCTGTGCAAAATGAGTAAAAATTGAGCGCTAACATGCCTCACATTATGCCAGAGGGCATGTGCTTCTTCCTTCGATGCAAGTAAAACCCCCAAATTGTTAATAATGTCATCCAAACTTTCATAGAAGCCCTAATTAAACGAGCCGCCTCTGTCTCCACAGAGAGGAAGTTATGCAAGCGAGTTTCCTCATCATTAACTTTCGTAGACCTGGGAACTTGGAGCTTGCTGGAGGTGAGGCAGCACGTACGGCACTTGAGAGTTTTTATTTGGCAAACAAGACAGCAAGCCTGAAAGAGAAAGACTTTCACGGTTTCCTTCTCTGTCGTTCACAGGCCAATATTATAACCAAAGCACAGACACCAGCCACATGAACTGTCTTGTGCTGTATTCGGAAGGCATCGCACTCTCCACAAAGAGTCCATCCGCCAAAAGACCAAGCGAGATGAAGCCACAAATACCACTTTGCCTGATCAACAGAGGCCAGGTCCTCGAAAGGGGTCCATAGCCCTTTCTTGGTTCCCAGCCAGGGAGGGGATGTGGGCCACCTTTGTGCCAAGGAAATTAATGGAGTCTTCTCAGACTTCTTATATGGGGAGGCAGCAACGCAGAGGGCTGAGACCTCAGGCTGTGGCAGGAAATAAACCCGGACACAATTACCAGCTAGCTCAGTGACCCTGAGCAAGTAACTTGACCTCCTGGATCCTTTATTTCCCCTTTAACAAAAAAAGGGTCATGGCAGCACCGACCCACACAGGATCACCATAAAGACTAAATGAGATCATGCAGAGAAGACCTGTGGCCTCACTCCTGAAACACGAACATTCAGATTCTGGTCTTCATTATTCCTAACACTGCAGTTATTAAGAAGAAGAAGAAATAGACCCCGAGTGCTCCTGGCACCATAAGGATAATCCTCCAAATTCACATGATGTATTGCCCGTGAACTCAGCTAAACTTAACTCCCTTCCACCCCTAAAGAAGGGGGGCCCTTTATAGTTGTTACAACCACTAACCACAAATTTTCATATCCTAATACTTTTATTCAAAAAAGGACAATAAGGCTAGAGTATTACGATGGCCACAGAGGGTCAGAACTTGTATTCCTTCAGTGAATGCTTAGAATATTTAATGAGCACCCACCAGGGTGCCGATGCTGAGGAGTGAGACAGAGGCTGGATCCTGGGAGAAATTACATTCCTGGGGGGGCGAGCAGAGAGAAAAATGTACAACCAAAAAGTAACCATGAGCAATTACAATGTGTCAAGCAGCCTGCTGAGCTGAGCATTTTCCATACATCTCATCTAGTTCTCAGAAGGACCCTACAGGGTAGGATTCTCTCCACTGATACGTTTTGTACAGACCGAGTTCCCTTCACCTCACACACACGGGGACTTTTCTACGGAACTTGGGGTTGAAGACAAACTTGGTTTCTGTTCCCTCGGGTCCTACACTGAACCTCCACTTCAAGGGCAGTGACTGCTCTAGTGAATGAACAGCCCAGACATGGGGATCACTACTCCTCTGCCTCAGGGGATCAAGACAAAGTTTCCAGAACAGGAGACATTTCAGACAGGGCTTGGGAAGTATTCCAGGCAGAGGGAAACAGGGCCTGTCCCACACGGAGCAGAGGCATCTGAGTACACAGAAGGGACTGGCAAAGGAACAGATGCGGCTGCAGGACAAGAGAGTAGCAGTGTGGGTAGGGAAACCCAGGCAGGGCCAGACCATGCAGGGCGCCACTGGATTTCATCATAGTGGCAGTGAACTCCAGCATCTGCATTAGGCTGTTGAGACAGGAAATGAGGGGCGCCTCCGTGGATCAGTTGTTAAGCGTCTGTCTTCAGCTCAGGTCATGATCCCACGGTCCTGGGATCGAGTCCCGTGTCAGTCTCCCTGTTCAGCAGGAAGCCTGCTTCTCCCTCTCCCTGCTTGTGTTCCTGCTCTCTCTGTTTCTCTCTGTGTGTCAAATAAATAAATAAAACCTTAAAAAAAAAAAAAGACAGGAAATGAAGTGGTCAAGTTTCTGTTTGGGGGATATCACTGACAGCAGCATGGAAGTAGGAAATGCCCAGAGGCTGGGAGGCCTCTAAGAGGCTATCCCAGTTATCCAGGTGAGAAAGAATCAGGCTCAGAACTCAGACAGTCCCATGCTGGCAGGCGGTATAGCATGGTGGTCAGTAGTAGGAATTCTGAAGCCGGAGTGCCTCATTTCAAACCCCAGCTCCCCTGACCCTAGTGGGGCCAATATCGTCATGTCATTTAACCTCAAGGTGCCAACTGTCTGGCTCATTACAAGTCCTAACTGACCATTAAATTACTGGGAGGTGGAGTGGACACTGAATGAGCTCCTGATGAATAGCAGAAGAGGAAAGAGGCCAGAGACATCCAGGTATCTCCCCTGGGGAAAGGAGGGCTGCTGGTGAGCCCGTTGGCCAGCGCGTGGAATACAAGAGGGCAAATGGGGCAGAGCAGCAGGGGTGACAGGTGCACCCGAGGTCATCCTAACCTAGAATTAACACAGGTAGGGATGCCAACAGAGATTTGAACAGAAATCTAGAAATCAGCAAAGGGGTGGAGTCAGGAGCTACACCTTTGGGAGTTGCGGGCATGAACGGTAGCTGGAAGCCATGGGAGTAGATGAGGTCACCCAGGAAGTTTGGAGAAAAAGACAAACAGGCTGGAGCCCAGGCTCCAACATTTCAGACGTTTTAATGTTAACTAAATGCCCCGAGGCCAGTAGGAAACCTTTGTAGGAGGTACAGAAATAGCAGAGCACTGGGCCATAAAGAAGTGACTAATTTAAAATGTGGTGGTCTGAGGCAGGATGGTCAGAGAGGGCTTACAGATGAAAAACCTGCAATCCCAGGTATCTGGACTCTTGAGCCACAAGGCCAAATCCCCACAGGAAAGAGCTGCTTTAGTCTGCATTCCAGATCTGTGTTGAAAGGGGACAAACAGGGGTAGTGGAATATATCTGAATAGAGACAGTGAAGGAAAAAGATCACCTCTAGGAAAAAAAAGTCTTCTAAAACACAATCCCAATGCCCCTGCAGACCATTACCCGCCCTGGGAGGGGGAAAAAAAAAAAAGAAAGAAAGGAAAGAAAAAGTAGAAACCTCTCTTTCTCTGAATTCCTATTTATTAGGCGAATGAGTGGCCAAAATATCTTGGGACTTAGCATATGGGTCATCTGGTGAATATTTACTAAAAACCCATTGTTGCATACCGGAAAATGAAGAGCACAGAACAAAGAGGAAAAGACATGGTTCTTTCCCTCCCACAGATTAATATTTAGATAGTGAAGATTCAACAAGCATAGGAGTTGGCAGAGATTTCCATAAAGGGCCAAATGGTAAATATTCTAGGCTTTGCAGGCTATACAGTCTCTGTTGCAACTATTCAACTCTGCCCTCATGGCATGAAAGCAGCCAGAGATAATACTAAAGGAATAAGCATGGCTGTGTTCCAATAAAACTTTATTTACAAAAGCAGGCCATAGACTGGATTTGACCTACTGGCTATAGTTTGCCAAGCCCTGGACTAACACATCACAAGCCAACCGAGGAGACTGTGGTGTCAGCCGGGAAGTTGGTAAGCAGCATTCCCTCCTTAGAAGTCACTAAGGAAAGTGAGGAAGAGCACAGACCTCTGGCTAGCCCTAAAGGAAGAGAAAGAAAGAAGGAAAATCTGGGCTTGTTGCGGATTTAATAGGATAAAATGAAATGATGTTTCAAGATATAATGTTTTCCAAGTCTTCTCTGACATTTTTTTCTGCTCTTTAAAGACCACGGAAAACCTGAGAATTCCTTTGAAGACACCTCTTAGATACCAACTCCTGCTTCTAGGTTTTGCACAAGGGAAAGAGATAAACATTCTGCTTCCAAAGATCTCTCAATAACCCCTGATAAATTCAGTCTTCTCATGGAAGGCCAGAAGAACAGATATATGGATCTGCCCGCTTCTGCCTAAATTGTTGGTTTTACTATTCAGGAAAAAAGAAAAATAATACTGGGTCTCCAATTCCTTTAAAATCATGAGCCAGGGTGCAACTCAACAGGACTGTGCTTCTCATACCCAAATGAGGACAAGCCACAAACATATGTGCTGACAAGTCCTGCAGTCATTTCTTGCCCCGAACTACAAAACGAAGCCAAGAGGCACATGCCTTCTCCAGTGCTCACCATCGCTTGGAGAGATGCCATGACCAGGATTGTGCTGTGTGAGGGGTCACTTTCCTTTTTTAGGAGAGTCATTCATGTCTTATGTTCCCAAGCATGGTAACCATCTTTAAATGTTGAGTTTCTATCAAAACCTGAATTTTGGGGGCGTGGGTGGATTAGTCAGTGAAGTGTCTGCCTCGGTCTCAGGTCATGATCCCAGGGTCCTGGGATCAAGTCCCACATCCAGCTCCCTCCTCTGTAGGGACCCTGCTTCTCCCTCTGCCTGCCAATCCCCCTGTTTGTGCTCCCTCTCTCTCTGACAAATAAATAAAATCTTAAAAAATGCAATGAATTTTGGGGCGCCTGGGTGGCTCAGTGGGTTAAAGCCTCTGCCTTCGGCTCAGGTCATGATCCCAGAGTCCTGGGATCGAAAAAAATAAAAAAAAAAAAATGCAATGAATTTTGAGACCAAAAATCTTAAAAGACATTTGTTCGGTGACACACCAGTTTCTTGGGAATGGAGAAGAATGGTAAAAGGGTAAGGTACATATGTCAAAGTAATTATTAGACCCCCCCCCCCCCCCCCGGCAAAACCAAAAAAGGGAAGGAAAGTAAAGACCTGGGTCAGGGAGCACTTAAAACCACAGAGTAAAGACCTGGGTCAGGGAGCACTTAAAACCACAGAGTGACTGGACTGGACTCTGCCCTTCACTTTCCGCCTCACCCAGAATGTCTGTCACTATAAGTAACAAGTGCTCAAGGCACAGAAGTTCCAACCTTCTGGACCACTAACATCATTTCAAATATATCATCAGTGGGATTTAGGTGAACTGAGGATGAAAACAAGGTAAAATAGAGCATCTCCTAGGCCCACTGGATCATAAACCACTAGACAGAAGCAAAAGCTTAGAATTCAACTTCTTGAGAAGAAACCTATTTTAAAAAATGAAGTCTATTTTTAAAAAAGATTTGTTATTTGAGAGGGAGCGTGAACACGAGAGTGCGGGGGTGGGAGGAGGAGAGATTGAATCTCAAGGAAACTCCCCAATATGCGTGGAGCTGAATCCCACGACCCTGAGATCATGACCTGAGCCAAAATCAAGAGTCAGGACCTCAACCAACTGAGCCTTCAGGTGCCCCTGAAGTCCATTTTCTAAATAAAAAACATTTATTCATAAAAATAATCACCAATTTTGAGATCTTTCTACAACCGTGGCAACTGCATGAGGCACCTTCTGTGAGTCACCTTATCTAACTCTCCCGTGAGCCCTGTGAGGGGGACATTGCCACTGTCCCGCGCTCCAGTTGGCTACCATGCTGACAGAGGTCAAGGACTTTACCGCAGGTGCTCAAGAGGGACGTGGCAGAAACAGTGCTCGAACCCGGATCTTCCTCATTCCAAACGACCAGTCCCCGTGACAGCAGCTCATAGGTGTGCAGTGTCTACTGGGGCAGGCGCTTCACCCCTATGTCCCGCTGTTTTATCCTTCCAACAGCTCCATGAGGAAGGGACTTAGTTTTTCTAACTCTTATTTTACAGATGAGAAAGCTGAGAGTTTCAAAGCATCCTGAGAGGGTCCAAGGTCACCCTACTCACCACGGGCAGGGCTGGGATTCCAACACAGGTGTTTCCCCTCTAGAGGCCAAGCGCCTACCTACGTCATAGGCTTCCCTTCTAGGTGGTGTCCCCAAAGTCTCTGACCCTTTGCCACCAACTCTCAAAGGAAGCCGTTCAGACCCTTCCTAGCTTTAACTGAAGGGCTGAGCGTCCAGGGAAGCCTTCTGGGGAGAAGCCACCTGCCTCCCTCTTATTTCAATTCCAATGGCTCCCAAACCCCCCACACTGGGGTGGGAGGTGGGGTGCAGAGCAGTCTTCAGACTGCAGCAGGCCACACTCATTTCCCATATGGATAAAACCTGAGGTCAGAAAACACCACTCAGAAATGACTCATTTCTCTCTTCCCTGCCAAAAACAACACCCTTTTACGTAACTTGCTCACACACCAATCTCCTCCTCCTTCTAAGGGTGAGTGTCCTGTCAAACCAAGGCTGCTCTTCCTCACAAACCCGCCTTCCGTTTCCAGCAAACGCAAATCAGAGCACCCTCTCTGGCTCCATATCTCTGCGAACCGGGGTCAGAGGCAACCAGACCAACATGTTTCTCCGACGTGCTCTTCTGGTGACTTCTTCTGGAAGGGGTGGGAGAATGCTTATCTAATACTGGCTCTTGGGCTGATTTCTTAAGCCAAACCAAAAAAAAAAAAAAAAAAAAGTGTGTTGTGGGGAAAAGGTCCCAAGGACTAGGGATCTCTCTAGGATGAATTTGCAAGCCAGTTTCCGGATGGAGCACTTCTCACATTTTCCATCTCCAGCTGTGTACGTGCAGAAAAGAAAGCCCTTTCTGGGTGTGTCTGTAGGCTAGACTTGGCATAGGAATAGCTGTGGGCAACCATTTGATACATCAAATTCACTGTGCTTCTGCAACCGGAAGCAATTAGTCCAAAAAAATTTTGTGTTATGTCTGTCCCTTTCATTTGCTATGAGGATCTCTATGGTCCTGTCAACACATACATCTCTGAACATCTGTATTTCCTAAAAAAAAAAAAAACCAAAAAACCAAAACACAAGATAATGTCCAAAGATATACCTTACTCCCCTCCTCTTCTCCAGGTGAGGACAGCCTCTACTCTCCTGCAGGGAATAGGAAGCAGAGGGAACTTCCCCCGGGTACTGGTGGGAACGTCTCCGGAGGAAGGAACACAGAAGTTGGCAAGGACTCGAAGGAGGGATATGCAAGTGCTGTAAGGCTTGCTGAGCCTGCGTGTGCCAAAAATTAATTCATAAGCAAATGCTTATTTTATAGTTTTCCACTTGCTACAAAACACCAAGCAGAAAGGAAAGATTCCTTCTGAGGGCTGGCAGGAAGGGGGTGAAACCAGAGTGGGGAGGAAAAGCAGGGGTTGCTCAAAGTGAAGCTCGATTCTATGGCTGGGCAGCGTGTCAGTACCCCTTGCAGAGCCCAAGGGCGGTGGTATCATCTCCTTGTTCCTATAAGCAGAGGATTCGGTCACCATGAAGTCCAAGCTGCTGCGATGGCACCCAGGGAGGAGGACTTTTGGAGGTTAGATCTACCTCAGATAAGCCAAGGCACAGATGGAAGATGCTAGAAGACTTGAGGGCACTGTCGCTAGGATCCCATTATGCCAGGCTGGGAAATATCCTAAATTTGGCTTCCTGTCATTTCAGGGCTTTAGGTGCTGATGTGACAGATAACAGGGTTGCAGAGTAAGGGAGCAAACTCCCTCCGTGAGGGTCCCTAGCAAGCACTACGTGTCTTTATTTTTGGATTCCCATAATTGAATCATCCAAGGTCTGCGCAGTGAAATTCATAACTTTTGGAGAGCTACAGGCCCCAGTGACTTTATCCTCAGGACTAGGCTGAATATTCACAGATCGCTCCAAAGAGGAACAACATGAGCGTTACTTCTGCAAGATGGGATTGAATTTTCTGGGAAAACAAAGCTCCCAGGACAGACAACGGTGTTTCCCTCTTTTTGAAACTTTAGCACTCATCTCAGGGGTCAAAATGGTAGATGCTCAATCAATTATAATGAGGGGCGGAGCCAGTCTCCAAACCTGTCCATCCCCCCATAATTCCCTACTTTTATGCATATACCCTCCTCTCAACCAGAGGTGGTTTTTCTCCCCTCCCTCTGAAGTTGGGCTGACCTGTGACTGCCTTTGACCAAAAGAATATGGCAGAAGTGACATTCTAGTAATCCCCCTCAGCCCAGGACTTAAAAGGATTTGTAGCCTCCACTCTCTGCTTCTTCAAACACTACTTAGAACCCAACCACCATGCTCTAAGAATTCCAAGTGACATGGAAAGTCCATGTGGAGGAGAACCGTGGCAATCTGGGTGGCAGCCCTCACTGAGTTCCCAGCTGAGAGCCAACACCAAGCGCCACAGCCACACAGGTGGCCACCACAGCCGATGACCCAACTGAGCCCGTGCCAAGATCACAAGGAGCAGAAGAGCTGCCCAGCTGAGCCAAAGCCCCCAGAATGTGACAGGTGTCAGAATGGCCACTGCTTCAAGCCACACCAGGCGGAGGGTGCTGCTAAGCAATGGAACTAAAATGGGAGGGGGGGTGAGAAGCGGGAGGAGATAAGAGGCACACGCTATTTGGTCTAGTTCTGTAGCTCTGAGTGAGTCAGAGCCCCCATGGAGCTTCAGTCTCCTCATGGCTACGATGGGGGCCACACGTGGCTGGCACAGCTCCTAGCACAACTGGACACTCAAATGAGACAGCTGAGTGGAAGGACTTCATCAACAGCAAGTGTCCGAGCCCAGGGAGAATGGATGCTAGACCTGCTGTCTGCTCTACTGAGCTCCGCAGCCATGGACCCATCCCTGGCCCACCGAGACCTCTGTCTCTGAAGATAACAAGGACTGACCTTGTAGGAAGGAGCAAGTCATCTTTCTTTATAAAGCACCTACTATTCTTCCTCTGGTCATTACCATCATCCCACAGAATGAAGCCATCACAGGCAAGGAGGTGTTCATAGAGCCAAGCTGCTCTGGTTCCACTCTTGGCTCGGCTACCTATTGACTATATGATCTGGGGCAAGTTCCTTAGTGATTTTTCACTTTAGTATCCTCCTTGGTAAAAAGCAGTAATTACAGCACCTGCCTCCTCTAGAGAGTGTGGGGATTAAATAAGATGATACAAGACACACACTGGAGCACAGTTCCTGGCTCACAGTTAGCACTTAATTGGCCATTATCGTCATCATTATGTTTTTACTTTTTAAAAAAAAACTTTTAAAAACTTTTTTACAAAAAGTTTTTACTTTTGTTATATAGTTATACAGTAAAACTGACTTTTTTGGGTATACAGTTCCACAGATTTTTCACAGATGGATAGACTCTTATGGCCACCACCAAAAGCAGGACAAACAATGGCGTCATCACACAAAAAACTCCCTTGTGCTAGGCCGTTACAGTCCAATTGTCCCCTCATCCCTAATCCTGGCAAACACTGATATGTCCTTCATGGCTACAGTCTTGTCCTTTTGAGAATGTCATATAATCAGAAGCACACAGTATGTCTCCTTTTGAGATTGGCTCCTTCTACTCAGCATAATGCCTCTGAGTTGCATCCAAGCCACTGTATTTATCAATACTTTGCTCTTTTTTATTGCTGAGAGATATTCCATTGTATGGCTCACCTGGAGTTTGTCCAATCATCATAGTTTTAATAATTATTTTCACAAGCCAAGGGAAACTTCAGAAATGGAACCAGCCAACCATCGCTACCAGGTCCTAGGAATTCCTGGGAAAACATCCAGTAACTGTTTGAAAGTTCTGATTCATACCGACAAGGGTCCCAGAGGTCCATACTTGTGCCTCACACTCAACAGAACAGGAACAAAAACCCAGGAATAACTTCCTTAATCCCACACAGACCCAGACTGGAAGGTCAGTCTCATTGTCCTTCTTCATGTAAAGCATGTCCCAGATCCTAGGATGAGGTACTCATAAGCAGAAGGGTCCTTCTGTAGCCCTCTTCCTGGATAGGCAACATGGTTTTAGAAGCCTGTAGCCCTTCATGCTTCTCTGTGATCGCCCCTTCTACCGCCTGTCACTAAGCAACAATCCTCTATGGGAGCCCACCTGACCTGAGACCAATTTCCCTTCCTAAGACCATAACAGGACAATCTGACCAGGAAGTGATAATGGGCACAGAGTTCCGGCTGGAACTGACCCTGCCTTTAATGGATTACAGCATTTCAGCAATCATTAATAGTCACAAAGGCAGCTTTAACTCAACTCAGACTCACTTCCCAGCTGGTCATGCACTACTTCAGACCAGCTTCTCTAAAGCAGGATGAAATTTTACATCACTCTCCCTTGGGCTTCAAGGTTCCTGTCCTTAACTGGCTCCATACACAAGCTGAGTTCCCGTCATTTTCTCCAGAGAAAGAGAAGCTTGGGGCCAAGGGAGATCTCACCATTCAACTCTGGGCTAGAATGAATTTTCCTGGAACCACAGGTCTCTACTGAAGCAGTGCCTACATTCCCCCCTCCACCCTCTGAGGTCACCGAAGGGGTGTGGGGTAGGGGGGACCAGAGACAGGGAGAAAGAAAGAGCGAGCACACGTGCCCTCAGTGCTATGTCCTCCCACCCTGGCTCACCACTCAGGGCACGCTGGCTGCCTTAAGAGAAAAACCTCTCCACTCCCTATGAGGCTGAACTACTGGAACTCTATTGTGGCATTTCATCTGGTGCCTGAGCATATGAGTAATAAATGTGTGAAAACATGAAACTAATATTCATAATTACTTTACAAGATAAAGAACTTGAAGGAAAAACAGCTTCTGTGTGCCTTGCCATCACCATCAGGGGTACACTGTGAAAAACACGGCATCCTGCCAGAACCTCAGACTTCATCTTGCCAGCCAGCCTTAGCGCCGGCGGTCCTCAGCCCCCGCGAGTCCTTTCCATGCTTCATTATTCCTTAATTAATGGTGCCTTCACGCGTCTCATCATCCAGACTCTTTAAAGCCTCAAAGAGCCAAGTGGGACCTCTGACCTTCTCATCTCCAACATCCGTTGAGGCGCCATTTTGGCCAATGTTTATGAACTATCAACGGGTGTAGGCTCTAGCCTCAAGCAGGGAGTGTTAGAGAGTCTGCACTCATGATAGCCTGTCCCTGACCCTCTTGGACCCCTAGGTTCAGTATCTCTTTTTCTCCTCATTTTTTCTTTTCTACTGAGGTATAACTTACATACAATAAAGTATACCAATTTCTACTGTATGCGTCACTGAGTTTGAAACAGGTAGGTACCCATGAAACCATAAATACCTCCAGCACCCCCAAAAGTTCCCCTGGGCCCCTCCTAGAAAATATCTTCTCCCAAATTATGGCCAATTTTATCACAGAATTATTTTCAGTTTAGGTTCTCATTAGCTCTCCCCTAAATTACTGCTAATTAGCTTTTAATTACTGGGATGCCTCCTTCTGGACCTTACTTTCCTTAACTCATCTGTCCTACACTGCCAGATTTATAGCCCTAAATTGCAGCTCCACAGCCCTTTGAAGGCCTGCCCTGCTATTGTGTACAAACTCTCCCGCTGCCAGTCCCCATTCACTGCCCTACTCCGGCTCCGCTCAGTCCGAGGCACCCCATTCCTGTTCTGCCAGCACCCTTACCACTCTTGCACTTCCTGGGCTTCCTCTTCTCTCCCAAGCAGCACAATGCAGCCGCCCCATGCTGCAGATCCGTACCCAGTTTCCACCTTTCAGATCCACAGCCATCATTCAAAACCAATCTCATCAAAAAACCTTCCATGGACTCCTCACACCGATGTTACTTCTTTCTTGGTGGTTCCACATTATCATTGTTACCTTTTGGATGGCATTACCATTAACCTTGAGACAGAGCTTCCTACGTGCATGTGTTTACATTCTTATATTCTTGCTGGACTTTTCAATTTCTTGAAGACCAGGCTTCTAGGATTCTAGGATTTCTCTAATTACTAAAGCTTTAAAAGAAAACTGGGAAGTGGAAGGAATAATGTACTGTTTCCCACTTCTTTAATCAACAAAGAAGAAAAAAATTGTCATCTGCTATCAAAATCTTTTCATTAAAGCAAAGACACTGGAGACGACATAATACCAGAAATAAAATGGCAAGATGGACCTTCAAACTGAATACATGTGATTTATGAAAAACTCACCACACTGCCTTCATTTTTCATACTTGGCTATGCCTAGAGAAAATTCTCAGAGACCAACTGGCTCCTCTTTCTAGAAACCACGGCCTTATAGTCCCTACTAAAGCACTGTGTACCTACAGGGTGCTCGATAAACGTTTAGTTCAAATGATCTAGTCACTGGAAATCCTGTGGCTGAAAGACATGGAATGTCTGAGCATGGCTTCTGTTCTGACACGGTAGCGGGTGGGCCACATCTTAATGATGAGAAGGACCACAGGATCCATTCGTGCTCACGGTCAGACTCTCATGTGACAAAATCAAACAGCCATCCCAATGTGTCATGGCTCTGGCGCCAAAGCGATGACTCGGGCATGAAGTGGACTCTGCCACCAGCAGAAGTCTCCACTGAGGGCAGTGCCTAACAATGAACTTCACAAGTGTGTGTGAGGGCCAGCTGGGATTGAAGTGCGAGAAGGCAGGGCCCTCACGGGCGGCTGTGCAGCTCGTGTAAGGGGCAGGGCGCCTGGGAGAGGGAGCACTGAGAAATGTAACCTGACCCAGGGCAAACCTACCCACAGGAACCTAGCTAGCCTCTTCTCGTCTACACTGAGATCCATGACTCCATTCATCCAGATTCTGAATTTAAGTTCGGGCCCGAGAATTTAATGTCAAGTCAAATATACACATCAGGGTGAATGAAGTTTATGATGTGTTAATTACATCTCAATCAAGCTTATCGAAATGTAGGTGTGCCCACACAGACAGCTAAGTAAACCCTTATTCAAGACCTGACAAAGAGGGAAGATTGCATGAAGAACAGGATGAGAAAATATTTAAAGAAATATATTCAATTGGCATTTTGAAATGAAAATTATAAACATATTCTTAAATTCACTAAAATTGCTTCATGAAGGACTTCTGACAAGAATTCTTTCAAGCTTTTATTACTGTTTTAAAATATATATCCTATCTGGCTACCAAAAAAAATCATCTATGCATCTTTGACTAATCTAGCCTGACTCTTCCCTATTAGTTCAAATTGGTGTTATTAGTTCAAGTGGTTTTATCGAACTTTTCACTTGAAAGGTAGAGAAATTGATACCGAGCAGTAACTGCAGTGTCTATAGATAGAAAAATTAAATCTAAACAGCACACACAGCCCAAACTCCTTTTTGGTCATCCTCTGAGGGGGACTGTCTATGATCTGGGATAAAAACTGTAAGTATACTTCATTCAATCACTCATTGCACAAACATTTATGGACTTCCCACCATGCCCCAGATCTTGGATCGATTTTCTTTGCACATCCTCAGCAGTTTATCAGCTTTCAAATGTAACTCATGTCTTGAAACCAATTCTGAATTATGACTGAAAGACCGAGGAAGATACCAGTAGAATTTGCTTCTCATAAGCACAGAATTTTGTGCTCTAGGAATGAGCCGTCCATCATAGAAAGAGCCTTGGTACCACCCAGGTGCCTGGCTCTCAAAACAGATTCTCTTCCCTCTCAGTAGGGATGTCACACAGCAGCAAGCTGCCTTCTTACCTGTATGGTGGTGTTGCCTCCTTCCAGGAGGGCGATGGCCAAGAGAATGCTTTCATGAAACACTCGGTCACTGGATGCGTTCATGATGAGGTCAATGACCAGATTGGAGGCACCCTCCTTGTCGAGGTGGCACTGAACCTCAGCCAGGCTCATCTCACCCCTGCTCGTGGAACTGGACCCAGAGCCTCCCCCTAGGAGGATGGAACATTGCTCCTATTAACCACAATCAGAGCATGTACTGCATACTTACTATGTAACAACATTTAATGCACTGAACGGTTTAACAGTATTAGCTCCTTCCAATTAGTATTAGAACCTTCTTAAGGACCCCACAAAGAAGATACTAATTATTAGCACAGAGATGAAGTCACTTGTCTTTGAGGAGGACACCAGCTTGTAAGAGAGATGATATTTCAATGCAGGTAGGTAAGATGAGGAATGATGTATTTCCAGCAAAAGACCCACAGCCATCCAGCCAAGACGCTCCCTGACATTAAAATACAATGACTTGGTGAAGAATTATTAAAAAACAACTTTTGAGTTCAAGAAACAAACCCAACTTATACATGTCTTAGAACACTCCTAAAAAAATACAGCCTATAACAATCACTTTAGCCCTGTTTCTAAGAAACCCACTCTTGCCCCAAACTCAACCTTTCACATAATTTATCTGTTCATTCATTCATTCAATAAATAGTTACTCAGTGCTTGGCATGGAGCCAAGAACTGGGGCTGGAG
Source organism: Enhydra lutris kenyoni (assembly GCF_002288905.1). Lineage (NCBI taxonomy): Eukaryota > Metazoa > Chordata > Mammalia > Carnivora > Mustelidae > Enhydra > Enhydra lutris. Next base: position 35,844,823 of record NW_019154094.1, on the reverse strand, counting down.
AGTGAAAACAGATGAAATTCCTATCCCCACTGAGCTTGAGATGACATGAATAAAGTTAAGCAGATAGGGCCTAGGTCGTTTAGTGGAATGGATTCCAACTGTGTTTACAAAGTGCCTACATAATAACTTGCCTTGCATTACTATTGGCAACAACGGAAACATTAATGTACATGGGGACATGGACCGATTGATTTCAGAGAGAAGAAAATCATCTGCCAGTCCTTCTCCACAGACCTCAATTCAAACGCCACCTCCTTTGCACTGCTTGTTTTGACTACCTAGATCCATTATATCCATAAAGCAGAGTAGAAATTGGGTTGTGTCTCTTCTCTCTTATAGCTTTTTAAAGCAGAAACAGTCTCTGATGCATTTCTAAAACACTCTCATAAGGCCTACCCAGGGCTTCACATATTTTGTGGAATGACCCCACTACAGAAGGTAAAGAGAAATAGTTTTGAGATATTATGCGAGGAACTTCTTGAGAAATCCCTTGAGAATTCAAATTGCAGATGAAATGCTAAGGTCCTGTTCCTGGGGTACTCTGAGACCTATCTTCACCAAAGCTGTACAGTCCCATGAAGTGAGGTGTGCTCCAAGTTTTCGTTTGGTGAAAAACTCAAAATCCCTTCCCAGAAACGGCTAGGATAACTGCATTAATCACAGAGTATTCTGGTTCTACCTACAGCATGTCCCCAAAACCTACAGTGCGTAACAGTCATCATTATAGACAAGGAATCAGTCAACTCACATCTGTGCTTCCAGTGAGCACTGCACTCCTGCCCCCACCCCGCACCGGCTTAAAACCAAAACCAACACCCACAGTTGAGTTCAGCGTTCTTCCAACTTTTGCCTGTAACTGTGTTTACAATGTTTTGCAACCTCTTTGAGGATTTTTTTAAAGCAATTTTATAGGGACTTTTCTTTCTTTCTTTCCTTTTTTTTTTTTTTTTTTAAGGTAAACTCCCTTAAGATTTTGGGAGGGACACAGCATAGGCATTAGAATTAGATATACTTAGGTTCAAATTATAGAAGTCACTAACAATCTTCCATTTTCTTTCTCTTAAAAAGGGCTAACAAGAGTGCCTGCTATAAAATGGGGTACCTGGAGGAGCAAACAAGAAGGGCAAATGCTTGGGAGAGCCCTTGGCACTCGGTAGGTGTATAATCATTATTACACGCCTTTTATTATTATAAAAAAAAAAAAGTGAGAAGCTTTCACCATCCTTACTGCTAACACCATTGTTATTTAATGGGAAGAATGAATCCTCATGAGCACAAGAAAATGGGCAGTAAAATCCTTGAGTCGTTCAAAAATCATCCAGAGGGTTGCTGTACTAGAAAGGGGGGCAAAAGACTTAGCCAACATCTAACTGCAGGGAAATATTTTTAGATATCACTTTGATGGTAGACCAAAGACAAAACAAGTTGCTAGAAAACACACTTGCCACCCAAATTCATCTGTTAGTTTCAACCTGTTAAGGAGAAACATACAGCTCTCATGTGGCACACTCAATTCACACGTGCAGCTAATTAGCACACCACACAGCCTACCTCCTCCCCCAGGCTTGCTGGGTCCTCCTGGTGACAGCGGGCCATTGCCAAAGCTGGTGAGGCTTTCTCTTCTTCCTGAAGGTCTGATGTTTCCATAGTAACGGTTGACCAAAATTTGCCTGAGCGCCTCACCCTTAATTTAAACAGGATAATGAAATCAGGTTCTGAATTTAATGCATAACTGAGCTACTAATACTCAAAAAACATGGGGGTACTCAGTTATAATTGGCTCAGTTTCACTCTGAAAAAATAAATTATTAATAAAAGCACTTGGAAACTCTGAAGTTAACTTCTTCAATATTTTCTCAGGAAAGCACATCATTAAAAAAAAGCAGCAATCTAGAATATTAAATATCTGAAGTTTCTCTCTCTCAGTGATAAACACAGAACATTAATTTTGAAGGGCAACTAACAATAACAAAAACAAAAAAGTCCCTTTGGGGTAAGCCAATAAAACGCAGACAAAATGAGAATTTTACAGGTCACCTTTCACACAGCAATATGAAAATGTTACCCCAGACATAGGGTTTATTCCCAGTATTGTAAGAAAATAATAAGATATAAAAGTAATACTGCATGATTTAATGAGCTGAAAGTAAGCCTTTCTTATAGAAATAGTCAATGGGTCGAGTGGTGAAGAAAAAATAATGCTATAGGAAATAATGTAGGGGCAGATATCAGACATGCCAATCAAAAAATAAGCACCATGAATGAAATGAGTTTGACATTTGCTTTGAAATAATAAGGGAGGCCAAGAGGTACGGATACAGATGAGATGAGAGCGACCACGAGTTGATAGTCGTTGAAGCCAAGTTAGGCATGTGCATTCTCGGGTTCTCCCAACTCTTCTGGTTCTTCTCATATATATTTGAACATTTCCATAATACTGTGTTTTAAAAAATATAACTATCAAAGGAACCTTGGACAGAAGACAGAACAACTCTCTCCCACAACTCCAACCAAATAAATAAATAAATAAATAAACAAACCCATGATTTGTTCCCTAACACTAGGGGACATTAGCAAAGCAGCCCGAAACAGCACAGAGCAGCAGGATTCATTCTCAGCTCTATTCTACGTTCAGTCCTGTTAAATGATTCCCAGGCTGCCTCCTGGTCTGGAAGTTTCTGAAAGTCAGAGGCTGTATGGTTCTCCCCCAGACTCTTCCCCAGGGACAAAGTAGTAAGACATGGGAGTTCCTCTGACACCTCACCAGGAGAGGTGAGTGAGACATCTAGCAGACAGAAGGGTGCTGAGATATAGCGGGTGTCTAAAATAGAGGCTCAAGAGTTCTTCTGAAGAGCCGTGCAATGGGAACACGAGTCAGTAGAATTTAAAGTGATTTGTGAATAAGCTCCAAGAATAGGTCTGGAGACTTCAAGTGGGGTGTCTGAAAAATAAGATGGGAGGAAGCAGATGGGAGAGCAGGAAGGGCCCTGAGAGGGGCAGAGAGGCTGGGGTGCCAGAGGCACGTGGGACCAGTGAACAAAGGAGAAAGGTAGAAAACTCCTTAGTTCAGTGTCAAAATCACGTTAAGGTCCCAGGGCTACACTGCCAAGTTTTTCTTCTTTCTTAATTCAGGCTGCTGGTCAAAGACTCCAGGGACAAGTTGGGATGGGATAAATAGGAGTTCAGGAAATGGGAAAATCTCTATTTTCTTCTCTCCTTTCTACCCACAAATAGGTCTCTCACTGTAGTTCAGCAAAGGAGGGTGCATCTATTAGCTCGTGAGACTTGTCACCCACCTTGGCTGCCTGTAAATACAAAATTCTGAAAGGGCTTCCAATAGGGAAGCTATTTATGAGGTTTTCACGTACTTTTAAAATAGATTGCATTTGGTACAATATTCTTTAATGGCTCAGAAAACCACACTTTGGTATAAAGATATAGCTTTGCTGGTGTTTACGTCTCCAGCACCAATACAAACACACAGATGCTCTCCAACGCAGTCGCTGAGAGCACGGGGATTTGAAAGGCTGACTTCATAAAAGGAGAGAAATAGAAATTTCAAAGGATCATTCATGGAAGCCAACCCAGAAAGAAAAGGGGCAAAGAAAAGTTTACCTCCATGCTGAATGTAACTGGAGATTAAATTTGATTTCCTTTTTTTCACCGTAATGGTGTACAGTTTGATTTTCTTTCAGTAACATACAGTCTTTGAATTCCCATGATAGGAAATGGTTGGCAGTAAACCATCTAATTCTCTAACTGGATCCCTCTGGGCATCACAGGAACATTGTCTGAGAGGTAGATGGCTGGGCTGAGACCTATGAGCTGCAACCACTAAAGACAGCCAATGTCACCATCCTGGCAAGCATCTGGATGTATCTTGTCAAAGTCAAAGGCAGGGTGACCATGACCGACCAACCAACAAACACACGTCTTAAAGGAAGTGTCAACTATAGACTTTACAGTCAATTCCAGTTCAGGCAGGAGCAACTCAGATTTTCCACTCTTTAGCTTGAGGGCAATGGTCAGTTTGCAATCAAGCGAGCGGGAGGTAAAGAAAGGAACACATGCCGTCTGGGAACACGTGGACTCCAGGAACAGGAACTTCACATTTATGCAGCCTGGATGCCAACTGAAGTTACAAAGGGATCTCACATTACCATTTTGTCTCTCCTTCCACAGAAAAACCCTAGCGGTTACCATAGCAACTGATGCATCAAATGGTACATTTTTCCCCCATAAGAGAATATCATGAAATGTGCTAATTATGGAAAAACACACACACATACATTCTACCCTACAAACTTTTATTTTTTTTTCCTTCTTAATTATAAGGCTTTTGGCACATATTCACCTCACCTTCTCTCCACACACACAAAAAAGTTTAAGCTGCAAGGGAAAAAAAACCATAGAGCATGTGGGACTTGCCTTTTTTTTTTTTTTTTTTTTTTTAACAAGTTGAGATTTATTCCTTTTCTGAAAGAATAAAGACTGATACTTTTAGGTAAAAAGGGAAAAAGAAAATGGACAACATTATAAAAAGTTATGCAAATCCCTAGTGTAAAAACTTAGGTTCGAGAAAAATTCTGTTTTCTGAGCCAGTGGTTTAATTTAGGAAAAATTAAAATCTGCAGACAAAAGCCTTCCTAATCATCATGATATAAATTACTCAAGAGCACAAGACTTCTCGCACCGTACTAAGATCAGAAACCTGATTGAAGAAAAGGGAAAAAAGAAAAAAAAAAAAAAGACTCTGCAAATAATGTCATTTCTGCAATTTTAACATTTGGCCAGGCAACCCTTTTAAAAATTTTTTTTAATTTTTTTCCAGAAGTTTACACCTATAGCATGCAAACAGATATCAGATGTTTTTCTCTGGTAAGAAATTCCACACACACATTATAATCTAAGACTGAGAAAAGGCAAAGGCCAACAGTTTCTTTGGTAGTAAGTGTCATCTTAGAACAGTGAAAATGGTAACTCAGTGGCGGGAGTAATGAATCAAGCTTCTACCTTGCAGTTTGGTTCAAACAAGTTTCATTTCTATCAGTTCGACTAAGTGGCTAATGATATATAGGGACAGAGCCAAGTGCCAAACAAGGCACTAAGGAGTTAATACTGCCACATACGAACAGGAGAGAAAAAGTGACCTTTTTGGCTTCCTAGGTTCCAGCCACTTGAAAACCGTGTGCTGCAGGAAAGATCAGCCTCTCACATGAGTGGTGAGCCTTTCACACCTTAGTCAGCACTAAGGTCACGCCTCAGTTTAAAAATACCTTCCTTTTGCTACTATCATCTACCAAATCAATTGAAGTGTGTCAGTCTGCAAGGTAACAATACAATAGTTAATATTCCTTGTCATAATCCAGCCACCGTGCTAAGTGCTTCACATGCACAGCTCAGTAGGACAGTCCTAAGGGGCGGAGAATTAGTATCCTCATTTTACAGCAGAAGAAACTGAGGAACAGGGTGGGTCAATCACTTGCTTTAAATCACACAGCTAGGATTTGGCACAGGAAGGCTTGAACCTCTTTCTAATTCCAAAGCTTACATCCTTAGGCAGCATTCAATACTCTGACTCCTGAGAACGTGGGGCATGAGGGATGGCTCTGGGTCTTTACCAGGTACTTCTAAGGCCCATGGTAATTGTTAAAGGACAGGCACGTATGGAAAACACAGGAATGCACAGGGGCTCTTGGTTGACTAACTGCCAGAGAGATCCAGGATGCTGGAGGGGAAAGGCTAAATGCCAGCTCCACAGGAACTACTCTTTGGTCATAGCCTGAGAAATTACAATCACAAAAGAATGCAAAGAATTTGGGATGTGGTGGGACTGGGCAGGGGCTGGGAACTATGAGCAGAACAAAGGTGCATGGGCCACCCATTTATCTCAGGCATAAATCCTCCAGGACACTGATGACCACAGTTCCAAGGCAGTCTTTGTTATACCCCATCTTCCTGTGTCTTAGTTTCCTAATGTGAAATGGGGGATGAAGACTGTGTCACTGAGTCAACGTCAGCACTAACAAAAATTAAATTGATGAGTTAACATATGTAAAAGTCTTAGCACGGTCACTGGCATATGATAAGTACTCAGAAATCCAGGATATCTGGTTTATCTTCCCAAAATGAGTAACATGAATTGGTCAGCATGCTCATGATATAGATAAGCCTTGTAGAAAATGGTTTAGCAATGCATAATGAGCACCTAAAGAAAGTATCTATGCTTTGGCCTAAGAATGCCCCTTCTAGGAATCTACCCAGAGATGTACACATTTCTTCATTTCCTCATCAGAGGAAAATATTACAAACCACTTGTTCATTTGTGGAACTTCATAGAGCTATTAACTTTCAGACTTTGAAAGAAAAGCATCACAGACAATATTAAATGACAACAGCAAGGTATGGAAGTCGTAAACTTAGAATATCCCAAGGACAAAGAAAATGTTCATTGGCACATGATGCACACCTGCGTAAAAAAAGTGGGCAGAGGAAATGTTATATCATTAGCTGCCTTTATAGCAAGTAATACAATTATGAACTTTTTATTAAATTTCTTTTGCTTATTATAAATTAATTGTAATGATAATCAGTGACTTACAGAAAAAAAATTTTTTTTAAAGACTTCACCTAATTAGAGAGCCACTACAGAAAAAGAAGAGAGGTCATGAAAAGCTTACTGGTCATCATTTGGACACTGGCAGGGTCTGTGGCCCAAGTAGGTAGATAATAGGTGGACTCACCAGTTAGCCTCACTGATACAAATGGCTGTGATTGGTCCTGAGCCAATCAGTGCTTTAACACTATCAACACCAACATAAGCTGTCTTTGTATTACAGTGCATGGCTGAGGGAGGCTTTATGGTCATTAGGTCCCAAAGTCCAAGACTACGTACCCTTTTATGGTCTTCCAGTTGCCTCAGGGGGGGGCTCGGCTCAAGCTCCTGCTAAGCACGCAGAGATTCCATTTTAAGTACAACACTAGGCAGACACACCATCTTCAGTATCAGTCACAAATGAAATACACCAAGAGCTCATACTGAGCTAAGAGTTACACAAAAGGATTGGAGGCCTTTTAAAATGTTTCCCGGGCACCTACGAATGCTCAATTACTTTGAATACTGCTTAACAGCTGTCCTGCCCCCAACCCTAATGCACTATTTAAATGAGCAGGTTTCTGACTTTTTGGCCGTATGCTCTATTATGTATTTTTACAGGACCCCAAAAGGGGTTATAATGCAAGACACCAACAGGGCAAGTCCTCACGGTTCATACATGCATAACTGCACAGCACATGCATCAGAACATCAATGCATACACTTCTGAGCAGACACACATATATGGCCCCTCAGCTCTCCCCAACCCACTGGTTCACAGCATTCTAATCAAAGCTGTGAACAGTGAAGAGCTCTGATCAGCATGTTAGACACTGATCATTGTAAAGCAGCTGCAATGCAACTTGGCAATTTGATAATGTTTGTTTTATTTTTAAGATCTTCATTAGACTTTTCTCAAATGAGATACACTTCATTCATGCTTTTACCCTCCCGTGATTTTAGTAGAGCTTCTGAAAGTAAATTTTGATACTTAGAAATAGGTCTCTCCAAAAAGCTTCTCTATGATTTTAGAGGCCTTAATTAATTATAGTGCTTCATTTAACAAGTTTAGTTAGCAACAGGAAGAACAGAAAGAATGCAATGCGAAACCATGACTTTATTAGTAGCTTTCACCAAAACCATGCGTTAATATCCAGGACTTCAAATTTGCATCACCTCTGTACAGAACAGAGTCTGTTCTGTAGAACAAGAGAAAGATCTTGACATTCCGGAGTTGCTCAAATGAGTATTTTACAACTGAGACAGTTTTGTGTGAAAGCCTTCACTCAGAGAGCCCCATCTCCTCACGGGAGGCATGCTCTGGTTTAGCCCCAGCAACTCTGAACTTACTTTCTACATTGAGAGCCTCCTCAATTACAGAAACCATCAGTTCCCAGCCCGGCTAGAAGACTTCCCCCTGCACCTACCACCATGACAGAAATTTCACCACAACAGCTCAGACATTCAACCAAGACAACTGAGAAGCACCCATATTTGCTGTCACTGCAAATATAGGTGAGCAACACACACCTCTGTGGAGTTCTCCGAATCCGGAGCTTGTGGGAGCTAGTTGGGAGTAAAACAAAGCATGTTAGTTATGGCACTTGAATCTTGGGGGCCACAAAGAAATCCAGAGACCAACATCAAGGACAAGACACAGAAGGCAAGATCAAAGATGAGGTGACATGGCTACACCAGGTCTCGAGCAACAGAGGTGAGGAGATACTTTCTCTTTTAAACTGCACTCAATGTGGTCATGATGGAAGAAACCAACTGGCCTAAGATAGGGAAACATATTTAAAATAGGGAAAGAAACAGAAGACTACTAATGACCAAGAAGGAAATAGATCTTTATTAAAAAAAAAAAAAAAAAAAAAAAAAAAAAAAAGACACCAAAGGAAGAACCACTGCACACCTGTGCTTTGTTTGTCCACCGAGAGAGAAAAAGCCATCACAGTGCATACCCAAGGAGTGGGGGAGAGGAAGTGGGGTGGGTAATGGTAACAGAGGTCTCAGGGGCACTCCCCTTCCCAGAGCCCCAAAACCTGTAAAAGACAGCTCCACGAATCTGTCCTCCACAGGGGACGTGCTTGGAGCAGGAAACCGACTGATGTCAGAGGTAACCACCAGACCCTACCCAGATCTCCCTGGACCAAAGTCACGCACCAGGTATGGCTGGCTAGTTCAAGGTACAGTTTGCGACTATGGAATGAGGCCAAGGCTCACGCTTCAAGTGAGTGACCTTGCTGAGGCCAGAGTGTGGCTGTCGGCTGGTGAGCCAGAACAGGTGTTGAAAGCACAGAAGAACTGACACTGTGAGATCTGGTAGTGTTTCAACCCAGCCCAGTGCTACCGCTTTGGTGGTTTGATCCCCTAGATGGAAAAAAAATGTTCTCCATAGAAGACTGTCGTTATGTAATTTCACGGTTTCTGTCTTGTTTTCTATTTCTGAACAGGTAAAATGAAGAAAAGATACAGGAGATCTCTTTAAGTACAAAGATTAAAGTCATTCTCCAAGGACAGTGGGGCATACGTGGAGGGCTGCTCACTCACTTAGGGACAGAAGAATTTTCAGACATGAGCACAACTCCACTAGCCTCAGGGAAAAAAATTATCTCCAGAGTCTTGAGCTTCATGTTGGGGTGGGGAGACATAGAGTGGCAGGAAGGACTGACACATGGCAAGGAAAATAAAAACAGAAATCAGTTATAGGCCTTTTCAAGATATAAATAATATCACAACCCAAGACTCTGTTCTTAAATTCTGTATGCTCTAGGCTAAAGAACTGAAACTGTACAAACGTATTTGCTATCTCCCTTAGTGCAGAAGGGACAATGAGACAAAGCAGAATTAAAGCAATAACCCACGTATTTTAGAGCAGCCAGATACCAATGGAAAAACAGGTTACTTTCTACTATTTGCACTGGCTACATTCCCACTAACATATCCTTTTATACTGATCCCACAGGATTAGAACAAAAAGATTATAGGCACCGGTTTATGGCAGGAACCCACAGAGCTACACTATGCTACTCCTTTGCCAATCAAAAGTTAAAGGAAACCAAGAAGATTGAATTGCAAGTGGTAGCGTTTGGTTTTGTTTTTAAAATTTTCTTGTTTGAGGTCCCTTTGTCTGAAGAAGTATTGTGAATACTTCTAGAATGCCCATAGGTAGTGTATGGCTATTTCTTAATCACTCAGACATCAGTGATTTCTGACATGTTTTATGATTGTATACTCACTCTACTGCTTCCCTAAACTACTGTCATGCTTGTTTTAAAATTAATTTCCAAAATAATAATTAAAATTATCTTTTTTTCCTTGAACATTTCATGAAGCCTTTTAAGAAAACAGAGGATGCTTTGCAGCCTCAGGATTCACTAGAGTGGATAGAAAGACTATCCATTCCTAAAAGAGAACAGAAAACCCAAGAGTGCTACACAGGGTCATGTGTCCATAAGCGCATCCAGGCGTTGGTTCTGTGAGAACCTGAGCCAGGCACCGAACCTCTCCGGGCTTCCACATTCTGACCTGGAGTTCAAGGAGACTGGAGCAGATATTCTTTAGGACTTCTTCCAGTTAAAACATTAAACAATGCTTGGTATATTTTCAGTAAACTTCATTTCATAATATCTAACAGCAAGTTCCCTAAATATAACACAACATGCTAGGACATAAAATGATTTCAGGCATGGCAAAGGCCAAACCATATCTGGCACACGATTTGGCAAAAAAAAAAAAAAAAAAAAAAAAAACCAAAAAACAAAACAAAACAAAAACAACAAAACCCAAGAGCCTTTACCAGTACTTTCTTCTAAGAGGATTTCAGCTCGATTTCCTTGAGGATGAGGTTATTTTATGGCAGTAAGTTTTGAAAAACAGAAGCATATTTATAATAAGCTACATTGTTCAAATAAGATAAAAGCTACAGGGGTGCCTGGGTGGCTCAGTGGGTTAAAGCCTCTGCCTTCAGCTCAGGTCATGATCTCAGGGTCCTGGGATCAAGCCCCACATTGGACTCTCTGCTCGGCAGGGAGCCTGCTTCCCCCCCCCACCCCTGCCTGCCTCTCTGCTTACCACCCCTGCCTGCCTCCCTGCCTACTTATGATCTCTGTCAAATAAATAAAATCTTAAAAAAAAAAGCTACATAAATACAAAATATAAGACCCAAACCAGAACATAATGTTTAAATAATGAAGTGATTTTTCACAGCACATTTTTAATATCAATTTTTTTTTTTTCCATGAAGGGGCATCCTCAATGAGCACACATTAAAGAGGTATGTTTTGAGAAAATGGTCATGTCTGAATTTGGACAAGTCTTGTCTTCCTGACCTTAGTCCCAGGCACTGACACCTCCAATCAAGGCAGAGCCTCCCAAACCAGCAGGTGATGAACAGTGGTCTGATGTCGCCTGGTTTTGAACCTGGAAATCCACTACTGCACCCTATTGCCTTTCTGTATTTCTTTACTGATCTTATGTGCCAATTGAAATCTTTTGCTGACCTCGTCTAGTCAATTGACTAGCTTTTAAGTAGGAATTAAAAATGAATCTCAAGTCACTAAATCCCAAGCAGCCTTCTTGGATGAGACCACAAATCAAGTCCCCGGAACCATGGTACTTGAGTAGTATCAAGTATGTGCTTGTGCGACACAGACATGCTTGCTTACAACATGTAACATACCTAATATTTTATCTTAGGATAGATTTCTACTATGAATGAAAGATACCATACCTTCTCATCTTTAAAAAAAAAAAAAAAAAGAAAAAGCCCCTGGTCTTCCTAGAGTTACTATTTCCGGTGTATGTACAACAGTACCCGTTCACATGCATACATACGTTTCACGTATGCCTCCAACAGGATAGTGCAGACCACAGCCTTATAAAAAAAAAAAAATAAAAAAACAAGACCTTTTGTTTTCCATTGCCATTTACATAAATCTTTCCATTAACCATGGGCTTCTAGAATTTTCCTTTGAAAGATGAGGTCTTCTTCCATGGACCATCCCCAGCAGAAGCTGAATACAGTTCAAGAAACGCCAAAGTACTATGGCCCTCCTATTCAGCACATCAAAGGGAATGTATGAACTCCAACACCCGTGAATTGGCCTCCAGTTCCTCTTCACCCACTCAAAACCTCAGAGGAGGGAAGCCAACCAGCTAGCCAACAGCAGACAGGCTTGCAAATATGTTTGCTGGGACCCTTCCTTCCTGAGCCTTTGCAACCCACCTTGAGAGACCAGAAAACTTTAAAGAAAATTGAGCTAAAATACGTGATCTAGCATTTCAGCAGAACGATTTTAAACCTTCACATCTGCTAACACAATGCCCTTTATTAATGGCATTTGTTTTTAGGAACCAAGTAAGAAGTAAAAATTTAGCCCCAATGATGCAGTTTCACCTTTACAGAACACGTTCATCGGAACTCAAGAGCAGAATTCATTTTAAAAAAATGCATTCTGACTTGACTAAATTATACAATTTCAGTCACCGCGGAATAATCTCAGCATCAAAACACAGACACAGATACACACATGCACACACACCCCAACCAACCTCCCCATCCCTCAAAATCCTCCTGCAACAGCTTCTGTGTGCTCGGAGTTGAGCTCGCTTGCTGTATGGTTGCTAGTGTCTAACAGTAAACAGCCCTGCTGCATTTATTGGCAATTACTGCTGAAGGTCACACATCAGCAGTGAGCCTAAATTCCAGGAAAAAAAGCAGCTCTTATGTAACTACCGCCTGAATGTTGGCAGGTGCCCAAACCCAGCAGTTCACAGCAATGCAAAAAAGTAGGACACCTCCAGCCTGGGTTCGATGTCATGAGCACGCCCCCTGAAGGTGAAACTGAATAATTCTTGTGTTTCTCTTTTCTCCCCCTCCTCCTGAATTTTACAGAGTTCTCCTTCGGTGGCATCCTTGGGTTGCAGAAGAAGCTCAAGGTGGGATGAGTTGAGGGTTCACTTGAAGCAGGAGGCAGCCACCCTTAAACCAGTGGGAATGCCACTCTAGCTTTTCTGTTGCGGTGCAGGAAGGCCAGGTTGCTAGCTGACACCAGTGGTGCTGGAGATTTCAGGGTTCCAAGTGACAGTGATGAAATGGGGATCACATCTCAAATACGAAGAAATGCTGCTTGCCCCACTGAGCTACAGCACACGCGTTCCCAACACACCACGCTCCCTGCTACAGACACATATGTGAAAATGAGGCGGATTGCAGTTCTGTCTTACTGACTGCACCTCAGGTTTGAATACTGGATTGAAATCATCTGTTTGGTTCGCACAGCACTTTACAGTTCAGAAAGGTGATTCACAGCACTTGACAGTTTAGAAAGCTGCTGGTGCTGCCCACCTGTTCTCACCTGACCTCCTAAGCTCTTAGGTGACCTCCCTACTTAGGTAGAAGTTCCCAAATTATGGGTTCTCATAACCCAACCCCAGGTACTTCTCCATTCTGGCAATTCTCATGGTTGACAGCTGTCACTGATCAGTAATTTGTACTACTAGCCATCTCCCCCACACAACTGTGGACTTCAGAAGAGCAGACACTGCCTTTTCGGGGCCATCCCCATAGTCCTACCCCCTCACACCATGCCTGGAATGTAACGGGTTTTCAAATATTAGTCATATAACTGAGTATCTTTAGCATCAACTGGTATCCATGTAAAGCCAAGAATGGGTAGGCAATGGGAACTTTTGGGGGGTGATAGATATCCTATCTTGATTTGTGTGTATACATATGTAACAATTCATCAAGCTATAAATGTTAAGAGTGAGCTGAAGGGACACCAACCCAAGTATGGTAGTTTCCTTATCCCCTCCACTCAATCTGTACCCCATCAACCAACACCCCAAGTAAAAGATAAAATTAAGGGGGTAGGATGGACACTGTGCCTCTTTATTTGCCAAAAGAAGGAAAGAAAGAAAGAAGGAAGGAAGGAAGAAAGGGAGAAAGAAGAAAAAAGAGAAAGAAACCAAACCTCCTCTTCCTGGTTTCAAATGAAATTTTGTTCTAAAAGACAGCTGGAGGGCTCCATACCATTCCCTTTCCTTACAGGGACTCCATGACTCTGTCCTCCTTTCACCCTGATTTCTCAGGGCACTGACAGAGACACAGAGGTGCTCTGCTTTTTCACAAGTCATTCACAGCACGTCTCCTTCCTTGAGATGCCCGAAGGGCCTCTACCACCAAAAGGGAGCGGCCCTCCCCCAATCAGGGGTTCACGGGATCACCATATACACCCTACACTATTTTAGGGGCTATTCCCCACCATGTTTAGAATTCCACATTGGTTTGCAAGTTAGGTGTGAGGCCTTGCCTGTATCATGGGCCAGCATGAACTCTCATTAAGCTTCTACTGAACCCCAGCTGTGGGCTGCAGGTCTCCACCAGCACACACTGACAAAAGGCTTGGTAGAGGAGAAACCACAGGAGCTGCGGCAGTTTCCCAAATAGCCATTGACGAAAAAGGCCAATCAGCCATCTCTGCTTAGGGGACCAGATCCGAGAGCCTGAGTGACTGGGGACGGAGTGCTGGTGTCTCAGGGCTCTGACAGTTGCCAGGGGTAACAATGGAGAGGGGATCCGCAGTTGCTTCCTCAGGGAATTTTCAAAGAATCCAAGTGGCTGCCAGAACATTCTTCTTTTATAAACAGACAGTATTCTATTTCCTAGAGTATAATTATAAACACACCTGCTCCAACTGTGGAATCTTTCCATAAGCAAGCAATAAACTCCCAGCCAGGAGACCCAAGTTCTATCTTGAGCAAGCAAACACATCAACTGATTACTATGGTGCAAAACAGTGTATTAATAACATTGCGGACTCCAATTAGGGAAGGTGTTCCTTTCCTGACTTCATTTGTACTTAAGCAAATAGAAACACAACTTCAGTACTTCAGAGGAAAAGTTTGAATCAGGGAGGCATATACAACTCCAGGTAGAAATAAGAGGAATGAGAGATGCCAACATGCAAATTCAGCATGAGGTATTTTTCTGGCACAGAAATAACCAGGAAGAGAAAGAACGTGCCAGGAAATGCCAAAAATCACTAGTTAGAGCCATCCATTAAGCCTTTACTGTACCAACTTTTCTCACCTTCTCTGCATCCCAGAGGACATGGCCTCCTCCTGGTCCAAGTTTGATTACTCTAAGGAAAAGTCCGTGCTTCCAGAGTTTACTGTGGTAGAAAAGCAAGCACACCAGGACAGGAGCTGAGCCGGCAGTGTGTTAGCTTTAATTCAGCCACTATCCGGCTGTGTAAGCTAAGTCCAGTCACTTAACCACTCTGAGCTCCGTTCCTGAGGGAACCAAACCAAATTCAGAACCACTTCTTTCAGTTCTCAGTCTGTGATTCAAACTCTCCTTAAGTAAATCTGAACCATCTCTTAATAGTTCTGAAAGGACGGTGGTGGGTTTTAGAATAGACAAACACATTCGTTCTGGCAGCTCTATCCCACCCAAAGTAAGGTAGGAATTGGTCTATCAAAGGAAGTAACAGATGTCTAAAGAGGTAGAGCAGGAAAGGGATTTTGAAAAAGTCCAATAAAAAATGTTTTCCCAGGGTGCTCAATTTCCCTCATTTGTATATTTTAATTGTTTAACATGCATTGACACCTAAACATACGGCAGGGAATGATGAAAAATATTCACCAAACAAGCAGTATTTCAGAGGCCCCCAAATCCCAAATAAAATGACTTCACTTATTGGTCCCCAGGGCAACTGTGGTTAGTAAAACCAATTAGATACATAAGCAGAGAATCCACGAGACAACATTTCAATGTCCTGACCTCTAGGTAGTTTTCCTGGATGAAAAGCCACAGATCCAGTATATTCTTAATCCCATTGTAAACCTAGACAGTCTCAACGAGCACTTTGGAATTCACAGTGCACCTAGACAAAATTTTATATGATCCCTCATACTCAATACCTTCCAACATGTGGACCAAGAGAACAGTGTTTTGGTTTTTTACCCCTTTCAAACTATACAAATGGGGTTATTTCTTTTTGCATTGAGGCTTTGCATCCAGATAGAACAGCTCTTTGTAAGTATGAACACTGAGTTGCAGAGATAGGTTAATGACAAGCATCAACAACAAATTTAGTTGAGATTCCAAACAGTGAATGACTGAAATCTTATCACAGTTTAGAAAATCTTTATCTAGATTCTGATGGGATCTCCAAGGACAAATGGCAAACAAACTCATGGGAAATGCTCAGACAAGACACAAAAGACTCAACTCAGGCCCAGAAGGCACACTACACAAAGTCAGATACTAGATGCTTCGGAGACTGGGGGACAGACCACAGTGTTCACTGGAAGGGTGTCATGGAAACATCACCATGGGACATTAAAAAAAAAAAATGAAATTAGGACCTCAGCATTATCCAATTCATCAATGGAAATGAGCTGGAAAAGAAAAAAAGAGGGGAGAAAAAGAAGGAAATGTTAGGAAGTATCAGCAAGTGAAGTGTTAGAAACTTTGTCTTAGAGCTGAGTCTCCCACGTTGGAGTGCTGTTAGATGGGGGCCATCTGAAGGAGTGCAGGGATCTGGGGCATTGACCACCATCACTCACAGTGACATCTGCTCTGCACTATGCCACTCAGGATGGGGCAGGATGCTGCCACACTGTGTTCACTTGGCAGGTAGCAAACCTTCCAGGTCATTTACCCAAGGGGGCTGAGAGGTGCACATTCCCCCTCTCTTGCAGATATGAAAACTTGAACTGAGCTGCGAGCAAGGGCCAATTACCCAATCAAGAACCATGTTCATTTGGAAGAGGGTGGGAAAGAGGAGAGCCAAAGATGATATAGTTGGATCAACACAGCTTAGGAGAAAATTCTTTCTTTCGATTCATTTTACCATTCCATAGGACTCTGGGGGGCTCAGAAACCAGGTTCCATTTCAGCAAATAGCATGACAACAAATCCTAAGAGCAGAAGCTCCAAATCCTAGAACTACTGATGACTTAAAAAAGAAAAGCACATTTTCCCCCAAAGATGATTAGAGCCAATTCAAGTGATATTAGTAACAAGTAAATGATTAGCATCAAGTTCAAGAAAAAGAAAAAAAAAACTAGAGCATTATTCAAAATTGTGCTTGTTTAAAAGGCGAGAGATAGGGGCGCCTGGGTGGCTCAGTGGGTTAAGCCGCTGCCTTCAGCTCAGGTCATGATCTTAGGGTCCTGGGATCGAGTCCCGCATCAGGCTCCCTGCTCAGCAGGGAGCCTGCTTCCCTCTCTCTCTGCCTGCCTCTCCATCTACTTGTGATCTCTCTCTCTGTCAAATAAATAAATAAAATCTTTAAAAAAAAAAAAAGGCGAGAGATAATCCTCAAGTTGTTTTTTTGTTTTGTTTTGTTTTGTTTTGTTTTTATTTGACGGAGAGAGAGATCACAAGTAGGCAGAGAGGCAGGCAGAGAGAGAGGAAGGGAAGCAGGCTCCCTGCCGAGCAGATAGCCGGATGTGGGGCTCGATCCCAGGGCTCGATCCCAGGACTCCGGGATCATGACCTGAGCTGAAGGCAGAGGCTTTAACCCACTGAGCCACCCAGGCACCCTCTCAAGTTGTTTTTATTATGCTTTGTTAATAGTACATTTGCAAATTTAAGTTCCTTAATAGAAATCCTGGTAGCTGGAAATGCTAATAGTTCATTCACCTAGAGAAAAGAAGCATTGGTAATTAACAGGTACTGTCAATTTGTATGAGAAAACCCTGACATTACCTGAGATCAAAAATTCTCTAGTAGTAAAACAGCTACTATTATTCAGAAGACAAAATAGATTTTAAATAAGTTCTGAGATAACCTTTTATATTAATTCTTGGCTTCTGAATTTCTTTCCAAAGCTCTCTAATAAAAAAACCTACAGTAGACAACAGAGAAGCCAATATATAACATATAACATAACTATGCTCTCTTTTCAAGCCAGGTCTAAGGGCATTTAGATGTTCTTTGAGTTATAGAGAGATTCAGATTAAATTTTGGAGATGTTTAGCTATGGGAATTTATTTGTTTTTGTTTTTTAATAAAGATATAGTTTAATTTGTGGATTAAACACAGGCATGTGATATGATGAGCACTGGGTGTTATATTCAACTAATGAATCATTGAACATTATATAAAAAACTAATGATGTACTAGGTTAATTGAGTTTAAAATTTTTTTTTAAAAAGCAGAGTTTAGTTTAGTAGGCACTGCTAGAATAGCTGTAAAGTCCTGTTATCATTTTAAGGTTTATTAACCTTGAATACAAAGGACAGCAAGACATTGTGAGCATCACACAAAAACATATTTCATTGTTATTTTGGTGATCATTTTTAATATTTATATTTACCACTCTAAGAGACAAATACTCATTGCTACTCCTTTGCATTTTAGAGACATAATAAAGATGATTTTTTTAAATTCCTAAATGAGCATGATTAAATTTTTGTGATAATCTTCTTCTAGCAGCCTTGAGCTTGGCTTCCTGTATGATAGTTCTTAGACAGGCACCTATCAGGGAGCTGACCAAGAACAGAGGACTGACCACTGGCTACTCACCGATTTGAGGCTTTCTTTTGGGACCTGACCAGAACCACAGGTTGTGGAGGATCCTGGGACAACCGTAATTTGTCAAGCCAGTTGGCATCAAGTGGACACTGTTTTCAATTAGGTGAGACATCACAACTCAGCTGATGTTTAAATTTTGCTACCCGCAGTGCTGTCAGAGCCACTAGCTCATGTCATTTACATAATGATGGAACATGGTCGAAACTCAAATGTTACACTTGTGGGTGGACTTCCGAACATTCAGATGTTGTCAATCACCAATGATACAGTGGAGAAGACCCTGAAGTCAGAGTGTTCTGGTTTGAATTCCTGGCTCCTCCATTCCTGTGTGGCCTCAGGCAAGTTTCTGAACCTCTCTGAGCCTAAGTTTTCTCCGCATGTATAAAACAATAACAATACTGCTACCTCTGAGGCTGACCTGCTGTAAGGTAATACATATGTTTAGTACAGCGGCTGGCATATAATAAGAATTCAAAGAATGTGACTTATTTAAGACATACTTTAGGACACTAATGGGTACATAAGGCATTTAAAAAATGTAAGTCAGTGTTACAGTGATTCTGTTACATTTTAGTCTGTCTAATAATATGGGTGGCAGTACTGAGTAGCTTTTTTTTCAGGCAAGTAGATCTATACAAGCACACTAATATCTCAACATTTTTTAACAGGATAATAAAGAACTATCTCAACTTTCATTTTCATCTGTGACCTTGACAATCCTAAATATTGAATGAAAACAGAGACAAATAAAGGCATCTATGTCTCTTTAAGGATTATGGCTTAGAAGACAAGAAAACTTGGCCCAAAGATAGGGTGGACACCACCTGAGGGGTGGGACAAAAGGGCAGTGCACTGCTATTTGGGACCCTGGCTTTCAGTCTTGATCTTGTCATGCACTTGCCACGTGACCCTGGTAAGTCACTTCAGCTCTCCGCCATGGCCTCCTAGTGTGCAGAGGAAGAGTGGGACAGAGTGATGCCAAACTAGACTATGGCCATGAAAACTCAGGATAGGGCAGGGAGGCAGAACAATTCTGGATATCCCAGGAGGGTGTTAGTCATGGGACAAATTCCACTGAAGAGACAACTAATAGGAAAATTGGGCCAGGAAGACGGAAATGACCTCACACTTGCCCTTGTGCCCTGAGCAACCAGTCCAAAGAACACCTCATTTATTTTATCAACCAAAGCCAACTGGTTTGCCTGAGAAAGGTTAGTTTCTTGGCTCTGGGTTCCTTCCACCCTTAAAGGAGCTGGCCCGCCCCATACATCATGCATCTGTAGTCAAACAGGAACAGCCAGCAAATCATCAAAATCATTTTCAAAAAGCCTTAATAAAACAGGACAAATTTAATACCCACTACCGGATCAGAAGAAACAGAGATAGTTTAGCACAACCTCACTCTCTTGCACCAACTCTTTTACATTCAATTAATGTGAATAGTTAAGTAGCATTTTCCCACAAAGCATAGGGCCAGAAGCATTCTAAGTATGTGCCATAGGTATTGAAGCTGTTGACTAACATGGGTTTCTGGAATGTCTTCCTTGGTTGCATGACCTTTTCCCACATTTGCTTATGGTATTTTCACTTTCGTGAAGGGGGATGACAGCCCCAGCCAGACTGGAAAGACATGCCATCTTTCCTTTAAGCCTGTCTCTGCTTGGGTGTGGCTACTTCCTTCACCAGCTGAAGAAAAAAATGTGAGCCAAGGCCTGAGAATCTCTTCTAAACTGTGACAATTTACTCTTTCATAGTGACCTCCACCTCCTGCCCTCTTAAAGCTGTAGGCTCAATTGTTTTTCATGAGCTTTATAACAGACAATTTTACAACATCTCAGATCCAGTATCTCCCACGGTCTGTGATATTCTCCCAGTTAGCAAACAGGCAGGGAAAGCTGGTGGGGAGAAGCATGTCTTCCACGTGGCCCAAAGACCCTGATGTACTTGGATGCCAAGCAAAAGACCCGACTCCCAGCTTTTTTCTACTTTCCATGATATTAAAAACAGAAACAAACAAAAAAACTTGAGAGAAATGGAAGTATAATGACAACTTGTAACATTCGTGGGAGTAGACACCACGTTTACTATAAAAATCTCAGTCATAGAAATGAACAGATCTACTAAAGAAGAGAAAACTGGTCTCTACCTTTTAAAATCAGGTTTTATGCCCCCAAACCTACAAATACATTCATAGCTGGTTATGGCCCTTTTGGTGGATTTTATCTTATTATGAAGAGTGAATTTCTATAACTAGAATTGTATGTTAAAAATATTTCTTAAAGGTCACTTTAAGAAAAATAAAGATCTTGTGAAATAAACGCTGCTTTTTTGTCTGGTACTCTCTGCTACTAGCCTTTGCCCATTCTTCTTTGTGTTTCAGCGGAAGATCTACACAGGTATCTTTATAGGTGCTTGTATGAACAGGACATCTCATCCTTTCTCATTTGTACAAGGGGTCTTCACCTCTATCATTTATATTTATAAACTCTTTTCTTGTAGGTTATCGCCTCAAAGTTCCTACTGAGTTATAGATACTTATTCCCTAATTAGTCCACATTCATTCACCTTTTAATTTATGTATTTTTAAAATTCTCAGTGACATTTCAAAGCCGTGTGATTTGGGGACAGGAAGGAATGTATACTACAAAAGGGCTTATGTACTTTGCTGTTTTACTTTTCTTATCCAAAGATTTTCACATGTGAAATTATTCTAATATTTGCCTAAGATATTGCTTAGGTCAGAAATCAAGATCCCTACAGATTCTTACGCTTGAAATGACCTGGTTGCCACCACCCACTTTGACAAAGAAGACTGTGATTTAATTATCAAGGCTTCTTCGCAGAGATGAATCAATGAGTTACTGGGTATTTTGACAAATCAATGATATCAGTGCATTTACCTGCTCAGAAAATGCTACTAAAGTGGCTAGGAGCCCATTAGTGAACACACTACCTTCAAATGAAAACTGGTGGAATTTTAAATTCAGGACCCCCAATTTTTTAAGGTGGGGAAGGGGCAGAAAGGAGGGGCAATGTTATTGTTTTTATCCCACTTGGACCAAAATCAAAAGTGTGGGGAGTGGTCTCTACACATCCTTGCTCACTGCCTATGCCAGGAAATTAGCATGTCCCAGGGACTGCCCGTGTCCCAGTCTGAGCTAGAAAGGGTAATATGTTTGCCTGCCCTAATTCCAGTTAGAACCGGAGGGAGTTCTTCAGTACACTGGAAGCACTGTGCAACATCTCACCAGAAAGAAGCAAGCAGGCCCACAGGTATGCATAGCTGGAACCCGCCAGTCAGGAATGCGTGCCTTGATATACAAGAGGCGTTTGCACTCATGCCGGGAATTGAGACGAAATCCCTTATTACTATTTCTCTAACATTAGGTTACATGGCAAGCAACCTGTAAGACATCTAAGTATATGTGATTTTTAGAAGAGAAGACATATGATTTAGCTACCTTTTATGACAGGATAATTAGCTTTAAAAAGTAACAAGTCCCCTCAGTCAATACGCCTGAACTACAGCAGATTTCTAACCCATAATCCCACTTCAATTGAATAGCAAGACCTTGTCTTGACAAGAGCATAAAATGCAGTACCTTTTCTCCATAGCCTCTATCTTTGGTCATCATTTCTCGGAGGGTCTGTAGGACCTTAATGCAGAGTTTTTCCTCATTCTCCTCTAGCAACTGTTTAGTATGCTTTATTAACCTGAATGGAGGGGAAACCATGCATTAGGTCCGTGAAATGATCTTTGAATTAAACAAACAATCACTTCGCAAGCAACTTATTTTAAGTAGTCAGTTAATGAACAAATACTTATCAAAGGCTCACAGGTTCGACATGCTTCGGGGCATTCACTGTAGTGAGAACTGCCAGTTAGTGTTTCTAAAGTGTCTCAACAGTGACACCCGCTGGTCAGTAACAGCAAAAGGGCACCCTGGGCAGGAGTCTACCACATAAGAGGGGAAGACGATAGGGAAAGAGAAATAGGACAGAGGTCCACTCAAACCTGTCAGTTTATAGAGTGTGGCTTTTTACGCACCAAGGGGTGCTGATAACATGGTTAAAATATGCCACTGGTATTAAAAAACAGCAACAACAACAAAAAAGTCACGAGGATGATCGTTAAGGTGAACAAACACTGTTCATTAACCCATAGTCTTGTTCTTTGAGGGACTCAGGGTCCTTGGAGGGGATCTGAGGCAGAGTCCACTCTCAAGTTAACCAACCCACCTTAGGATAAAAATCAAACGGAGATTTCCACTGATGGAACCGGTTGTTTCTTAGAGATAATGCCTCAAGGCATAAACTAAGAAGTTACAAAGATGTTGGGAAAAGACTGTGGGATCTTGGTATGTCTGAGCTTTTTGAGGGCAGAAGGGTCACGACCCTCCAGCCCACAGTGGACACCCTGCTGGTGCCTGTGGTACAGAAGATGATTGGAGAAATTCTCACGTGAAACAAGTGTCAGGAAGTACAACCGAACCCACAGACTTTAGAAAGGTCAGAACGGGACTCTAATGCATGACCTTGTACTCATCAAAGTCAAAAACCAGGCCAGCATCTGCTTCTTAACGAACAGGTACTTTGTCTGGTCAGCAGGGCTCCGCAGTCGACCACCCCAGAGCGAGAGGCTGCTTACTTGCAAATGAAGCCACCACTTTCACACTTTCTCCTGGCATCTGTGTTCTCTGGGAAAAGCAGCTCAGGTCTGTGGAGCACATCCACGAGCACAGATAACTCTGCCTGGACCAGGGGCCTTAGACGGTCCTCCAGGGCCGAGACGATGTCCTGGAATGGAAGTACAGCTTTGGTGAGCAGCTCAGACCGAGGCTGACTACAGGAGAGTAAGAACATTCATTTCTGACCTCAAAAATGACCACAACCTAGACTAGGTTAGAGCGCCGTTAGTGCTGTCTGATATTTATCGCAAATTATTAAACATTGCCCCAGGGGTATCTGAAGCCATAGCCCCTGATGTGGAGAACAAGGTAAAAACAAACCTCCCAGCCCTTCTATTGTGATGATCCTTATGCCACTCAAGGGGTCATTCCACATATTTTCAAATACGATGCAAAAAGTACACTCGACAACATGGAAAAATGACTACAATATGAATGCAAAAAAATGGTTAAACAATAGCATGGAGTATATGATCCGATTTTTTAGAAACAACATCAGTACCTAAGGATATATACCAAATATCAGCAAAACATCACTGGTTTTCTCTGGGTGGTGGGATTGCAGGTGATTCCAATTTTCTTCCATAAATGGGTACTTGGGAGTACAGTCAAATTACTTCCAATGAGCATGAATTATTATATAATAAAAAGTCATACCAAAATGAGCACACAAATGAATGAACATGCTGTATCAACATGCTAAATACATGTACCCTGATAGCATGATGGTCTTCAAATGCAAAACACATAGCTGTAGGAGAGGAAAACAGAGAGA
Organism: Enhydra lutris kenyoni; assembly: GCF_002288905.1. NCBI lineage: Eukaryota > Metazoa > Chordata > Mammalia > Carnivora > Mustelidae > Enhydra > Enhydra lutris. Next base: position 35,821,211 of record NW_019154094.1, on the reverse strand, counting down.
AGTTGAAAGAGCAGCAAAACCAACACAACAAACACCATATAAAGGCAAATGGCAGAAAACAGATGAGAAATTATCTTCAAAAGATGCTAAAGTCTGCTGGATGGCTTGGTGAGTCAGAACCTAACTAGAAGCCTTGCTGATTAAGATGGGAGCTGAACACAGCAGGGTAGATAATAGAGGAAGGCCTAATAAACCAGGGAGATTTGCAAGGGAAAGGTCACTTAAATGACCTTTAAGTCATTCAACGTAACTGGAGACCCAAATTTCATAGGGAATGGTCAATAAAGAATTGATTTAACTGTTACCCCAAAACTAAAACTAAAGAATGTGAATATTGTTTATTTTATACTGAACAAAATTTACAATCACTCAATAATATTTAGGATGCATAAAGAATGCATGCATCGATCAAATTATTTTAGGGGGAAAGGCAATCTTTCCAGCAAGAGTACACTACAGTATCCCTTAATTCATACTGACATTCACAGCACAGTCAAAAAGAGGGTCATTTTTTTTTTTTTTTTAAATCTGTTTCTTCTTTGAAAGCACCCAAAGTTCTCTTCTTCAGTAGTTATCAGTCCTAACTCTGGCAAACCTTTGTCTATAGCATTTGCAGGGGGTTGAAGCAGTTCTTCAAAATCATATTCGTAAAATCCTGCATCTTTTGCAAGGTTTGAACTTTACACTGCAATTGATTTGCATTGTATTGCCAGATGTTTAGCATTCAGCAATCGAGGAGACCAACAGACAAGGATGGTGAAGCAATGGGTAGGGAAAGATGCTGGTGTTAAGTGAGGGGCTGTCTCAATGGAGATTAGTCATACAAGCAGTCAGGCTGCAAGTGAATGTTCTTAGATTATGACAACTTCTGCCGTCCCAGGCAATCTTCTACTACAGGGACGCAGAAAATACATCACGGCATAATGAGGATCCTTTCAGCCGCTACTCAAGTCTTCATAGTAAGTGTTAGCTAGGCTTACATATTTTATTTTATTCCTCAAGAATATGCATAATAAATCCGAGAAGAGCACAAGAAACTGGTGTGTTTGGCTGCAGATAATTTATTTAGTCTGAATAGTAAAAAATACTGTGCATTCAAACAATTGTGAGTCTATAATATCCCTTCACTTTAAAAATATAGTAGAGTGAGGAAGCACTCTATTTGAACTAAATTACCTTTAAGACTGGGTCTGTCAGAGGAAGGGTGGAATTCTTTCCCTGACCTAAGAACACCTTCCTACTTCCCCAGCTCCATGGGCTTCCAGCCACACACTAACCTTCCTTTGGTCTTCAAATGCATCACATTCTGTCCCATTAAAAAGTTCTTTTCATATGCGTTACCCTCCCTTCTACTCTTTTCTTTAAGTGAGTCCTATATTCCTCTGATCTTGGTTCAAACATCACTCCTCAGCAAAGCCTTGGATCACCATTCCAGCTCTGGACAAGATGAGGTTCCTCAGCAGCTCTCCATAGCACTACTCATTTGTGGTTTTGTTCACCATTGCATTCCTAGTGCCCACCATGAGTAGAGCTAATAGATGCATCTGTAGGCAGGTTATATAACCTCAGAGAGATTCATTGTTACAGTCCTAACAGCAATGACAGTAACAGTAATAATCATAATAGCAGCTGTCATTTATCAAGTGCTCACTACACAGCAGGCTCTATCCTATGCTGTTTACATGAACTATTTTCCAAAAATGGCCACTGTAATATATCTTCTCTTGCACGTCCTTCTTACACTGCATCACTGACATTCATTCTTCCCATCATATGGTGGTCTATGTCCCCTTCCCTTGAACCTCAGTGGACACTTGTGAGTGTCTTGACCAAGAGAATTTGACAAAAGTGATGATGCTATGTGTGCCCTAAAGTCATTACAGCTTTTGTTGTCTCTCTCTCTGAGAGATGCTGATCTTGGGACCCAGCCACCGTGCTACAAGCAAGCACCGACCACATGGGGAAACTGCATGGAGATGCTTCAGCTCACAACTCCAGCGGGGGGGGGGGGGGTCCCAACATCAACGGCCAAACGTGTGCAAGATTCCAAGATGAGTCCAACCGCAGCTGCCATCTCACTGCAACTGCATTCAGGACCCTGAGCAAGAAACACCTTAGCGAGCCTAGCCAACCTCTAGAACAGCAGAAAAGAAGGAAATAATGGCTGTTGTGATTTGGTAAGCAGGCAAATGTGTTCCGATAATGGGAACAGGTTACCAGCCTTGTAATCCTTACATCCACCCCTTGAGGTAGGTGTTACTATTATCCTACTTCACAGATGAGAAAACCAAAGCACAGAGCAATAAAGTAACCTTTCCGAGGACACAGCATTTCTAAGCAATGGCGTCAGGACTTGACCGCAGGTGCTGGCCTGAGATCATGCCCTTAACCACTGCAGCAGGCCCATCTGAAGTGTCTGAGAATCTCCGACAATGGCCCATGCACTTCCTGTAAGAGAATCCCTTAAAGAGCTTGCTAAAGGAAGGTGCTCACGTTAAGATGTATGTTTAAGTGTTTAACATACACCTAATATTCACTACTCTTCCCTTAATAAAGGGACAGATCTCTTCCTAGGTGCTAAGAAAAAAAGTACAATCCAGGTAGAATTTAGGAACATTTTTATTTTCAGTTGGCTCGGTCTGATAGAAAACTCTTTTCTCGGCATTATTAGTTTACCTGCTAAATCAAGAGGCTACATATCCAGGGTGATTTAAAAAATAAAAAAACATGGAGCCCTCATGCCCTTATTCTAAGTACCCCTTTGTAATACTTAAATATTCCTTCCTGGTAAGAGCAGAGTCCCCATTCTACAGAAAGAAATCTATAAATCTATGAATCTTTACAGACCATGACTTCGTGAGGAGCTCTCCTCTTCCCAAGTAGCTTTGCATTCTCGGTCCTATGTCTATTACGGTGCTTGACTATCCACTCACATGCCAACATCTCTCTATGGCCCATCTTGGTTTTTCTTTGGCTCATGGAAGCACTGCTGTATGGGAACCACCTTAGGCCTGGTTCAGGTTCACTCCTCCCTGGGTCAGGCATTACCTGCAATCTCTCAATGATATTCCGGTAGTCTCTAGAAGCCGCCAGAACAGAGTCTCTGCGAGCCGCATTGCGGGCAGTCAGCCGCCAGTTCATGGCAGTTTTCTGTACGATGTTGTGGGACTTCAGAAAGAGGTTGTTGACTTGGCTGTCCAGGTCCACAGGAATAGCGATGGCCCGGCTCTTAGCTACAGGGAAGAAAGATGACTTGTGAGACTCCAACATGGGAAGGAGATGCCCCAAAGACAGACTTAACCCCCCCATCATCCTTCAGGCAGATTTTTCTGAGCCATGTCACTTGCATGGCAATGAGTGTGAACGCTGAGGAGCTCAAATGAATCTGACCATCCTTAGGTCAGCAATTTTCAATGTGAATTCTTGGGGGCAGTAGCTCTGAGGATTAACATGTTCTAAGGTCAAACTTTGGGCAAGTCAAAGTTAAACTTCAATGGGTTTCCTCAATGATTGGCATCCTAAGGTCTCCCTTGTGTTCATATATGTAAAGAATTATGAAGACAGGGAACTGATTTGGCTATTTTTCCAAAAATCCTCTATCGGTGGTATTCTACACAACAATCTACAAAATGCCAATTTAAGCCAAACATAATACAAACAATGATATTTACAATAACATAAGCTATTCTTTCCATTTAGGCTCGTGTCTTCCCCTCTTAAACTCCAGTCTAATCATGAGGAAAGGAACAATCAAACCCACAGCAGGGATATTCTACAGGACACCTGATCAGCACTCTTCAAGACTGTTAATGTCATAAAAAACGAGGGAAATCCGAGGTACTTCTGCAGCCCAGAGGGGCCTAGAGAGGCATCACAACTAAAGGCAACGTGGGACCCTAGAGAGAATCCTGGAACAGATGAAGGACATTGATGGAAAAAGTGGTGCCAAGTCTGGAGTTTATTTCATAGCAATGGGCCAATATCAGTTTTGTAGTTTTGACAAAAATATTCTGGTGTTGCAAGATGTTGACAGCAGGGGAAACTGGGTGAGGGGCATATGGGAACTCTGTGTGTTCCCCTGGCAACCTTCCTATATGTCTGAAATTCATCCAAAATAAAAAGCGTAATTAAAGAAGGAAAATAAATAAGACCAACAATCCTTTTTTTCCATATGGAAAATCCAACAACCTCCAAAAAGCAAGACAACAACTGCCTATCTTTAATGGTTCCTAAGACCAGAAGCAAAGAAGAGGTGCCATATTACCTGTATCTAACTGTAAAATCAAAGCTAGCACCCTGGAAGAAGCAATCTGAGAAGCAATTGTTTAAATCCAATTAAAAACAAAAACAAAAAAACTGAGTGTGGGTTAAGGAACCATCAGCCAGCCAACGAATTTTAAGGTTTAATAAAGCAAGTGAGAAATTTGGGGAAAAAGATAAGAATAAAAAAAAAAAAACAAAAAAAACCCCAGGATGCACAGCGTACACTCAGCTAGAAATAATGTGCACCAGATACCCCTTTCTGAAGATAAACCATGAAAAATAGTGAACTTTGGTGTGATTTTAGTCAGGAGGAGGCATTCCCCAAGAGGCACATGTCTGAATTCCTGGGGGGCTGCACTGTTTTCATGCCCTGCCACTTAAAAGACATCCCCTCCCTCTGTCTTTTCTCGTCAGTTTCAAGCCAATTAAAACATTTCATCTCCCTAATGAGCATTGAGCTGGTCAGCTGGGCAACCTGCCCAAATTTAACTCAACAACTTCATGACGCCTAACCCTCCAAGGGCAGAGTAGCGAGTTCTGGGGATACTGTCTCAGAGCCTTGGCTCTGGGGTATCACGTCATGACCCTATAATGTACACACTTTCAAAAGCCTCATCTCTTATTATGAAATAGAGCTGCATAGATAATAAAAAGACACCAACACCTACCATGTGAGAGTCAAGGAAATCAGGATGGGAGGACTGAAATGAGGGAAGTCACCCTAATAGACAGCATCTGTATTTGCTGGGCAACTACTCAACAGTGCCGAGAACCTCACCTGTTTCTGCTGCTGCTCTCAAGGGATGGAAATAGCTACGACAGGGAGAGAACTCTTCTTAAATTTAGGCAGGCAGGGGAACTCCTTGCTTAATTAACATTTATGAAGGGGAACAGCGCCAAGAAATAGAGCCTGATTAAGTCCAGGTGAAGGGAGCAGTAATTTTTAAGACTTCCTTTCAAAGCTGCCAGAGAGGTGACAAGTAAGGGGTGGGGAAGAGGGAATGGAGCACCATTTATCATCGAGTCAAAAGGGATCAGCACACCATTTCTGAGAAAGGATGTTCCCTGGGCTTGGACGTGTACTTCATAGGAAGAAAGTTTCCATACGGTCAAATACACTTACTGGAGTAAACAAATGCATTTCTTGCATGAGAGACTTCCCAGAGCCTTCAATTAGCTTGTGTGCCCTGGGACTTGCCAAGAGTTGCCTCACACTGAACCACGCACTCTTCCTTTCTCAAAGGCTATCTTTCTTTGGGACTTACTGGCTCTTAACTTTGGGAGATGCTGGCTTGGTAGATGAAAGGAAGGGTTCGCAGTCAAGAAGATTTCCATTCCATCCTGCACGCGGAACTTCAGAAGAGCTAGAACAAGCGCTCGAGAAATGGCTCTCTCTAGCACTGGCAGGCAGTTCATTTTCATCACGTTCAATCCAAACTGCACGGTATCTTACCTACATCAGAGAGCACCCGGATACAGCTCTCCACGGAGGCTTTTTGGCTCGGCATTAACCAGTTGCAGTGGTAAACCCTGAACACACCTTGCAGCAGTTGCACAAAGACCGGCTGGCGAGTCTGCAAGGAAGAGAGGCCGAGAGACGGGCAGTATGACTTTTCTGCAGATCACGGATATGCCCATCAGAAACAGACATTGCACTGAACGGTGGGTTAACAGTAATGGACCCTTTGCAAGAGTGAGAAGGGGGTGACCGGTAATCAGCAGGATTCTAGAAGTTGCCTAGCCTAAGGAGGAAAAAATCAGAAGCATTTTAAGGGCATCTATAAACTTGATGCCAACTGAGTGACCAGAAGAACCAACCATGGAATCAATGTGAAAACTGGTATTATTGTCCGGTTACCAACTGGCAGTATGACTTCAGGCAAATTACCTCATGTCGCTGAGCTTTTTTTTTTTTTAGATTTTATTTATTGATTTGACAGAGAGTTCACAAGTAGGCGGGGGAGGGGGAAGCAGGCTCCCCGCTGAGCAGGGAGCCTGATGAGGGGCTGGATCCCAGAACCCTGAGATCATGACCTCAGCCAAAGGCAGAGGCTTAACCCAACTGAGCCATCCAGGTGCCCCTCATGTCTCTGAGCTTTAACTTCACCTAATATATAAAGTAAGTGGACTGAGGCAGATTAACCCAAAGTTCCTTCCAGACGTTATTTCCTATAAGCAGAACCTCTACTTTTAACCAGAAAAAACAAACTGATGAGTGGATCTCACCAAGAATGTTTACTTATTTGTAGCAGTGTCTTCAGTGATATAAACAGAAGACAGTTCTGATGGTTACTCATTCGAAGTATTCATTTACTACGGATGAGTTAACGATATGGTAGAATCTATTCCTAGGACGGTACAAATGTGTGTTCTTTTTATTAAAGTAATAGAACTCCAACATTTACTTCCTCAGTTTGACAGTGCTTTCTGAATGCATTTCAAAGTTATAATTATGGTCTCCACCCAAAGCTACCCAGGTCATGGTAGCTTTGACCTGCAAGGCAAACTTCACTGTGTACAGTGAGCTACTCCATGGGTTTTCAGTCTAGGGGAAGAGGACTTACACAGTCCCTCCAAAACACAGTGAGAGTTAATACAGCAAAGAAAAAAAGCATTAAAAAACTCTAGAAAGGTTTCTGAGATAGAAGAAAAACAATAGAAAGTGCTGGGGTAAGGGGGTAGAAACTCTATTAGAAGAAAGTACAATAGGTCAATAAAAAATTCAGAACCTCTTCTATGAACAATGTTCAGGTAACTTACACTTATTAGGTGCCACTTTTGGGGACTCAACTAACAATCCTGTGGCAAATAAACTGCCTTAATGCTATACATACAAAATGGGGGTCCAGAAAGCTTAAAAGAAAGTACACCAAAGAACGGAGAAGTGGTGGCAGAGCAGTGAGTCGACGTCAGGGCTCTCTGATGCCAACAACTTGTGCTCTTTCCACCAAGGTCACCCGCAAACCGGGATCTCACTGCTTTCTTCAAGAAGTACTTTCTGTGCCACATGCCAAGGGCTAAGGGCTTTTTGCCTCTCACTGAACCCTCACCAAGACCCAGAGAAGTCAACAGTGGAATTGTCATCCACCCCACTGGCTCCTGTGTGCTAGAGTTAGGATGAGAACCCAACACCCGAATTCAAAGAGTATCTCTGAATTCAAAATTCAAAAAGTTTCTTTGACTAAATTAATTCAATGGAACCAGTATTTACTAGGCTCTGTTCCCATCTGACCTCTGGAAAAACAAAAAATGAATAAATTGGCTAGAGTAGCTTCCATTAGGCAATCTGGGGGCATCACCTCACTTGACCTCTTGGACTAAAGAACATGGCTGCCCAACACCTTCTACATAAAATCCTCCCTTTTCTTAGATCCTGAAGCCCTGCTTTTTCCTTGAATCCCATCCTATGTGCGGGATAGAGTGAAGACCTTCCTCCGGCTTCTTGAGTATCTTGTCTCTAGTTATTTGTGCTGTGCCCAGTCCCCTCTAGTAAACCACTTCATTTTCTGGGCCACAACTTCAAGGAGCCAATGTATAAATTTGGATTCTACCTCTCCATTCTCCTGAGTCTCACCGATTCATTTACTTATTCAATGAGTCAGCAACTACTAGGTTCCGAGCACAAAGCGAGGCACAGGGACAGAGCAGTATCACAGACAACTGTGCACCTAAGACATAACTATGTCCTTCTTACCGTAGCTGACAGTCTAGCAGGGAAAAGCACAAGTTCCTGTTCACTAAGCCTCTCCTACGCAGCAGGCATTATGCTAGATGTTTCATAAAACATTATTTCTAGTGCTCACAATAACCTGTATGGCGGATACTACATTTCTGCTTCAAATGCAAGCGAAGAGGTTCGGAAGTTCGGTGGCCAAGGCAAGTCCACAGAGCCAGTAAGGGACAGAGTGAGGATTTGAAACCAGCTTTATCCTGCTCTAAATTCTTCAAAATTCGATTCTTCCTCTCTGGATCCCATAGTTCCAGCTGCTCCCTGGACATCCACGGGCAACATAAATGCAACAGAGCCAAACCCAAATTCACCAATTCCCTTCCTCATATGTTTGGGCTGAATGAAAAGAAGGAAGGAAACAAACAACAACAAAAAATAAACAAGGAAGGAAGCCAGGAAGGAAGTAAAAATCTAGCTGGGGAAATGAGGCATATGCTTCTCAGCGTATAAACAAAATAAAACAGACTACGAGAGATCCAAAAATAATATTTCTTGAAAATAAATGTTCTAGAAATTCATAAGCTACCCCTTAAAAAACAAAGCTAAAACCACTTTGGATTTTGTATTCTAAGTGTATATAGACTACCTGGGTCTTGCCAGGAACTTATGACATTTATATTGAAGACTCATCTCTCTGACAAGTCTGGCTTACTAGGTGGTCCAAAAACTGGCTTCAGAGTAAGGCAGTATGAGGAAACAGGAGTGACCAAGATAGAAAACCAAAACGCAAGTTCCCGTTTAATGGTTTTCCAATTAATGTGACTGATTCACTTTGACATTTTGGTTTTGCAATACTGTTTCACAATCTATAGGAGAATGGGCATTGCTGTGGTGATTGTCACTTGAAATTACAAAAGAAGCAAGTCTAATCTTAGTAACCAAAGCATCTTCCCTAGCTGGCTCTCTGTGTAATAGTACTTGGTGAGGAGCCTGTTCTGGTCTCTAGGAACTCATGTGCTTGGGATCCAACCAGTTTCCGCTCCCTAATTACTCACGAACAAGTACAGACATTTGAAAGGCAACCTTCTAACTCTGGGATACTTTCACTTAACTGCTAGCTTTTATAGCTATTTCTAACTAAACAGAAGGTTACCAGTAGTCCCAAGGAAAGGTATCTCAATAAAAAAAATTCCATAATTCAAGTTTTTACGTCAGAAAGAAGCAGGCTAAAATAATGGTTCTGTCACCTAATGGCTGTGACCCTGACTGAGCACGGTAATTAAACTTTCTGAGCCTCAGTTTACACAGCTGAAAATGGGAATAGTTTTATCTACCTCATAGGCTGTATTAGGCTCATACGAACTCTTTGCATATTAATGAACTATAGCAGTATCTAATTAATGCATCAGGGAATATTACACTGACCAAGAATCACCCTTCCCTTGGAGCATTTACCTTCATTAGGATTATGTCTATACTCCAGCAACCCTGGGCCACCCATCAACCCCAGGACAGCCTCTACCCGCTCCTATGACAAGGAGGGTTAGTATTTCTCTTCTCACTGCTGGAGACCAAGATCAGCTTTTGTCCTGCGGCAAGACTCACACAGAGGTTAATCCAGACTTATGTTATAAAGAGAAGGATGATTTTTTTCCAAGTCAAAGAATGACATCATCTCCCAGATCCATGGATTCCTACCTTTGGACCTGGCGGGAATCCTGACACAGGGCCATGATGGTACACAGTCCCAGGAGTGCCACGCGTGAAGGCGTGCATACGCCCGCAGGGCCAGGCCATGCTGCAGTACCCCCGGCTGGCTGCACAACTTCTCACACTAGCCCCTCACCATGTCGGGTGAACTCCGGGCGCACACTTGGGAGTTAGAATCGAGATCTCCAAATGTGTTTTAAAGAAGTGTTAATAACAGGGGAGCACCTATCTGAAAGCTGCCAAGATTAGAGGGGAGGAATCAACAAGAATGAAGGGGGAAGAAAAGGCATCTTAAGGGGATAAAAATCAACAACCAATAGAATCATCTGGTTTAGGAAAACATCCTTAGGCGCTTCAAGGGACCCCCCATAGCGGGAAAAGCATCTTGTCCGAAAGCTCTGCAGAACGGCTCATGGACAGCTGGTCACTGCCAAAATCCGGGCGGACAGCCACTGCCAAAGTTCAGCTGTGAATGCCCTGCCTTTGCCTTTCTTACCTGCAGCGTCGTGCTCTGGTCCGAGAAGGGAGAACTGAAGAAAGTGGTGACGATACTCATGACAATTTCAGTAACATACTTCTCCAAAATGGAGTCTGCATGTTTCCTGTCACTGGTGTTGTTACAGGCCTGCAAGGCAATTGGACGTTTCAGACATGACACCAAAACCTGCAGGTCAGTTGTAGGATTAAGAAATCTGGGACCACTACTGCTGATTACCCCCTTAACAAATGGAAGGTAAAGGCTTGCAGGTTGATATGTCTCCCTCTTAGAAATTACAGTAATAACAACAGTAAATCATGCAGGAAGAGAAGCTAATCCACTCAGACATCACATAGAGACACACACAACATTAAAACTGGGATGGCACCTAGAGGGCCATTGCTTCCCAATTCCTAGCCCTGTGTGGCAAATCTAAAACCTTTAAAAGGCAGCTTAAGGCATAGTCACTACAGTTATCTATACTGTCCCCTAAAAGCAAATTGTCCCCTGGTTAAGCCATTCATCTCTTGTCAGCTATGGTTTCCTATCCATGTAATCAAGAGAATCAAATACATCGGTGAGGTCCATTGTGTGTGATGCTCTCCAAATCTACAACACTCTTTCATTCAATAGAAATGTTAATATAAAGTTGTCACATCACTATGTTGTACAGTGGAACTAATGTCACATTGTGTGTCAACTAGACTTCAATTTTTAAAAAGTTAAGGATATGCAATGCTGTTGAAAGTAGTGGGCTGTAAATCAGAGTCATGGACTCTAAGTTTTGGGGTAAGAAGAGATTTCAGATTTTACTTACATTCTACTTAATTATGCTGCTTAAAATAATGTCTAATGTCTAATCAGACATTTAGAGGGAAAGGTTTAAAAAATACATGCTTAAAAATCAAGTTTTATGGGGCGCCTGGGTGGCTCAGTGGGTTAAAGCCTCTGCCTTTGGCTCAGGTGATGATCCCAGGGTCCTGGGATCGAGCCCCGCATCGGGCTCTCTGCTCAGCAGGGAGCCTGCTTCCTCCTCTCTCTCTGCCTGCCTCTCTGCCTACTTGTGTCTGTCAAATAAATAAATAAATAATCTTTTTAAAAAATCAAGTTTTATTACCAAATTCATTACTTACACAGCTTGAGACATTAACATTACTTATAAAAATTTATGAAGGGCAAAAAAGAATCAAGTTTTATTAACTAACTACCATGTTCTAAGCTTAATGCTCAGCAGTTTGTAGACAAATTCAGAAAATGAAATAAGCAACTGATTTTACATTTCTGAATAATGTAATGTAGAAGTCAGCAAAGTTAAGGGCTGATGGCTGCTTTTATAAATAAAGTTTTAGTGGAACACAGCCATGCCCACATGTATACATATTGTCATGGCTGCTTTCAAACTACCAAGGCAGAGTTGAGTAGTTGTGATACAGACCAGATGGCCCACAAAGCTAAATGTGTTTAATATCTGGTCCTTTACGGAAAACTTTGCTCAGCCTGATTCAAAAAAAGAAAGAAAGAAAAAAAGAAAAAAAAACAAAAACAAAAACAAAGCAGGGGTCCCTGGGTGGCTCAGTCAGTAAAGCCTCTGACTCTTGACTCCACTCAGGTCTTGCTCTCAGGGTCATGAGTTCAAGCCTCACATTGGGCTCCACACTGGGTATAGAGTCTATTTTTAAAAAAAAAATTTTTTTAAAGCATAAAATAAAATAAAAATAAAACAAAACATGCCTTTCTTTCCAATCTCTAAAACCCAGATTTATGGGATTAAAAGACCAGGAGGAATTTGACATTTAAAAAATATATATATGTCTGTGATACCAATACCTGAGTACTATTAAATAAAGTCCTCAATTGGGAAGAAAACAAGTTCCTATAGGTTCTTTGTCTTACACTGGTAACTGTACATTCAAGCAGAAATTATCACAGTCTAGGACTCCAGAGTGCACTTTTCTTTTCAACACGTGTCCGAAATTAAGGTTCATCTTACAATTATTCTCTCTTGGTTCCCACCACCTCTCCCCTAAATCCACCATCACAAAACTCCTAGTGTATCTATGGTGTGCCTTGTCAAATAGTAGGTCTTTCAGCCTTAAGATTAACATTAAGCTTGGAGCAAAACCAAATCAAGAGTATGAAGCCCAGTTCAATGGCTGGTCAGGAAAGCAGATCCAAAGGGAAGTGCTTCGCAGGATCCTCAACACCAGACGGAAGGAGAGAAATGCTCAAGCTTAGGACCGTGGCCTTCAAGGAGACATAGTGTCAAGGAAAAGAAAACATTTAAATCTGATTGTAGTATGTCTCAGATTTTTTAAAAAAAGATTTTATTTATTTATTTGACAGAGAGCGAGAGATCATAAGCAGGCAGAGAGGCAGGCAGAGAGAGAAGGGGAAGCAGGCTCCCCACTGAGCAGAGTCTGATGTGGAGCTCGATACCAGGACCCTAAGACCATGATCTGAACCAAAGACAGAGGCTTAACCCAGTGAGCCACCCAGGCGCCCCATGTCTCAGATTATTATTCACAGATCAATCTATAAAGGATGAAGTGAAAAGCAGAAATGATCCATCTTCCCTGACACATGATGCATAAAATGTATTCTCTGTTAGGAGTAAAAAGTAGAAAGGAATGAGACATATGCGAGGCCAAGAAACACATCTGCCACCCTGTGCCACACATTAATGAGTTGAAATTATGTGGCTATTTCCCTTAAGCCTGCATAAGGATGTCCAGACACACACGTACACACACACTTCCGCTCTGCTGCTCAGTTCCAGAGAGCCTTACCCTGCAGATGTCCACGAGGAAATTCTCAAACAATTTCCACATGTGATTGCTGGTGTAAATCTCCTTCATTTCCACCTCCGTATCCACATAGCAGTGATTAAGGAAGTTAATGTATGCAATTTTAACCTGAAGACAGAAACAGCCTTCTCTGAAAAACCGATTTGGTATACATGGAATAAGAGAAACGTAAATCAAAACTATGTTAGAACACTCTTTTCACCTATCAGAAAAGAGTCCAGAAGTCTAAGTGGACAAGGCTGTGAGAAAAAGGCAATCTTGTCATTTCCTCTTTCACGAGAATCACCAGTTATTATCATCTCATTATAGTCTCATAAGCCTGTTAAACAGCCATGCAGGGCAATTACAGAACATCCACACAATAAAATTTTTATGTAACTATAAAAAAGGAATGTGGAATCTCTTTATGAACTGATACAAAAAGAAGAACAGTGTATCCAGAATGTCACCTTTTGTATTAAAAAAAAATAAAAAGGGCATGGGGGAATGAAGAACATATATTTACATTTGTTTATATGCAGAATTCTAGACAATGCACAAGAACATAATAAATGATTTTCTGTGGGGTGGGAGGGAACAGATTAGGAGAATTTTCATAGTTTAATCCTTTATAGTCTCTGCTATTTGAACTTTTCAAAAAAATCATCTAAAAACATACTAGCATAGATATGATACATACTACATATACTATATACAAATATATGTATATTTAGTTTAAGATAAAAATTAAGAGTGTATATTTTAAACATATAAAGCCAAACTATATTCTGGATGATCCACTGTTTTTCTGTCATTTTTGTTACCAGCCAATATATATGAACAAGAAAATGGACAGCTTAGAAGGAATCATTTTCAAAATCGAACAGTTATTTATTATGGGTGGTGGATTTTCATACTGCTTATCTGTAGTTCCTCAATATTTTATAATTGTCATTATTGTTATAATACAAATTTTCATTTTAAAGAATAAACTTGCAGAATCGGGTCTTCTGTGCCCATGAACCATATCTCAACCCATTCAATCTCATTTTTTCAGACATTCATTCAAAGGGGATTCAAAGAATCCTCTTTGCTCAACAGGCTGTTATTAGTTACCAAGAACAGAAGCACAGCAGCAGATTCCCATGGTTCTCAAGGAGACAGCAGACATCCCCCCACCGACAAGCTTTATGTACAAAATCAGCATTCAAGAAAATGTTGTTTCCACCAACTGAGACCTCACTATGAAATGAGCTGCAGGTCTCAGCACTGTGAGGTCTCGTGTGGGCCGGCCACAGCTCCACACGCACCATGCAGAGGCATGAGAAAGGCTCACTCACCTCGGGGATGCAGTCCTCGTGGGTCACGACGCGGACGATGTCATCCAGCGGCAGCAGGGAGTTGCACTTTATCTCCGTGTAGACGTTCTTGCCCTCAGTGCACACGGCCAAGAGCTCCACCAGGTGGATGTGATACATAAGAGGGCTGTTCTCGTCCATCCGGTCCCGCTCTGACCTCATCATCTGGATCAGGGTCTGGAAAGAGGCTCTGTCGTTGTAGAACACGAGGACGTCTTCTCCCGAATTAACGAGCTATAAAAAGAACAGGGCTTGTTTATATTACAGGCTTGCGGAGGTGGGGACACCATTAAAAAATATCTACTTGCAGCGAAGGAGAGCTGCTTTGTCAGCGTTTGCTTTCCAAAACCAGTCTCACCTTTATTACTAAACTCATCTAAATTTCATTCACTTCTGTTAATCAATAACTAAAAATCGGCAGCAGCAGCACTTTAATAGACAGATACAGGTATATGACAGTGGCCTTAAACAAAACTACCAGGGGAAGAGAAAGTCTGCAGAACCACATTCACATATCCAGTGGAAATGAAGATTGCAAGCTTGCATGTGGTTTTCCAAACCTAATATTTAGGCTATGATTTTTCTTTTCAAAAATGTTTCCATCGGGGCACTTGGGTGGCTCAGTGGGTTAAAGCCGCTGCCTTCGGCTCGGGTCATGATCTCAGGGTCCTGGGATCGAGCCCCGCATCGGGCTCTCTGCTCAGCGGGGAGCCTGCTTCCCCCTCTCTCTCTGCCTGCCTCTCTGCCTGCTTGTGATCTCTCTCTCTGTCAAATAAATAAATAAAATCTTAAAAATGTTTCCATCTTTTTTATGCTTGAGAAGTAGTATCCCTTTTACAACGTTTTCATATACTGCCTCCTCTCTTCACAATTATCAATTAACCACTTCTTACTAAGGTATGTCTTCCTTTCAATACTCCTTCAAAGAATCAAGGCATTCCTACTTATAACTTGCCCCCAGGACTGTGTGTGTGGCTTCTCATAAGTCCACTTAAGGGTAAATCAATTTCAGGAAATACAGAAGATCCAAAAAGGGCTGGCACAGAAGTCAAAATACATATAGTCCATAATATCTGTGTAATAACAACTCACTTCTGTCAGCTCTAATTAGATACCATGACCAACACTCCACATGGATCTAACCTCACTGTGCCTCAGTTTTGCCCATAAAACTGAGGACAAAATTGATACCTAACTCACGGTGCTGCGTCCTGTAGATGAAATAAATGATTATATGTAAATTGCTTAGAACCATGACTAGGGTATGGCAGGCTTCCAACTAATGTTAGCTCCTATTGTCACCATCGTTCCCCTGAGCTGGCATGTATGCTTCTTGGCTGAATACCACCGTGCCTTCATTTTATAGGAAGGCTCGCTGAGGGTTGGCAAGTCATCAGGTCACTGTGGCAATAAAGTAGTATAGCTTACATTCATATCCCAGGTCAAGTCAATTCTTTTAAACACACTACACTACCTTCCACTGGAACCCTGTTTCTTATTAAATGGGAATTATAAATCCAAGTGTTAAGTGGATTTACTTGATGTTTCATTTTTTCAACAGGTGGGAAGATTCAACTGAGTCTATTTGAACACAGGTGTGGCAGAGGGCCTTCCCGGTCAGACAGCATCCCATATGGCCCTGACTGCCCACAGACAACCCAGTGGGACTTAGTCCCAATTCCACTGACCAGCTTCTTCCCGTGAATCAGCAAGCAACAATTTTTCTAGCTAGTTAAGTGAATAATTAAAGAAACTGTCATATAATCCACAGGAATGTAGGCTGTTCTGGCTCAGTGGTTTCTATCTATATTTAATCTCTATTCTTTGTAATTTTTGTTCAATATTCCTATTTTTTTCTCCTCTCAGAAGAATCTGAGCCAAAATGCCTTAAAATAAATAGATTTGCTGCTATGAAAAAATCAGATCAGACTCTCATTTCTACATACAATTTAAGCTCACAAATACACACCACAATTACATTTTGTCCATTTATGTGGCTCCAGGAGAGGGTGCCAGTTCATACAGATAGCAAGAATTTAAAAATTTGCCAGAAACTCTAGATGAAGGTATATAGAAACAAACAGCTGTCACCTCAGCCATGACCATGTCTTGGCACTTTTTGATGAATTTCCCTTCTGCCTTGACGATCGTCTGCAAGAATTTTATGTACTGGACGTTTCGACCGTGGGTCTCAATGCAATGAACAAAATGCTGGACAACCCGCTCGTTGATCTCACTGCAGAGCTGGAAATTGTTCATGAAGATGTGCTGCATGGTGACCGCCTCCAGGATCTGGCACAAGAGTGAGGGCAGGAGCACAAGGAAATGGTCAAGAGGTGGACAGAGCTGAGTCAAGTGAGAAAGAGAGTCTAGCAATATGCACAGAGAGAAGCGTTGAAACCCACAAAGAGACCTTTCTCCTTTCTCACTTCTGTACTGCCTTCTTTTGTAAGTTGTAATAAACACACGGAAAGGGAAACGAATCACTTGTCTCCAGCTCAATGAACTACACGGGAAACCCCAGCACCCACGTCAAGAAACAAAAGGTCTCGCCCCCCGATTTAACTCGTTTTGTTTTCTGCAACTACAGATTAGTTTTGCCCGCTGTCAAGCCTCATGTACTCCCTCCCGTCTGGTTTCTTTTACTCAACAGTCCAACTGCAACGCTGTCAACATGCTGTTGTGTGTTATCAGTAGTCGGTTCGTGGTCACTGCTATGTAAATTCCATGGCATGAATAAACCACCATGTGCTTCTCTGTTCTATTGCTGATGGGCATTTGGGGGCGGATCCAGTTTCAGTAGCAAGCAGTAACACTACTCTTAGTACAAATAGTGCTGCTCTGAGCATTCCTGAACATGTTTTCCGCTAAGCTTTAATATACGTGCATTTCTGTTGGGTTTCCACCCATGAGTGGAATTGCTGGGTTGCAAAGTACAAGCGTTTGGCTTGAGACAGTACTTGCCAACAGTTTTCAAGAGATGTTAACAATTTCCATTCTACACTAGAGCTTTTCCATACCCTAGTTGAGTTATAGTATTGTTGGTCTCTTTGGTTTTTGTCATACTTTGTTGTGCAAATCTTAGCTAATTTACACTTCTCTGATGATCACTTTGTCTCATTTACTGGCTATCGGGATTTCTTCTATGGATGATTTCATTATAAACTTTTTTTTAACTTATTTTTAAAAATAGGTCGTCCTTTGGGTAATGGACATTGGGGAGGGTATGTGCTATGGTGAGTGTGGTGAAATGTTTAAGCCTGATGATTCACAGACCTGTACCCCGGGCAAATAATACATTATATGCTAATAAAAATAATTTTAAATTGAGTTGCCCTTTTCCTTATTGACTTTTTTTGAGTTGGTTATATATTCTAGATAGGAGTTCTTTATTGGACACCTGTAATGCAAATGTCCTCTCCCCACCTCTGGTTTGCCTCTGGAGGATCTTAATAATGTCATTTGGTGAATAGAAGTTTTTAAAGAAGTCTGGTTTACTGATATTTTCCTTTGTAATTAATGCTGCTTGTATCCTATGTAAGAAAATTTCACTTTCCACTAGGTCATCAAGATATTTTCATGTTATCTTCCAGAAGATTTATTTTCTATTTTCTACGCAGTTAAGTTTTATGTTTGGTGTGAGGTAGGGGGCTCTAAACTTTTTATCTTTTGTCTTTTCTTTCCCCATACATAACAAAGAGGAAGTATTACCCCTCAGCCTTCCAGTCCTCTCCTCCAAAGCTTTAGGAGTACTAATGAAGGGGCGAGTGTGCGTGTATTTACAAGGATATCCTTTGTAGAATTATTTACAAGTCAAGAATTAGACATTGCCTCAATGTCCACTAATATGAGAATGATTTTTAAAATGTTACAGCCATACTATGGAACGCCATGTAGCCATCACAACATCTCATCAAAAATGAGAAAAATTTATGTAGCTGTGACTTGCAAAAACAGCCATAGTATTAAGTGAAAAAAGCAAAATGCAAAATATAGAGTATGTCACCATTTTTCTTTAAAAAACTGCACAATACATATTTTCAAAACATATCTGACAAACTAAGATATGACAGTTATGTTTTATATGAATAAACTATGTATTTGTATATTATGTACACAGAAAACTTTATGCATGACCTCAGGAGGATGTGGCTAGAGACTGACAATCAGCAAGTCTCTAGGGCTAAAATTTGATGTAATAAAGAATGTTAGGAAAAAATATATCTTACCTTGCCCTACCACTTCCTCCTCCCTTTCCCTGCTTTCTCCCCTAAAGAGATGGGGAGTGTTGATGTCCTCCTGAGAGTTGGTCCAAATGTTCCTCTTAGAATGAATGTCGCATTATAACAAGTCCCTGTGGTCACCACAGCAAAAGAACAAGCTGTTCTTCTTACTGCTTCCTGCCCTCCCCTCACAGATTTCCAGACATGCCTGAGGTCTTACCCCTGGGTTGAGAAACAGGTTTATGTGTTTGTGTAGCAAGGCTTGATTCTGCTGGTTGCCTGCACAGAAATTCTGTAGGAATTCGTGAGCCAGCCTCATTATCTCCTGCATCTTGGTATCTTCAGCCTGTGTGGAAGGAGGCAGATGAATAATAGGTTGAAAATAGGGCTATGCTGTGGACAAAAGGTCAGCAGGTGACAGCACCTACCTTTCCGCCAGGAGACCCGGTTCTATGACACGCTGAAGGCCTGTTGTGTGAAAATATGGGGGTGCTGCATTGATGACACTGCAAAGAAGCCTGTAACTAATTCAACTGTCCTATGTTCTTTTCCACTAGCCACAAGCAGATACAAAAAGAATTTATTTGGGAAGAGTACAACACAGAGTGGAAGCCATTTCTAGCAATGCCCCAAATTTCTGAAAGCACCCCCAATCCTGAGAGCAGAGTGACAGCACAGCAACAGCCGACTGCATCACTGGTGGTGAGCCCACACCGCCCCAGCTCTCGGGCTCACCCTGTTTAATCTGCCAAACGTAAGCGTGCATTAGAGCTCTTGGCAGGAGAGAACATGTTAGAGTAGAAATCTCTTTAGATTATAAAATCGGGCAAATACACCTGCCGTAATCCTGTCCTTGTCACCTCAGCCTCAGCATTTAACCCAAGAGTTAGTTTTCCCATCTGCAAAATGGGGATAATACCTGCCCCAGGCATTTCACACAGCTGATTAAGTGGTTCTCATTTCCTACAGTAAAAACCCACACTCGGTGTTTTTTAAGCATTAGATGCCCCATGATAAGACGACTGATTACACCCTACTGCCATTCTACCCAATTCTAAACAAACCAACCTTTAATATAATAAAAATGAAGGAGAATGAAATGGAATCATCCCTCCTATTTGTATAGTCAACAGTAACCTCCCTAAGTCTTCTCACTTATATGACCTCTTTCGAGCAGCCAAGAGCCTAACAGTTAGGAAGGCAGGCCCTAAAACCTGACTGCTTAGGGCTTATGCAGATCTACCACTCCCTAGCCATGTACTTAAGCATTCAGGGTCTCCGTCTCCTCCTCTGTGAAATGGAGGCAATAAAAATGCACACTTCATATGGTTGTCGTGAAGATTCAGTGACAAAATCCATGTCAAGTGCTGAGACAGTTATCACACAATCAACGTTAGCTACTGGTTCTGGTCTAGACCAGGGGTCAGATAGATACTTTGGGTTTTGTGGGTCAAAAAGCAAAAGAGAGAACATTTTGCAGGTACCACTAAGAATGTAACTATTGAAAAATGGAACAATCATTCTTAGCTAATATGTTGTATAAAAACAGGTGGTGGGTTGGATTCGGTTCATGTCTTCAGTTGGCTCCCCCTGATCTAGATAATAATCCTGGGAGAAAACAGGACACATCTGGGCAGAACAACTTACAGAAGGAATCTGAGCTACCAGCTTTAACAATCAAAAATGGGCAAGGTTAAGAGGAGTCCCATACAACAGAGTGGATATTAACATTTGTCTCTCATTAACAGAGAAAGTGGCATGCCTTCCAGCTCTAAGAAATCAGAGGCCTTGGGACAGAGAGACACTGCTGGCTGGCAGCCGTAACCTCAAACAGTCCCACACTCTTTCACTTCTTTGCTAAAAGGAGAATCTGCTGGGGCTCACAGAAACTACAAACTTCATCATTTGAAATGGATTTTTACAAGGCAGCTAAGCTCTAAAGACATCACATAACAAGAGCGTATCTGTAGGAATTCCTCCACTGTTTTCCCACACTGGGATATCTGTACTCATGGAGTAACACACACACACACACACACACACACTGTTCTCCCACCAATTCCAACCACATCAGGTTACCTGTTTTTTCCATTAACACTACTCTATGAAGGCATATATGTTTTCAAGGAAACTGAGGATATTAGGAGGCAAAGACAAGGCCAGCAAACTACCTCCTCATACTCTTTACACATAGCAAGGTAAATCAGCTTGCCAGTTCTAGCCTAAATGCCAGTCAAGTGAGGATGACATGCACACTTGTACTAATTTCAGGTTAGTTAAGTTCCTGACCTATTGGAGGGATTAATCTTACACTTTATGGGTAGCTACTGAAAGGCTTGATGAACCTGAATCCTGTGGCCCCCGTGACTGCGGTGGTGGCCTCTGCCAAGAACTTCCTTGAGCACAGGCAGCTAGTGTAGCAAACAAGACCTGGGCTCCACAACTGAGCAGGGCTGGCTCTGTCATGTTGCTGCGCTGTGGAGGAAACGTATGGAACCTCTGGCAACGGCCTTCTCATCTAAAGCGGGGCTCTTAAAATTATCACCTGTCTCATGCGCTGTCTTAAGGATGAAGTGAACGAGTGAACAAAAGGACCTACTGTAGTGCCTGGCCCCCGGCAAGCACAAGCAGTGAGGCTTCTTCAGGCAACTCAATGCCAGCAAGGTTTTCTGGCAGTCACTGGTAAACTCAAGCGGCAGAAGTCCACGCCCTCGGGTTCTAAACCTCCCCAAGCCTCAGTCTCCTCATCTGTCAAGTGGGAACACCATGACAATGGCACTGGATTTTGGAAGCGAAGGGACAGGGCTTTTGCAAATGCCCTGTCAGGCTGCACAGTGCCAAGCACTATTACCCTGCTTCCCTAAATCCTATCACTGTCAATGACAAATGCTGGCATGAAAGGATGGGACAGAGCGTGTAACTTCTCATGAGAGAAAAGAGGACTTAGAGCAACATACAGGATAGACCCAAATACTTGGCCAGATGTCAGAACGCACCTGAGGACCCCCAAAGTGGGCAAGCCCCACGTTCCCACATGTGTTTAGAAACCTGTAGGGCTTAAACTGCCTGCAGGGCATTTGCAGAGGATGCTGGAGAGCACGAGCCTGTGCGCAGAGCTCCGTCTAGCCAACCTTCACATCCAGCGTGGTGTGGGAGCAAGGCGAGAATCAACGGGCTCCCGCTTAGAATCTTAGAACTGGAGGCAGGTTATGGGTGATTTCACTTTATGAAGCTGTTTGTTTCATACGAGTGACCTACAAGTGCCTCGCACTCAGCTCATCACATCGGCTTCATGTCTTCACCAACACCACCAAATGTGAAGGGCTGAGGAAAACTCGGGGACCCGCCGCCCTCTGGGGAGGGGGACCGGCTCACCTTCTCGTAGGGGATCTGCAGCAGCTCCAGCACCACGGCGTGCGCGCCCATGTTCCGTAGAAGCCGCTGCTGCTGCTTCCTGCTTTTCCTCACGGATGCACTCTCCTGGACACAGAGTTTGCTGAGGCGGATCAGAATCTGTCCGAGAGAGAGATCCCAAGTTTGTACCTCTGACCAAACCTCAGCTCTGAGCTCCAGTGTACAGCAGCGTGACAACATGCAATAAAGGTGTATGTACATGCGAAATTTGCTGAAGCAAATCCCAAGTGTTCTCACCGCCTCCAAAGAGCTAGCTCTGCGAGGTGACGCATGTGTTAACTGACTTGACTGTGGTCGTCATCCCACAGAGTATGTCTATCAAATTACTGCATGTCATGTTTTAGTGAGATTACAATTTTTGTTTTGGGTCAATTACGCCTCAATAAAGCCAGACAAAATGAAAGAAATCAACCTCCGAAAACTAGGAAGCACAACTGAGAAAAAAAAAGCCGTAAGTGTTGGTCGTGGGCAGGGAGGCAGAAGTGATCACAGCATATTAAAACACCCAAAACGAGGGAGATCGCGCTCTGATATGCAGTATTCTTGTTAATCACATCAAACTGAATCGCCATGTGGCTAAGAACATGCCCTTCCAGAGGATGCAGTGGATTAAGGCTTCAACCCGAAGTGGGACAGTTTCAGAAAGATCTCCTAAAATGATGAGACTCAGCGTCATTGCCAGGGACTCGAGAAGACTGTGCTCTGGGGGTAAAAAAAAAAAAAAACCACAAAGCTCCCAACCTCCCAACTTTGAACCACCTTATGCAAAGATCTCTAAAGAACTAGAGCCCTCAGGTGGACACTATGTGCCAGCCACTGAGATGGAACTTTGATGGTTTTATCAATTAATCCTCTGGTCAGTTATAACCCTTCAGAAATATAGGTGTTAACTGCACTGATCAAAAGTGAGAAAATTGAGGATAAGTAAAAAAAAGAAGTTGCAGAGGATGATTCGAACCAAGATCTGACCCTAAAACCCATGTATGTAACCTCTGCGAGCTTCTTTCGCCCTGTCAAACTTTACATGAAAGAAAAAGCTGAAGTGTTTGCACCTTCAACCTCACTATCACAGACCGTAGCTCCTAGGAGAGGTAAGCAGGCAGGAGGGCCACTTACCTCTTTTACCACCCTGTAGTTGTAGCTGCTGGTGCTCTCATGCTTTTGTGACTTGTTATTCCCGTCCTAGAGACCAAAATAAACGTAAGTGTGGTTTGTTTGGCCCTTGGGCAATAGTCTGTTCGTTCGGCTTGGCATCGGCATTTAGGAAGCAATGAGAGTTTGGCAGTTTTCCTATCGTCATGCTGGGGTTCAGCCCGACTCATTCAGATTGATGTGATTTCACTGATGTGGGAGAGGATTGAGGAAGGGGTGCAGCCTACTGAGAACAGGTTCTTTCCCAGGTGGGTCTGCAAGGGAAAGCTGGTGCTCATCCTCTCAGCAACAAAGTCTACTCCCCACGGTCCAAGGTGACACAGAAGAAGTAGCTAAAGTTCCATTTTTCAGCTTATTTCCTAGGAGAATAGCTGTTACTTCGGCTACTTAACAAGCTAATCTCTTGTGAATAACGCTCAACCCACAATCTGCGCTTTTTCCTAAAACCAGAGGAGGATATCCCCTTGTTGGAGGAGCCCATCCATCTGCAAGGATGGTGTGAGCCTCGTCTCACCCACCTCTGTTTTCTTATGTTCATTTTCACCAGAGGCACCGTCCATGGCCTCATCAGGGCCCTGCCCTTTGTACACCCAGAGCTCCGACTTTTCCACGATGGATCTCAGCTGGTCCAAGTCTTGTTTGATCTGTTTGTAGTTGTCCACATCTTGGCTGGTAACAAGCAGCTGGACCTGAACAAAAGCAACGGGTCAGGGGTGACAACAGCCTCTCGGAAAGTCACACGGAAAACAGTAACAACACCACTAAACACACACACACACACACACACACGAATGGCAACCCTAGCTACCTGTTTGAAGGCCTGCAGGACCTCCTGCCTCTGACTGAAGTGCCGGAAGAGGAGCTGCAGGGCTCCCGAGACCAGGGGTGGGTAGTCGTGCATCGTCAAATGCAGCAAGACTCGGAGGAAGGTTCTGCCGCCGTGGTCGTCCAAGTCCAGGGGGGTATTCTCCTCACTAAAGGAGCACATGGAAGGGGGAAAGACAGATGAGCCACAGAGGCCCTTCTCTCACGTGCTCAGACCTGGACACACCCACCAGTGAGAGTCCTCACCCCACAGCCAGCCTCGGGGGACTTGAGTTTTAACAAGCCCCCCTAACAACGCAATCTTGTTTTAACTTCCGCTACATTGTAAGGTGAGGGGACAATGAAGATCTCACCACTGTCCGATTTTAAACCAAGGTCCCTACCCTCCCACAGTGACAGGACCTAGCTTTTTTCTCCAGATTCTCGACTCCTCGGTTTTAGTGCTCTTCTGCTGGGTTTCATCTACAGGCGGAGGACTGCACACAGTTGTGTTTGTCCTAAATCAGGTGTTTACTTTTTATGGAAGATGCTGTAATTCAATGCCTACCAAAGGACTAGTTGCATTTACTTCCACTTTACAGCTAACTGATGAGGTAGTCCGTATCAGGTCCCCTGATCCCACACGTGGCTGTGGCAGCATCGAGTCACCATAAAAGTGTCCCAGTGATTACTCCTGTGCTCTGAACTTCTCGGGTCACAAACGTGGAACAAGCAGTCTGCAGACCCCACTTTGAGGCGTGCTGCCATGACCCATGACGACGCGGTGTGCTTCAAACTGAGGTCCATTAGCAAACTGTCAGGAGTTATCTCTGTATCTATTTTAACTGTGTGTCATTTAAATAATTAAAAAATTAATAAGCGTGTCCTGGATCAGATGGCAGACCGCCGCCTACCTGAGCATTGCTCCATTGCTGTGTCAGTGCCCTGCTATGTTGTGTTACCATCAAATGAATGCCAAATGGTGGGAACTTCATGCTTGCAGGTTAGCAAGAAAAGCACAGAGGGGATTTCACAGGATGATACTCTGTTCAGGCTACATGCTCCAAAAAGTTGTGAAGACAGTGTTACTACTGTGCAACAGTAGAAAATGATGGGAAAGAAAGAAAATGATGGGAAAAGAGTGTCATCATGATGAACTCAACATCCTCTGTGTTCCAGAAAAACATCTTTTATCGTAGTAAATAATATTGCTAATTTAAATTTCACAGGTTTTACAGTAAGTGCTGGGGTAGACTGCTAACATTGGTACCCGCCCCCAACAAAAGAGACCTTCGTGGTATAGACATCCTTTTGTAGGCCCCTCCTCCACTGACACTGGGCTCAGCCATGGGATCTGCTTTGACCAATAGGATATTAGCAACACAATACAAGCAGAGGCTCGAATTGTTGTATGCTGTTGGCCTTTGCACTTAGAGCCAGTCACCGAGCTACAAAGAAGCCTAAGACGGTCACGTGTAGAGAGAGAGGAAGGGAGGGAGAAATAGAGTTCCTAGCCTTAAGATATTCCTACCACAGAGACAGAAATGTGAGTTAAGAAGCTTGCGTGTGCCAGCCCCAATCACCAGCCCCAACCAACTCAACAGTGACCAGCAGATGAGCCGTCCAGCTGAGCCCCAGCCAACCCACTTAATTATGAGAGGCAATAAAAAGACTATTTTTTCAATCCACTAAATATATGTAGTAAGTTACACAGCAATAGATAAGTGAACGAGTATGTGTATGAAAAGAACCATGTGGGAGACACCCGGGTGGCTCAGTCGGTTAAGTGTCTGCTTTCAGCTCAGGTCAGATTCCAGGGTCCTGGAATCAAGACCCACATCAGGCTCCCTGTTCAGTGGACAGTCTGCTTCTCCCTCTCCCTCTGTCTCTCCCCCTCCTCATGTTCTCTCTCTCAAACAGATAAAAATCTTAAAAAAAAAAAAAAAAAAGACTATGTGCACAGGGTATTTATATGAATTTGCGGCTATTCGAGTCTTGTAGGTATTTGAGTCTCATAATAATGTTTTATGTCATCATTGAGTAATCTGATCTTTTAAAAAAGGGATCATACATTCATCTAATGTTGGGGACAATGTGTGTTTCTGTTATTGTTGCACGGACAAAAACGGCAATCCACCAGCAGCAGAAACACATGACCTTGATAATCTCACTTTGTTTTCAATCCCCTCTTTTTTTCAACCTATTTTGCACCATTAAAAAAAAATATTTTAATATGTGTATTTGGGAAAACCTACATTCCTTCTATCCCAAGCAGGAAACACATGAACATACACACACACACACAGAGAACCAACTAATATCATTCTGACCTGAGCACTAAGGGTTACAAATAGAGCCAAAAAATAACCTAAACCCAAGACTAATTGTTTCCTAGAAAAATGAAGGAAAAGCCTTTACACAAAAGGAGGCTTCCTACTCCTAGAACCACCCATAAAATTGAACACTGAAATTTTACTTTCCTTCCTCCAAAGATGCCTTCTGCTTGCTCTTCAATGTGTTCAAAGTCAAGAGTACCTAAAAAGACAGAGAATGTAGTTTCAGATGTAGAAAGGTCTAAAAAAAAAACAGGCTGTTGGGTGAACTTTCCCAAAAATGGCCTTGCCCCATGCCTAGGTTAACCTCAAGTCTCCCAGAATCTTATCTTGCAAAGCTGTGCAGCCAGGTCAACCCAGATCACACTGTCCAGTGGCTCTGGTGTGCACTGCTCTACATTCCTGTCAGTCTTCTACCTGCTCATGATCCCCTTAGTAGAGCAGAGTGATGACCCCACGCCAAGGCAGCTCAGGCCTTAACAGGTGGGATTATGTTCCCCACTTCCACCTTCCCCAGTACCCTTCATCATTATTTTCTGGGCAGGGAAAAACTTCCATTATGAGTAAAAGTTGCTAGTGGACAAAACATTTTCTTAGAGGGTTTTGTTTGCTTTTATTGGCATTTCATGTAACCACAACACTACAACCCTCAGCTGTCTTATGACGAAGACACTCCAAGATGGAAGGAAACAAGACCTAACCCAGAAGAGATCAAAACTCTTTCAATTATTCTTCTGTTCAAAAAGGGTAACTCCAAGAATTTCATTCTCCACTATAGTAATCTTCAAAATATTCATATTTTACCCTTCCTGTAGTAAGTACTGTTGGAATCCCCAGTATTTTTATTAGACCACACCCCACTCTACAGCTGAAATCCCATTGTGGAATCACTAACCTGGTACGTTACTTGGCCCCTCTTGGCTGCTGTTTCCGGAGGATGTTTCCGAAGTCTGGGAATTGCTTTCATCAAACTCTCGCTTAAATATACACAGGAGGCAGGAGATCCTATAATCCAACCTCACATTCAAAATAAACTAAAGATTCAAGTGGAAATGGAAACAGATCGGTTACATTAGCATACCACCTGTGACACTTTGCCAAGCCACTGCACTCTGGCTGGGCCTGGTAACTGTTGCATCAATTAGCTTAAGCACTAAGTGAGCCAAATATTTGGCTTAGATTTCAACAATTACTTTAACAACAGACTTCCATGGGGTATATCAAACCTGTCCACAGCACCTTAGCTTCCAGTGCAAACTTCAACATCCAGACAATTAATTTAGTAATTGTAATAATAAATCACTCACTCCCTACTCCATCCTCTATAAAACATTACTTAAGCAAGTAGTAAATGCCAATTCTGGGCCCTGAAAATGGTGAAGCTGGCTGCTTTAATTTAAAAGAATTAACAGAGAAAAATATGTTTTTACTACTAGAAACTAGCTTGGTCTGTATTTTTTAATTACAGATGGTTTCCTCTGATTTATTATCAACCCTTGGGTTCCCTCTTCATTCACTTCTTACATTCCCTTGCCCTCTACTCTGAAGCAAGGTTACCTTTTCCTGGATTGTTGCTAGAGCCACCCCCCCCCCCCCCCCCCCAAAAAAAAAAAAAAAACCACCACTTGGCCTTACTTGAGGACCTTAACTAACATTCTCCCTTCCATTCTCTCCCCATCTCTGCCTTGCCTTCTTGGTGACCTTACCCAATCCCAGGGCAGTCACCTCTCCCAGACTGAGACACTACCTTGGCTTTACTTCAGAGATGCTGGTCATTGTTTCCTACTGACTACTGGACATCCCATTTGGGGTCTTTCCAGAGTCTAAAACTCAGTATTGTATAAAACAATGTCAATCCTGCCCAGGTTCTCTCAGTCAGCCTCAGGAACATCGACTCCTCCTTTCCTGAGTCACACATCTAATCAGAGACAAAGTCCTCTTGGTTCTGCCTCCACCACTTCCCCTGCATCTCTTCCAACTATCACTTGCCCCTGCTCCCATCCTCCTTCTCTTCTGCCTTGTCATCATCAAATCCACCTCCCACAGGCACTCATTCTTATGTCAGTCCCCTGTATAAAAATCTTCAAAGTCTCACCACAGAATAAAGTCCTACCACTTGAGGCACCTAGAGCTCTCTAGAATCTGGTCCGGTCCTCCTTTCCGATCTCATTTCTGACAAACTCCATTCCACACATTCCAGGTCTCTGCCCAAGGAGGAGATGCTACTGGCCTATGTGATGTCATGCCCTCGTCCAACCTGGTCCAAGTTCAAGGGGACTTGAGTATGTTCCCTGTTTCTATACTATAAATCCTGTCCAGGCTTAAAAGCGCAGATGAAATCCTACCTCCTCTGTAAAATCCTTCTCTGCTGCTTACTAAATGAGATCACATGATCCACCCCTGTGTCCCAGGAGAACACTTTCCTCAGAGTTTTATTTCCTTATTTTCCTATCAGACTGTAAATCACCTGTGGATATAGTCTCTGTCCAAATCATCTGTGCAAGAGGGGGTATAGCTCAGGGGCTGAGCATTTGACTGCAAATCATCTGTGCATTCCTCCTAGTGCCCCAAGTGCCTTGTGTATGGTAGGGGCTCAGCAAGTATTTAGTGAAACAATGATTCCACTGACCAACTGTTCTAGGATGATGACAATGAGAGGACCTCAAAGTGTGATCGAGGTTTACACTATATCACTGCCGACACACAGTCATGATACTAACATACTTGGGACACATAAGCCATAGCCGAAAAAGTCCTTCTCAACTTTTGGTCAGGCAAAAATTCAACGATGTTTCTTCTGAGTCATTCTCTATGGCCTTAACTATTTGAGGACTCTCATGAATGGTTTCAAACTACTGATAAAATGTGATTTCAGATTCAAAATACAAATTCTTAAATTTATAAACATTGGTAATCACCTACTACATGTTCTAGGGTTGGCATTAGGCAGCACTGGATAAAAGAAAAAAAGTGATAACAGTATTCTTTTCATTAAGGAGCAAATGATTTTAATGATGAATAAAAATGACCTATGAGCAGAAAGGGGAAAGCACAGGAAGGTTCTCGTACCCTGTCTCCAGCAGAATGGGTCCCCTACCTCCTTTTGCCCATGCAAGGTCTTTACTCCCACTGTTCACTCCTCTCTCCTATGTCAACAACTTGCCCGCTCTACTGACCATTCCATTCCACATACAAACTTGCCATAAATTCCCAACTTAAAAAAATAAAACAAAAACTTCCTGTGACCAACAATCACCCTTCAGACACCTCCCCATTTCTCTGTGCATTTTGTAGCAAGTCCACTCAAAAGAGTTGTTTGTTCTTACTCCCCCTAATTCATCTTCTCCTGTTCCCTCTTGAACCCAACCAATTCCCAAACCTGCCAAGTATACTCCCACCTCAGGATCTTCCTCCTGCTATTCTCTTTGCCTACAGGGTTTTCCTAGATACCCACATGCTAGCTTCCTCGCTTCATTCGGGTTTCTGATCCAGTCACCTTACTAGAGAGGCCACATCTGAAAACCCATCAAAAACAGTATCCCTGATCCCCACCTCCTGGTGGCCTTCAAACCATCCTGGCCCTCCTCTAGATTTTAGCATCTTTAACACTTACCACTATCTGACATAGTACACCTGCTGTTTAATATGCCTATGACTCCTACCAAAATGCGGGCGCTTTAGACACAGGAATTTAATCTATGCTGTTCAGTGTTGGATCTGTGATGCTTAAAAGTACTTGGCACAGAATCAGTTTCAATAAATGTGTGTTGAATAAATGAACGAAAAGGGAAGGGAGGGAGGGAGGCAAGCGTTGCCAAGTTAATGGAGGCTTAAACTAGTTATGAATGATAAGCAAGGAATCCAGCTTTATGTAGAAGCCTAACTAAGTGAATTAGCTTGGGTGAAGACACAGAGGGCAAGGATTATGAAAACCTAAGGTAATTTACAGGAAATTCTGTCATGGCTGGAGGGACCAGGGCACTTTGGGAAGGGGTATGAGATGACAGTAGACAGATGAAGACAGCTGGTTCATGAATGGCACTTAACAACGAGCTAAGAATTTATCTCCATTCTCTCCCCAGAAAGTCTAGGGCTTTATAAAAGCAGGGATACAGTCCCAATGGCAGCCCTATAAGCACACCCCTTCCACCTCTGGCTGACAGTTACCTGAAGTATTTCGATGATCTTCAACTTGGTGTCCATGACCATGATGTCCTCCTTCTCTGGCTCTGCCTGCTTCACGTTGCCCTCAGGGGCAGCAGCCATGGGAGTCATGGGTAAAAAGCCTCCTCCCCGGAGCACCACCTGGGTCATCAGCTCTCCGACCCCATGGATGGACCGCATTACGTTACTGCCTAGGAAGGGCCAGCACAGACCTCAGTCACGACACATTCTAGGAGAGTGCTCTGAGGTGCCTGGCAGGGGGCACAGGCTGGAGACATAGTACTGAACATGTCTCTGCTCTGACACATTCTCAGGATCCCAGGAACTGGAAAAGGTTAATACCCATCAAAAATTTGGGGATTCAGGGGACGCCTGGGTGGCTCAGTGGGTTGAGCCTCTGCCTTCAGCTCAGGTCATGATCTCAGGGTCCTGGGATCGAGCCCTGCATCGGGCTCTCTGCTCAGCAGGGAGCCTGCTTCCTCCTCTCCTCTCTCTCTCTCTCTCTCTCTGCCTGCCTCTCTGCCTACTTGTGATCTCTGTCTGTCAAATAAATAAAATCTTTAAAAAACAAAAACAAAAAAATTAAAAAAAAAATTTGGCGTTTCAGGAGTGGCGGAAAACACATGGGCTTTGAAATCCCCAAAGGGGCACTTTTGTGTATTAATTCACCTGCCAAATGTTACTGGTCACCTAGCACATGCTTGTTGCTATGCAGAAAATTAGGGGTACAGGAGTTAACGAGGCATAAAGCGGGTGCTGCTACTAACACTGATCTTGAGTACACTGGATTGCCTCTGAGGCTCAGCTTCTTCGTCTCTAAAATGAGAATAAAATAGCTCAGTCAGAGGATGAGATGGTGAAAAACACATGAAATAACTGAGCACAGGACCTGACAGAGAGCGGGAGGTAAGGAGATGTACTTTATCTCTTCTAGTTGTAGAGACAAGTTCAACAATTATCCAGACACGAGTACCTAGTACATGCCCACTCTGACCCTAAAACAGGAAAAAAATACACATACAAAGGCAGATCGTCCTCTTCACAGACTAGAAATACAAGGTTGGATTTTATTTCAGCATGTGCTACTATCATCATTAAATGCCTCAGAACAAATCATATATGAGGTAGGACATGTGTTCTTCAGAAATAAGCATTCAATTTGTTAGATAATTTTCAAATGGTTTGGTAAAACAGACACACAGACTCATATATGAATATAAAGGAAATCAAGCAAAATGTGAATAATCAAGGAGCTGAGGTCGTGGATCTACAGGCATCTGCTGTGCTGTTCTTTCAGCTTTGCTTTTTGTTTGAAAACGTCCATAATGGGGGCGCCTGGGTGGCTTAGTCGCTTGAGCATCTACCCTTGGCTCAGGTCATGATCCTGGGATTGAGACCCACATGGGGTTCTCCCTCTCCCTTCTACTTGTCACCCCTACCCCTAGCTTTTGTGTGTTTTCTCTCTCTGCTCTCGTTCTTTCAAATAAATAAATTAAATTAAAATAAAATAAAATGGAAATGTCCGTAATGAAAAGTCCAGGAGAAAAGGACAAGGAAAGGACCTCACAGGGAAACACATGACAAGAGTAATAAGGGGAGAAGCTGGCAGGTTGTGCCCCAGGCATACGGGTGCCAGCAAATCCCACTCCTCTACTTTGCTGCAATGTTCTTACCTTTATTCTCTTCTCCTTTTGCCATCTTGCTAATGGGGAAAATGGTCGTCACGTGCACGCAGTCCAGTATGGCCAGGAGTATTTTGGTTAATCGGAGAAGGTCAGAGAAGTTGTAGAAACCAAAGTATATGAGATTCCTCGCTAAATTTACAACCTATTATATTAAAACAAAAGAGAAAGATGGTATTTAATAAATGTACCCTTCAGTTTTACATTGACTAGCTGATAAATGACTCATTCTGACCCTCGTTATGGTAAGAGAAGGCACATACTGTGCTTGCCATTTCTGATCAAATTTCCTTTTGTTTCATAAAGAGAAAAAATAAGAAACAAAAAACTGCCAAGCTCCTGACCTATTTCAATAACCTAATCATCTGTCTGTGCAGCTACCCAAAGATAATACAGGGCCAGCCACCTTACAGCCAAAGAGAACACAGGTAACAACATTATAATGTTCAGAAAGAGAACTCCTCACAAGGAAAAGTGGTCTCAAAGAGAAACATTTTAACTCAACGGTAACAAGGATTTATGTACCTCAAATGATTCATCTGTGACAGATTGCAAGCAGAGGCTGTTTCTTTCCTGCAGCGTTTTCTTTTTCCATTTTTTTCTTTTTAAAGATTTTATTTATTTGACAGAGAGAGAGAGACACAGCAAGAGAAGGAACACAGGCAAGGGAAGTGGGAGGGGGAGAAGCAGACTCCCCATGGAGCAGGGAGCCCGATGCTGGGCTCGATCCCAGGACTCTGGGATCACAATCCGAGCCAAAGGCAGACACCCAACTGACTGAACCATCCAGGCACCCTTTCCTGCAGTTTTTAATATAATGTACAGAGTATACCTAATATACTATCATTTCACATGATACAATTTGCCCTGAGTACTTAACTAAGAACTTAACTACCATTAAGCCAAGTGACTGGTTAACAGTTTTATTTTATTCTGGAATAAAATTGACCTGAATTCCTTTTTATTATCAAACGAGAGTCTCATGATAGAAATCACCACATGCTAAAATATTTTCTATTTACCCGAAGGAAAAATGACCAAAGAAAAGCAGATAAAACACATAGATCATTTCATCATGAGTTACCTCAAAGGTAAGCTTATTTTTCTCCTTATCAGAGAAAGGAAACCTCTGACAAACCACATCTCTTAAATACTCCTCCACAAATTCCATGGTTTGTGCAAACCTCTCCTTAATTTCATCTTTAGAAGTTCCACTACTGTCATAGCTAAAAGAAAAGGAAAAAGAAAAGGAAATCACATTTTAAGATCTTTGCACTTAAGCCTTCCCCAGCTGCTCCAGCCACAAAGCCAAGAAGCCCTCCCAACACCTCGTATCCCACCCTCTGTCCTTACTTTATTTTTCCCTCCTTAGCACCTATCATCAAGATATGGAATCATTTATCTTGTTTGCATCTTTTTTCCCCACTAGTGTAGAGATAGTGTTCTGGCTGGTTCACTGATGTATTACTTAAGGCTGACACCAAGTAGAAACACATATTTGTTGAATTAAAAAAAGGGACAAGATATAAAAAATATAATCATGCCATCTTTTGCATTCTTCAAAAAAAAAAAAGTAGATTTGCCACACACTTTTTAATTTTAAGCTTAATGGAAAAAAAAAAAAAAAGACTTCACTTTGCTTCTGTGATTTAACTAGACTTAACCTGACCGTAAGTGGTTTGTCTACCATGACACAAAACATTATGAGGTCTTAAAACAGCACGAGGTCTTAGCAGGAAGAAGGAGCCAGGCTCACTCGTCAATGGCGATCTCTGAGGGAATCTCAGACCACAGGCGGGCGTATTTCACAGGCGTGACTTGTTCCTGGGGATCTCGGTCCACGTGCATATGAAGCATAAGACGGCAGAAGGACGCCCTCAGGTCATAGGGCAGGTTCTCGTCAGACATGCAGCGGAGAATGAGATCAACATCCAGCTGGCCTGATATTTCATTGATGGCCAGGTATTGGCGGTCCAGACACATCCTAGCAAAGAGGTTCAACTGATACCTGGAGAAAGGTAAAGTTACATGAAGAAATCAGAAATCGTTGAGGATGAATGGAAATTCACAGCAGGACAGTCAAGATATCCCCAACTTTCATAAGAGGGTCATTTGGCCTCCTGAACTTAGATATCGACACACTCAAATGGCTCCAATAAAGGAACAGTTCAAGCTACACCAGTAGTCCTACATGTCCACCTTGCTGAGTTGGGAGTAATTACGTGACTACTTGATTCCATTTTGGCCTTGTTTACTTTATGAAATAAATGGGGAAAAATGTTACATCTCAAACGCGTGTCTATTTCTTCAGCAGTTTTTTAATACAGCATATAAAGACCATGTAGAAAATGTTAAAGATATCTCCCATGTTGAGTCTAGTTAGAAATACTAGTAGTACTAGCAGTAATACTTTTAGGATCTTATCTCATATAAGCCTACTCTTTGATTTCTACATGAAAACCATGGTGTGCAAGGTAGGGGACTACTCATAATGTCTTGTGCTTTCTTCCTCATCCAACTACACGTCATCTTTGTCACCTTCCATACTGGACCAGGGAAGCACGCTTTCGCATTCACCCTCAGGAGAAGACATATCAAACATGAAAAGAGTAAAGAACTTCTGACGTAAAATAAGCAAGCCACTAGCTTCCAAAGTACCAAATACTGGCTTTTCAACCTAAAACCCGATTTGCTATTAACAACCGTTAGTTGAAAATATTCTCAGTCTCGCCAGATACCAGTGAATGCAGATTAAAATATTATTCTATTTCATGCTGATAAAATCAGCAAAGATTAAAGAGCATCGCAATATTCAGAATTCACAAAGACCAGGAGAAATAAAGTTCTCATTTACAACTGGTGAGTGTGTGCGCCAAAATATCTGATCTAGGATTGCGGAGTGAAGTTTTAAAATACGCTTCCTCGCCAATTCAACAATTCCACTCCTGATACGAAATGGAAACTCTTACTCATATGCACACTTTTGAATAAGGATGTCCCCCGACATGAAAGGCTAAACTGTGGCATACAATGGAATATCAAAGAGCAATGTAAACGTGGCGTCCTAAAAAGGAATACCACTCCACTGTTGAAATTAGACACATCTACCTCCATTAACATGAACACATTTCAGAAGCAATACAGAATCTATCAGGCAGGTTTCATAATGGAACAATACAGCACCATTTACATACATTTCTAGGAACAGGTAAAATCCTCTCTATTTGTTAGGACTGCGTACTAATGTAGTAAAATATGAACATACCAAGAATGTGGAGGGGTGCGCACCAAAGACACGAATGGGAGGGAGGAAAAAGGAATGCAGGAGGTAACAGAGTGCCGTAACTGCCAAGTTTTACTTATTTAAAAAAAATGCCATGAGCACTTTGCCATCTTTCCTTCTCTCTTCTTTGAAGAGCCCTTCTTTGAAGTGGCTCTTCCCCCCACCCTTTTCCTCTCCATTGCCTTCCCTGAGGTGGCAGGATCCAGAGGTCTTAAAGCTGGGCCCGGGGCGACTCTGGGGCTGAAGAAGGTGACCGGCAGAGGTAGACAGTGAGCAAACAGGTACCCACCAGAGCAAAAGCCAGCCAGGTTTCTCTGTCACAGGATGGAGTCACGCACACAGGAAGGTGAAGCCTAGAACAACCCCGTGGGTGTTGGAATGGAATTGGAAGTACTGACGTGCACTCACAGTTTCATTATATATTTGTACAGACAGACAGAAAACATAGATATATGTGTGCATGTACATAAATATGCATATATGTGTGAATACACTCCTTTCCTAGCTCTGTCTGCAAAGGCTCCAGGAGGTTGGCACTATTGTCTCTATTTTGCAGATTAAAGAACCGGGGCATACAGAGGTATGTAACTCGACCACAGTCAAAAACTTCGTACATAGGAAGGTGAGGATTTGAACCCGAGCAGTCTGACGGTACAGTCTGACTCCTAGCTCCTAAGATATGCACATATGTCCTGTGCTGCTAAGGTGAAACGGTAACCGGGGGCTGATACAAGCACTCATTCTTCGGTCGCCTCGGCCGTATCTGGAAATCAATTTACTACGTAAGTATCAATCAAACTTTACCCTCCCAACTCCTACAATACACAGCATTTGCTAGACAGGGGACAACTCGTCGTTCCTTGGAGCCATTGACCAACAAGCAATAAACTTCCCCTCAATTCTTTTCAGGGCACCCCAAACCGAGCCTGGCGGGACCCCCGTCACCTGTAGTAGCTGAGAACGTCTCGGTCTTCCTTTTGTCCTTCTTTGGCATCCTGTGCCAGTTCCCTGACACTCTTGCTGCGAATCTCCTTGCTGCTGTCCCTCCAGAAGAGCCACACCTCCTCTTCATCTTCTCCTGCCTCCAGAGCATTCTCTCCAGTGGAAACGCCCTCAAATTCAAAACGAGAAAGAACCAACCTGGACAATAAGAGGAAGAGGGAAAACACTATGCTGAAATACTCGCTACTGCCGGTTCGACTACAGCCAATATCCGGCAATCTAGCCGCACTCTCAGCGTAAACATAAAACGAAAACCGGCATTTCCCTCGGCGGCAGAATCACAAAGGGCCAAACATTAACTTCTTCACATACTTTATCCCAGCGGTTCTCAAGCAGGGTGGTTTTGCGTGCCCTGCCGCATCTCGAGGAGACAACGTCGGCGGACATGTTCTCATTTCTGTGTGTCCCAGTGGAGTGGGAGGGGTATTACAGACGTCTACTGGGTAGAGTCCCAGATGCTCCTCAATTAATAGGACAGTCCCCATGACAGTTATTCAGGCCTAAATACTGAAATGCTCCAGTTGCATCAGCCCAAGCCCAAAACGAAGTTATGCGTGAGAAACAAACAAAAAAATTGCTAGTTCAGGGCTTGAGCTTGCGGTTTTGTTTTGACTTGTTTTTCCCACATTGGCCCCATTACGGGCATGGTACTTACCAGGAAAACTGTTCCCTTGCTAAAAGTGAATCAATACCCTTACTGAAGGTTCTAGGTACCACTCAACACTTTTTGAACAATGATGATGTAAAAAGCTCTGCCCTATCATGTCTTAATATCACCACTGAATTACCTCCTTTAAATTTTAAAACTCATTATCATACTTAAAGAACTTTAAGGATGAAAACAAATGTATGCAGAATGCTCTCCGGTGAATACATACTGGTTTTCAACCAGTGTGCAAAGTAAGTGCAGAGATGGCCACTCCAAAAGCAAACTTAATATCCTATCCAAGATCTTTGGCTCAGAAAGATCCTATGCCAGCCCATCTGATTTCAGAGCAAGTCTGAAAAAGTCGAAGGGTTAAGTTCTATTAGTCAGGAGTGCAGGCTTCCAATGAGCCATACATTTTCTACCTAAATCCCTCACTTATCAGAATCTTAAATCCCAAGACTGCCACTCACTTGGTCTCAATCAGGATGTCGGCATTGGTTGGATTCAGCACGGCTTTACATATCAGTTCCTGGGTCACTGGGATCGATTTGTTCATGGACACACAGAGGTCAGAGAGATAATCTAAGAATCTGTCAAGAGAGAGAAAGCAAACAAGACATTTTCCATAACTAGAGAGAGATTTGACTCTCGGAGTCCGACTCTTCACAAGTGGTCAGATCCAACAGAGCTTGGACCAAAGAAATCACAGACGGTTTCGGTTTTGGCGCCAGTGTCTACAGCACCACCAGAAACCCAGTAACTGTAAGAGAAGAAAGACGGCAGTGGCTGGGGCAGACGAAGAAGTGATGAGGCAAAACTGCAAAGAAAGAACGAGACAAGGAAGGTCACATAAGGGAGCCATGGGGGAGGAGGAGGGCAAGCAGAGAGGCAGAGAAGGGCTTGGAGGCCCGAATGCCCCAGCTGGAATCCCTGCTTTGGTTCTCCTTAGTTATGTTCTGATATGCAGTGTGACTTGGGGAAATTTCCGGATCTCACTGTGCTTCACTCTTCTCATCTACAGCAGAGGGTAATGTATAACCTCAGAGAACTGCCCTGAGAATTAAATGAGATAATTCATGGCAAATGCTGACTTAGTTCACTCCCTCGTACATGAGAATGCTCCAGAAACGTTATTTATCTTCATGGGTGGGAAGAGTCCTTTTACAACAACACTATCAGCTTTCCCGTGTGACCCTTCACAATACCTATATTGTAAACTATTTCCCACTTTTCCTAAAAATGTTGTGGATCCCCCCCTTTTTTAAAAAAAGATTTTATTTACTTAGGGGTATCTGAGTGGCTCAGTCAGTTAAGCGTTTGCCCTCGGCTCAGGTCATGATCTCAGGGTCCTGGGATCAAGCCCTGTATCAGGGTCCCTGCTCAGTGGGGAGCCTGTTTCTCCCTCTGCCTCTGCTACTCCTCCTGCTTGTACTCTCTCTCTCAAATAACTAAAATCTAAAAAAAAAAAAAAAAAAAGATTTTATCTATTTGAGAGAGAGAGAGCAAGACAGAGAGAGAGACCACAAGTGGGAGTAGAAGTGATAAGAGAAGCAGTTTCCTGCTGAGGAGGAAGCCTGATGTGGGGCTCAATCCCAGGACCCTGGGACCATGACCCGAGCCGAAGGCAAATGCTTAACCCACTGAGCCAAGCAGGTGCCCCAATGTTGTGGATCTTAATTAGGAGAAGAGGGAAGAGAGTAAGAAAGGGGGAGAGCTATACAAATGAGAAGACATAGAACTGTAACATAAAATAAAAATACTCAAGCAACAATTAAGTTTGCAAAAGACTCTTACTAATATTTGGGGAGGTGTTCTAACTGAAAATCAGGATGCTAAACTGGGACTGAGTGGCCGAAACTAACTGTCACTTACTGTGCAAGGACTAAGTACCAGGCAACTTCCCATGCATTTATTCTCATTCAATTTTCATAACCATTCATTTAGCATAGAAGAAATTAAAGCTGAAGGGGAAAGCTGAAGGGGAAAGCCGAAGGTCACCCAGCTGGTAAATGCCAGAGCTAGGATTCCACCAAAGGTCTATTCCAATATCATGTTTTTTCGACTACTCACCCAACGGTCTCTCAAGACCGGCCTAAATGAAATCTGCCACTGGCAACCCTCAAAAAGGAAACCTAGCCCAAAGTACAATGACTAGCTCAGTGACTGCACCTTCGATGCCCCGATACCTTCTGCCGACCAGGCCCACTTCCGTCTCACCTGGGCTCCCTGTTCTTCCGCACCAGACTGACAAATGTGTCGATCTCAGCGGCGGTGATGTGTTTTTCCAGGAGTTTTCGGTTATTGTGAAGCAAGGCGGTGATGGTGTCTTCGGCCAACACATCATAGCCAATCTGCTTCTGCATGAAGCCAAACTGCTTGGCTATATACTCCTTTTAAGGAATAAAAGAGAGGTCAGCAGGGACAATGAAAGGTATTAAGATTAACCCAAAACCAAGGAAAGTAGCAACAGTCCCTGATGAGAATTATCATTCATAAGGGAAATCCTAGTGGAGCATCTTTCCACAACTTTCTAATCTAGGACACCAGCTGCACACGTGCCCACATCCTTCATTTTACTAAACCTGCCATACAAATGTAATTAAGCAAATTATCCTGTATGTACAGATGGGCATTTTGTTAAGTGCACAGTATAAATATTAATGTGGTGACTTATTTCTCTAAAAGGTCAAAAGCTGTTTCTCAGCTCTGATTTTATTACTAATTCAAGAGGCTTTAACTGTGCCTTACTGCTCTGTGCTGCTGAATAAACACACTTAAGCCTACCTAGATATTTAGAACAATACCACCCCATCCTGTTTTCTGTATCCGGGGTGAAAATACATTTTTATAGCCAATGGGTAGCAGGATCACATGAGGAATACCTAAGCCCATCAGTCAGATTCACAGAACGTACAAAAACATCCCTGGCTTCTCTCTCAGGGGACCAGACGTGACGTTCCATAAAAATACATGAGAACTTGGGAAAGCCTCTTGCACATATTTGTTTGTTTCTAGTCAAAGATATATCCCTTCCCAAGACAGACTGTTTGCTTACTAAAAGTACGAAGAGCCCTTGAAACTTGGCTTAAATTTTTTTTAATTAATTCTAAAATCCTAAAAACTACTCGGGGTGTCCATAGGGGACACTGACCCCTTT
Organism: Enhydra lutris kenyoni; assembly: GCF_002288905.1. Classification (NCBI taxonomy): domain Eukaryota; kingdom Metazoa; phylum Chordata; class Mammalia; order Carnivora; family Mustelidae; genus Enhydra; species Enhydra lutris. The sequence goes on along the minus strand of NW_019154094.1, from coordinate 35,781,086 downwards.
TCAGCCGATGCTCAATAAGGGTGCATGTGTGGGAAATCGCCAGCCTTCAGGGACCTCCTGCCAAGCGGCAGAGACTCTACAGACAACAAGCAAAGACAGTCAATGTCGCAGCAGCAAGAGGGACTGTAGGGTGTCTCCATGTACAAGCAAAATGTGCAGGCAGACACCGGAGGCTCTGGTGTGACCTCATATGAAAAGGGAGAAAAGAGTCTCTTTGTACTATTCCAGGACGGTGTCAGTGCACTGCAGGTGGATTTAAAGCCACCAGAGCACTCAAGGACCAGCAGTCCGCACTGAGGAATACAGCCTCACAGGTAGAGGGTACTTTGGATCTCAACAGTAGCAAAGGCCACATCCGTCACAAGCTCAGTGTTCTTGCTCACAAGGTTCTCTCTGATACTCTGGAGCACTGCCTCCATTTAACACTGTCTTCACGACAACACATGAAACTTTTTATTACAGAGAGAAGTTTAAATTTAAAGGCCAGGGTTCGTGGCAGTCAAAAGTTTACCAACAAAGGCCTTTTGTAACCCAATGCAGAGACCAGGATTCAAGGTTATCCCAAGCGCCCTCTGTGCACCTACAGCACTTTATGTCACCAAGAGCAGGACTCCCCAATCTCAGCACTACCGACTTTCAGGGCTAGATGACTGCTTGTTGTCCTGTACGTTCTGGATATTCCTTTGATCCACTAGGTGCCAGTGGTGACACTCAAAAGGGTCTCTCGACATTGCCAAGTATTTCCTGGGGGACAGCATTAGTGCCAGCTGAGAACTACTAAATGTGACAACACAGTTCATAGGCTTCCTTAAAATCTCAAATTGATGGGAACCCTCAGAAAGGTTAGAACATTTATTTTATGGGAAGAGAATAATATAGACAGTGCCATGACATTCACAAGGGCTTCGCATGTCATAAAACATACCCAAAACCAAAATAAAGAGAAAGTTACCAGCAGACATGGAGGATATAGAAGGGAGCAGGAAGAAAAAAAATTCTGCTCTATCTTTAATATAAACACATGCAATCACTTCCCTGAACCTTAAGGTAAAGCACCTTAAAAAAAAAAACACTAGAAATGCAGTACCAATGTCCAAAAAAAAAAAAAGTCTCACTGAAAGGTGGCTGCAGAAGGGGATTTCTCTGATACCTTTCTTAAGGACTCTTTTTCTCAGGCTTGCAAAAATGTATTTCCTTGCTAAGCACAAACTTAGTAAACTATTCCTTAGCAATTAAGTAACGACAGATGTAAGACTTAAAACCATGAGGCACGTATATGAACTTCAGTCAGTCCCAAATCCCAACCTGGTTTTTCCTGTAGTCTTGCTGGGAGTGTCTCAGGACCCTGTAGCAGAGCCGGCAGATATGTCGGAAAGGGGCGTGCCGCTGGTCCCCAAGCTCCTCCAGCCGCAGCATGGGGCCATCGCCACAGTCTGTGAATGGTGCTTGTAACAGCTTGAAGATCTGATTGTCAGAAGGAAGAACAGACACTGCCATCATTTAGAGTGCTGATGGCTCGCCCTCTGTCTCAAACTAATCTAACCTGACAGGTGGCCAGACTGTGCTGGCAACTCTCTCTAGATCAACATCAATAACTTGAACATTACATGCAATCCACCAACTGGGACTGGCTACTCACTGAATTCAGGCCACCTGGACCTAACTGGTCCTCAAGCACTTGCAAGTATGGTGTAGGGCAATGGTTAAAAGTACAGACTCTGAGGGCGCCTGCATGGCTCAGTGGGTTAAGCCTCTGCCTTCGGCTCAGGACATGATCTCGGGGTCCTGGGATCAAGCCCCACATCAGGCTCTCTGCTGGGTGGGGAGCCTGCTTCCTCCTCTCTGCCTACTTGTGATCTCTCTGTCAAATAAATAAATAAAATCTTAAAAAAAAAAAAAAAAGTACAGACTCTGGAATTGCCAGATTCTAGGTTGAAATCACACTCTCTACATTATTCCCTAGTGGTATAAAGGACAGTTTCTCCTCAGTAAAATGGTTTTCTCCTCAGTAAAATGGAAAGAATACCACCCAGCTCCCAAAGGGGTCCTAAGGATAAAAGGGGATAATAACTGTCAATTGCATAAATATAGTGCTCAATGAAGGCTTCTGCCATGGAATTCGATCATTCTGGCCCCTCAAGGAACTACTACTGTGTTGGAAAATGAGCATTGGCATGGAGCCAGAGGTCTAATCTGGGAGTCATCCCATGAAACAGCTGGATATAATTTATTCTTGGATGGGAACTCCTTGTTGAAACAGGATGGAGTGTTAATAAATTTTGTCTATCATCAACTGACAGGAAAAAGGAGTCTCAAATCCCAAGTTCCTATGGAGAACTGTAGGACTAGTAACTAATATGTTTTTCTTTGGGGTTTAGTGGACAGGAATTTCCAAGCCATGCATATAGCTAACATATAGCTTTAGAGAACTATATGGTATGCATTTCTGTGCACTTCATCTACTCTTGTCACCCACCTCCCTATCATTTGTCTTTATACCAGTTTATGTAAATTTATGCCAGATAATACTATCTACATATGTCCTATAAGCCATTTACTCATTCTTACGGTAAGATTTTGTGGTGGTTTATAGAGTTCCCTATTTATCAAATACTCCAATTCTCCCAGACATGTGAAATAACCTTAAGGTCACATAGCACTCATTATTTCTGATGAAAATAAAGTAGTCAAATGAACTTTTCTTGGAGTTCCTAACAGATGAATTCTCACACGTTGAGATTCAACAAGTGCATTTTCAACTGAACTGAGCTATGAAGCCATGAAAAGACACAGAGGAACCTCAGATGCATATTACTCAGTGAAAGAAGACAGTTTGGAAAGGCCTCATACTGTAAGATTCCAACTATGAGACATTCTAGAAAAGGCTAAACAATGGAGGCAATAAAAAGACCAGTGGTTGCCAGGGACTGAGGGGAGGGAGGGATGAATAGGCAGAGTATGGAGGATTTTTAAGACAGTGAAAATATTCTGCATGATACTACACTGACAGATGTCATTATATATTTGCCTACATTCAAAGAGTGAGTATGTAACACCAAGAGTGAATCCTAATGTAAGCTATAGATTTGGGGGGACTAGGATGTGTCAATGCAGGTCCACCAACAGTAAGAGATGGACTGCTGCAGTGGCACATGTGAATGACAGGTACGGCTATGCACGTGTGTAGACCGGCAGTACACGTAAACTCTGTGCTTTCCGCTCGCTACTGTTCTGAACTCAAAACTGCTCTCCACGCATCAAGTCTGTTTTCTCCAAAAGTCAGTTGATCAAGCCTTCCAGGTGGGAACCACACACATCCCTGTGTAAGAGCAGGGATCTCACTGATGTCTTACAAAGATCCCAGTACATCGCATCTCACAAACCTGCTTGAGAATATTCTGTTCTCTCATCAGCTTCTGCCGTTCTCTGTTAGGCTTGGAGAAGACCACTTCAAGTACATCTTGACCAGAGTTAGTGCCACCGGTGACAAAATAAACCAAGTCTTCCAGCAGCTTGGTTACAGACCTTAGGGGGAAAGAAGCAATTAGAGATGGGAAATGTTTAATGTCCAATAGGTTGGAAGCGTCACCTTGGGAGACTCAGGCCTAATGAGGTAGTTAAACCCAAGTGGATCCGTTCTTCCCAATTTCCCTGCGAGTGACAAATCAATTACCAGAAAGAATAAAATACACAGAGCACACTATCGTCCACAAAAGGATAACCATCTCATTAAAATAGGAGCCATCAAATTTCATTTCAGAGTAACACTGGCCCCTGACATTTAGTTAGGTAGTTCCAGAAGCCAAACTGGAGATAGACCGGTCTTTTCAACTTTAGAGACTTCCAAAGAAGTGAATGTGGTTTTTGAAAACCACAAGTTGAAGCCACATATAAATGCTAAGGCCTGCTCCTCTCACACAAGGTTGTTCAGAGTTGGCATTTTTCTCTTTCTGCAAGCAAGGGATTTAAAAAGTCCATAGTGGCTGAGGATGAGTGCGTCTGGCTCTTGCTGAAGCCCTACCTTCTTTCATTCTGGGTGATGGTGCCCTTCTCCAGCTTCCCAGCTATGGAACCCAGCACTTTGCTGGCATCATTGGCAAAATCCAGGTCCCGAACCTCAGCAGGGGAAACTGGAACTATGGCAAATGCTTCCTTATCCTCTTTCACAGGGGAAGTGCCAATCTGAAAAGCAGAATGTTTTTATGGAACTGTCTCTTGGATTGAGAGAGGAACACATTAAGCAAACACTATACTTACGGGACAATGGGCTATCCAAAGAGCTGAAGCTATCTTGCAGTTAAAATTAACTAGATATAGACAAACATCTGGAAGGAAGTACCCCAAATCATTAACAGTTGTTACCTCCAGAGATTCTTACTGTGGGTAAGCGTGAGGCAGAAAATGGGCTCTGGTATCAATTTATACCTTCATTTGTTAAAGGAAGCATATTAAGACTGTTGGAACTTAAATATATGCTTATAAACACATAAGGAAAAAGCAAATGAGCAAAATGGTAATTATTTACTCTGAGTATTATAAGGGTAGACAATGTACCAGGGGCACCTGTGCGGCTCAGTGGGTTAAGCCTCTGCCTTAGGCTCAGGTCATGATCTCAGGGTCCTGGGATCAAGCCCCACATCGGGCTCCTTGCTCAGCAGGGAGCCTGCTTCCCTCTCTCTCTCACTGCCTGCCTCTCTGCCTACTTGTGATCTCTGTCTGTCAAATAAATAAATAAAATCTTTTTAAAAAAATGAGAGTATCATTTTTTAAAAACAAAGTCCGTGTTTGTGAATTTATGCTCTCTGACCCTGGAGAAGGTAGAGAAGGAGAGGGGGATTCAGTGAGAGAAATTAAAGGGGCTGAGAGAACTTTCAAAAAACAAAAGTATATTTAAGTACACAGAGAGATAAATAAATAATAAAGATTGGGGAAAACTGACTAGGTATCTGATGTGCCTCAAGGCACAAGCAAACATTCCCCCAGCCAAAAATGATCCTTCAGACAGACGTGAAATCCAGACAATTGCTCAACCTTTAGGGCAAAAGCCATGGAATAAAAAAAAGTTCTAGTTATTTCAAAAAGCCTGGGCTTGCTTTAGCCAGGTCCCTTGGAGAGAATTCTTTCACTGCATTCAAGTTTGTCCATGACCACACACTGGCCAAACCAAAAAACCGCAGTCCCTACCCTTCCGTCAGTTCTCAAAGGAGCCCTTTCATTAGGGAACACAAGACCAAAGGAGACAGCCAAGTTCCAGGACTTACTTTCAGCATCACGGGTTTCTCTTCTTCCTTGTCGATGGGGATATTTGTGCTGTGAACCCAGGTATTAGTGCACAGGTGTCTGAGCCGGACATAGGAGTTTCTAAAGGGGGGGATAAAAAAGGATTTGCGGCATAGGAATTTTTAGGTTCTCTATAGCCACTGGCCTAGAATACATTCTATCAAAAATAAAAAGGTATACTAAATGGTTTTTGTTACATACACTAGAAAATACAGACTGAGAAGCAAATGGCTACTGAGGTATATTCTGATATATTTATAATAAGAAATCATTCCTTTGGGACGCCTGGGTGGCTCAGTTGGTTAAGCAGCTGCCTTCGGCTCAGGTCATGATCCCACGGTCCTGGGATCGAGTCCCGCATCGGGCTCCTTGCTCAGCAGGGAGCCTGCTTCTCCCTCTGCCTCTGCCTGCCATTCTGTCTTCCTGCACTCCCTCTCTCCCCCCCTCCCCCCAAAAAAAAAAAAAAAATTTAAAAAAAAAAAAAAAAAAAAGAAAAAGAAAAAAGAAATCATTCCTTTGCTCACTTCAGGAGTACAGGTCTGTGAATCATCAGTCTTACACAATTCACAGCACTCACCATAGCACATGCCCTCCCCAAAGTCCATAATGTTAAGAATTTTAAAAATGATAGTAAAAAAAAAGAAAGAAATCATTCCTAAGGATTCTAACATTGGGATATTTGTATCTCTAAATATAAGATCATTCTCCTAAATGAGTATCTCAGAACAAACTAAGTAGGAGACAGAGTAACAGCAAGTCCTTCCTGAGTATATATTAATGCAGATCATCAGAGTTGATAAAGCAACACTTGAAATTTTCATATGGATCAAAAAACAAAAAAATAAAATTACTAGGATAAAATATGAGTTAATATTTAATAATCTTGTGGTAGGGAAAGCCTCTAAAGCACATAGCAACATATAAGTTTTGTAAGTTTTAAAAGTCAAAGAAGGATACATCTTATAATACAGTTTAAATTTTTTATCTTCTGTAAAGCAAAAAAAAAAAGAACAAACAAATAAAAAAACATCAGGGACAGCTGAAAGAAAAAGGACAACCTGGGAAAATGAAAGAATACAACATAGCATAAAAAGGTTATTAATCTGCATTTATAAAGAGATCTTTAAAATGAGTAAGAACATGAATACTGGAAATGAAAATGAGACTAGGACATAAGCCAGTAATGTAATAACCCAGTTTAAATGGCCAATAAACTTGAAAGTATACATTCAATCTTCTTAGTATACAATTCATATAAATTAAAACTATATATCATTTTACTCTACCATAGTCCAGAGATCTTGGAGACTGAGATAACCCAGTATATACAAGAGCTTAGGGAAATAACCTCTCCTCACACTCCTGGTGAGACTGTAAACAGGTGAAACCCTGAAAGGGAGTCTGGCACTTTATAAAACAAGTAAAATCTATCTACCTTTTCACCTAGCAATGCCATTTTTAGATTTTTTTTTCACTTAAAATGACAGCACAAGTACAAAGTGGGGCATGGAGACATTCAACAAAACAATACTTACAAGAGTGAAAAACTGCAAACAATCCAATGTCTCAACAGTGGGCTAGTTAACTGTGTAGTACATGCAGTAGAATACTAACAATGTAAAGTGATTATAATCTATATATACTTGGAAATATGTACAGAACATCCCCAGTAAAAAATGTTAAAAATAGTTTATAATTCTATTTATGATGAATTATATATATGTTACCTGTGTGCCCAGAGACCTGTCTCAAACTATAACCATAATAAACCATAAATGTTAACAGTGGTTATCTCTCAATAATTAAATTTTATGTAATTTTTATTTGCTTCTTTGCTGTCTGTGACATTAACACATTTTTGTTTTTGCTTTTTACAGTGAGCATGGATAATTCTACAGTGTTTTTCAATCTGCTTTAAGGAAGTAGTAGAAATAGTGGCATAATTCTTACATCAAGAACATACCACATTAGTGAGACAAGATCAGTGAATACCAAACAAAAGCAAGTAATGGGAAATGCACATTAAAAAGCATTAAGTTGGGAGACAGTCAAGGTAAGTACTGAAGAACTTTTAGAAGATATCAATGAGGCTTCAGAAAATCATGATAGTTTTTTGTTACAGAAACCCTGAGTTGTAACTTTGAACATTGTTGGGGCTGGGCAGATAAGGGATCACAGACATCACTTGAGTTAAGAGGAATTTAGAGCAATGGTATAGACGTGGAAAAGAGGTGAGGGCAGGGACAGCATCAAACCAGATGACTATCTTTAGTACATCCTCTCTGCCTTCTGCTTTCCCTCATTCTAACTGCCCTGAACACTATAAGTAAGGGCAATCCTAGCGATTTTTATGTAAACTAGAATGAATATACATGAAACAACATGAACAAGAAATCTGACAGAGATTTTCAGTTCTTTTTCTTCTGAGTGGCTTGGACTCATTTTCTTAGTTTCAAAGTATAACCAAAGCTTGGAGCTTAGCTTTTAATTGGATGATTATATTCTACAAAGCTCTAGGCCAAATTATATTTAAGACACAAAGAGCATTGTATCCGTTCATCCCAAGTCTCATTCCCAATCCTTAACTCAAAAGCCATGAGATCAGGACAGTTACAAAACAGCCACAAAGTTGCATGCTCTCCCAAAGTTCATTTAATTCATCTATTTTATATATATTGTAATTTTATTATCTTGTTTAGTATATCCAGAATTTGCCATTATCCTTTTCATTTTGGCTTGGAAAGATTCTTTTAACCAGTGACTATCCCAAAAATTCCTTTGCTAACATCATTTCAGAGACATTCATTTATCTACTTTAGACTTCCTGATCTTCAAACAAACAATATTTAGCACAGCTTTAAGATGCAGGGAAATGAGTATACTACCCCTAAGGCTTTTTATCTCTCCACAGGAATAATGCATAAGGAGCCCATTCAATTCTGGCTCTTGGGTTTTTGGTCAAAGGCAAAAATGGATAAAAACTTTTAAAGCTAAGACCAAGTCCAAGATCATAACTGCTAACTAACACTGGTAGACCATACTGGACACTTTTCCATGGTGAATACAAGACTTCCCTTGTTTAAGAGTTTAGAATCCATCTACCTATGGACAACTATCCACCAAGAGTTTTCCAACAGAGAAACAGAAATAGATTGAAGTGGATATAGAAGCACGATCTCTAACCAGCCAAAGTTGCTTGGCCATCTGACCTAAAAGCTTAGACTCAACTTCCCCCTTCCTACAGGATCATGTGGATTTTCAACCCATTGGGGAATATGGCCAACTAGCTAGCACCTTACTCCCCATGCCAAGGGAATGTCACGAGACACATTCTAATAAAATGATGTGATATTTCAAATCACAGGGTCCTGTTCTTTGCTATCCCTTGCAAACTAAAACGTTTAGCATTTATGTAATATAAATGTCATTCCCTCATCTCCTGGGAACCTAACCAAATTCATTAAATCACTACTAGAACAGAGGACACAACATATGGAAACTTACTTAAGCTAAAATGCAATTGGGTTCTACAGACCTGTACTTATCTAGTTAACAAGTCAATGAGAAAGAAAGCTTTTAAAAAGCAATCTAATGGGGTGCCTGGGTGGCTCAGTCTATTGAGCATCTGACTTTTGATTCCAGCTCAGGGTCATGAAATTGAGCCCAGCATGGGATTCTGTGCTCAGCGTGGAGTCCACTTGGGATTCTCTGTCTCCTTCTGCCTCTGCCCCTCCTCCGTACGCACTCTTTCTCTCAAAATAAATAAAATCTTAAACATAAAAATCAACGTACCATACCACAAACCATATTTTAAAGGGATCTCAAAATGGGTCAAAGACCTTAAGAGTAGAGAGCAAAAACTATAAAACTCTTAGAAGAAAACATCAGTATAATTGTTTTTGACCTTGAAATGGGCAATGGTTTCTTAAGAAATTAGAAACTTAAGCAATCAAAGAAAAAATAGATAAATTGGACTTCAACAAAATTTAAAACCTTTCTAATTCAAAAGATACCATCTAGAAAGTGAAAAAACCTAGAGACTGGGAGAAAATACTTGCAAATCATATACCTAGTAAGAGGTTTATATCTAGAATAAAGAACACTTAAAATTCCATAATAAAAAGACAACACAATTTTTTAAATGGAAAAAAATTCTTCTAAGATGATACATGAGTGGCCAACAAGCTCATGAAAAGATAATGAACCTTATTAGGCCTCAAAGAAATGCACATCAAAACCACAATGAGGTGCTACTTCACACTTACCAGGAAGGCTCACATAAAAAGACAGTAACAAGTACTGGAGAGAGAACACGTAGAGAAATTGGAACCCGCACACACAGGTGGTGGGAATGTAAAATGGTGCATCCGTGTTGAGAGAGTCTAGCAGTTCCTCAGAAGGTTAGATAGTTACCATATGACGTACACTTCTTCCACTTCTAGATCTATACCCAAGAGAAGGAAACCTTATGTCCCCTCCCCAATAATGTGTACACAAATGTTCACAGCAGCATATTAGCCAAAAAGGACAGATGATGCAAATGACCATCAGGTAATACGTGGATAAATATGGGGTGCCTGGCTGGCTCAGTCAGTAGGGCAAGCAATTCTTGATCCCGGGGTCGTGAGCTTGAGCCCCATGTTGGGCACAGAGATTACTTTAAACAAACAAACAAATAGATAAATAAATAAAATCTTTAAAAAAAAATGTTGACAGATAGAGATCACAAGTAGGCAGAGAGGCAGGCAGAGAGAGAGAGAGAGAGAGAGAGAGAGAGGAGGAAGCAAGCTCCCTGCTGAGCAGAGAGCCGGATGTGGGGCTCGATCCCAGGACCCAGGAATCATGACCTGAGCAGAAGGCAGAGGCTTTAACCCACTGAGCCACCCAGGTGCCCTGATAACTTTTTTTTTTTTTTAAAGAATGGGCATTAACCCTTCTTTTAGAAAAATATGAAAAAATAAGTGGATAAATACAATGGGATAAAACTACATAATGGAATGTTATTCAGCAGTAAGATAAAATGAAGTACTAATACATGCTATAATACAGAGGAAAGTAAAATAAGCCAGTCATTAAAGATCACAGGTTACATTTACATGAAATGTCCAGAACAGGCAGATTACTAAAGACAGGATGCAGCTGAGTCTAAGACTGGACGTGGAACATGGGGAAATGAGAGTGATGGAGAAAGGATACGGTGTTCTTTTTTGGGAAAAATGTTCTAAAACTGTGATGACAGCTGCCCGATTCTGCTCATCCCCTAAACACCACTGAATTGAGCCTGTTAGGTGAACTGTATAGAATATGACTTAGATCTCAACAAATCTGTTATTTAAAAAAAAAAAAAAAGAAAAGAAAAAGGCAATCTAAATCAGGAGTTCCAACCCTGGAGAATGCAAAGCTGTGCACATACTTGAGGTTTTCTAGAGGAACATCCTAGCTTTCCCCCAATTCTCAAGGAATTAACAACCCAGCAGAGTTTAAGAACGAAGCAACCCTTTAACTAGATGGCCATGGAAGGCCTCCTTGCACTGTAAAATCTCTTCTATGCAGACACTGTCCTCGGTTCATCACTCCAGCAGCACAAGAGAAGCTTCTCTGCTACTGCTGAGAGCACCCACATGGCACTTACCGTTTCACTGACAGGTTGAACAGTGACACGGCAATGACGTACACGAATAACGAAACACAAAGTGATAGTCAGAGGAGCCATGTGTAAAAGCTACAGATGCCAAGGAGATTGTCGCTAACCAATGCTGTGTTGAAGAGTCAGAACTGCCCCCAACAACCCTGTCCATCTTCAGTGTTTAAGATTTGGGGCTCTGCAAAGGGACTGGCTGATATGTGATGAGTTGCTTAAACTCTCTGAGCTTCGGCATCTACCTAGAAGAAGGGCAAGTAGTAACACCTAGCTCACAGCTGGGGGCGAGGAGAGGGGCAGGTTTGTGAAGATCAAATCAGGTAACTGAAATGAAAGCACTTGGCATTGAACATGGCATGTAGTCAGCACTCAGTAAATATAAGCCATCATTGATAATAGTGCAGCTGATTTGGGTGTTAAGCACGAGTTTTTATTCCACTTGAGTCCAGTTATTCCCTCCACCAAAATGCATCCTTGTGCAACCAAACCAAGAGTCAAATTTAACAAAATAACCAAAGAACACTGGTCTGACTTCTCATATTCCACTACATATTCAATGAACTACAAATATTCCATTTCCCAGAATTTCTTTACAATTGTTTATTCAGTTGACTTAGGGGATCTCTCAAGTTGGGAAATGAGGACATGAGTAGAGGAAATCAGACATATGGAGCTACTTAGGCTTATGATTTGACTTGTTCACCTAAATAAAGTAAATTAAATAAATGAAAATAAATTAGGCTCTTGAGAACTTAAAACTAATGAGCCATAAACAAACCAGCCACCATTCCAATGGGCAACCAGAACAAATCTTTTACAAAAGCTTCAAGAAAGGCAATGATGATTTGGATTCTAAGAAGCCCAGCCAGGTCACATACACCAGCTCTGACTCACTCAGGATAAGCCATTTTAGAATCATACCTTGGAACAAGGCTATCACCTCCACGGAGAGTGGTGGGGTCTAGCTCAAAAATGGAGGAGATGTCGTTGCCTTCAGGCACAGAAACTAGGGAGTACACCATCTTTTCTTGGGCATTTCGCAACCTGCTTCGAGAGGCGTCCTGATCAGGGTCCACCTGAGGAGGAAAAGTCATCAAGTCATGGATTCTGCACACCAGACCTTCCCTCACTACAATCACTGCACAGTCCACAGGAACAGGGAATAAACATCAGCAGTTGGCAGGAAAAGAACCACAGTTTCAGAGCAGTCATGAAAGAGGACAGTCGGCCACCCACGCCAAGAATATTTACACTCTACCTCCTTGTATTGCAAAAAAATGTTTAAACAATGCAGGGTTACAGTAACAGATGTCCACGGAAAGAGTGCTATAGCGGTGATGAAGAAGTCCACAGGGCACATCCGTCTGCAGTAGTTGGAAGAGAGAAGAAGCACTTTGAGAAAAACTCATCCTGTGGCTTTGGTTATGGGTCATTGTGTTAAGCTACAGTTAAATGTCTAGGAATAATACGATATATCTACTTCCCAGGAGAAAAAGTAAAATAAAATAAGCCTGCATCCAAGTGTTCATAAGCAGAGATCCCAGTGTGGCCAAGAAAAATATTTGAGAAGTCAGACTAGCCCTGAAAAAAAGTTCATAATTAATCAAGGAGCGTTGCTGACGACAATTCAGGGAAAAGGGGGCCTCTCTTGCTATGTAAGGGATTTGGTGGAGGCTGAAGAAAATTTCTGACAGTTAAGACTAATGAACAATGACGAAAGCTTTCCTGAGAAACTATAAAAACACATTGTAGGCTCCAGAGCCCATATGGTTGAATGCCTTTAAGCAGTATGCTTAGACCGTCACGTCCTCGCATAGGCTTTGCTAGGTGTCTCCCGGCACGGAGACTCTACGTGGGATTATTTTTAATTTTCAACGTCCTTGCAAGAAGACAACATTCACCTATATCTACAGGGAAAAATCACATTTTCTTTGTCACTAACTTGCTTGGCTTGGGCTGAGGCACTGACTCTTTTCCAACTGGGGAATGGATAAAAGGAAATCAAATTTAACACGCAAAGGAGAGAGGATGAGAGAATTTAATTCTAGGGCCTGACATCTAAGATTGCAGGCAATAGTCTGCTCTAGCTCATCAGGCAGCCCCAACTTTTGTTTGAGGAAAGGAAGAAGGGAATGGAGGGAGAATGAGGGGAGGGGGATGGAAGGAGAGAGAGGGAGGGAGGGAGAAAGAAAGAAAATACAAATGCTTCCTTTAATACCTAGAAGCTCTGTATCTTCCTCCCTATGCCCTCTCCTCTAATACCTTATAGCACCATCCAAACAAAGCCACAACTCATTGTTGTTTCTACCCTCAAGGATGAATCTACTGGAGAGCACCAACTACCCCAGTTCAAGGAATAGCTCTGCCCTCTTCTAACCACTCTGACCTGCAAAGTCTTCCACATACCACTTTAAAATAAGCCCTGACCTGATTCTGGCTTGCAACACACAGCTCAGCTACAGGCTGGCAGTTCAATTTCAGACCTGCCGGAACACTGAAGAAAAATTAAAATTGCTCGGAGTGCCTGTATCTGGACTTGTAACCGCAAGACAACGTCTTCGCGTTCTTTGTGTGCAGTCGGCGTTTGCCACCTAGTGGGAGGAAAGGCACATGAACAACAGGCTGCAAGATGAGAGCCAGCCTCGGATTGTCCTTTCTCTCCCTCTGGCATCAAGAATGCAGCTCATGGGTGCTGCTAAATTGAGAAGAACAAGCTCACCAAGCTAAGTAAGATTCCAGGCAGAGATTCTTACAGGCACTGGATGCCAGTCTCGGGAACGTCTGTGACCCACGAGCAGAACAAAGTTTCCTCTCCCATGCTTTCCCAACTCCAGCTTTTCTGCTCAAGTTTCCCAGCCTACAAGAAGGTGAGGGGTATAGGACTCTCCCAATGCTAACACCTTCCCCAGAGAGGCAGGAGCTGGGCCGCTTGGCTCAGGGTCTCCACATGGGCCACTGGGCTCATGGGGGTAGGTCTCCATAATGAAGATCGCCACCCAAGCAACATCTGAAGCAGCCAAAGCAATGTGGTCTAGATCTGCACCCACGCCTGCTGGCACACTCCACCACCGGGGCATGGAGAAGCAGGAGAAAATAGAAAGATGACTGAACTCTGATTGAACCAAGACAGGTCTGACGAGTTAGGACCACGCTCTGGTTCCTCATCGGTCCAACAAACATCATCAAATCTCCCCTAACTCCTTTCACACAGCTGCTGCGCAGTCCAGATGAACTCATGGATGGATGTAAAGACACTAAAAATGCTAATGATCTTGTCCAACCTACACAAATGCTACTTGCTGAGCACTTACTATGGGCTGCGTCTTAGGTACCACAGCTCACTTGGTCCTTATAACAAGCAGTTCCGCCACTTTTACAGAGGAGGGAAGTGAGGGCCAGAGAGGAAAATGTAGCTCATTCAGTCCCACAGCTCATGCAAGGGGAGGGTCTGCTATTTAAACCCAATTCTACCTCTCTTCCTGCCCTGCTTTTGGATCACTACATTCTTCCTCCTGTGCTACAAATGCCCGACCTCCCTGCGCCCATCAACAGGCCAGGAGGGCAGCCCCCTTCTTCACACAGCTCAATGTTCAAATGGATGTCAGCTCTCACGGGCAGAAGCCACAGCTCTCCTTATAAGTCATCTCAGAGAGGATAATAATTACTCTGTGTTTCAGCCCAAATGGTGGTGCTAATGCCATTAGAGGCAAGTCCCACAAGGTCTCTCAAAGTAAAGAAGGTGCAGTGACAAGAAGTGCCCTATGAAAAATGGCACCCCCGCCAGTCCAAGCCTCTGAAGACCAGCCACGTGAACACTACACACCAATGTTGGGCAAAGACTTTACTGCACGCTGGCAAGAAGTCAGACCAGGTCAGTGCTCTCAACCTGCCAGGCAATGAGGCAGGCAGCTCTCAAAATGAGCTCCGGCAGTAAGGGTAAGGAAGATAAAAGGAAGGAGCAGGACCCGCAGTGGCTCCCTCAAGAACTGGGAAAGACATAATCTCCTGCAGCAAGTCCAGGAACTCATGACGTGAGTCCCTCAGCTAGCACGCCTCTTCACTCCTTCCAGAGCTAACATTGTATCCAAACGTAACTGCAAGGTTCATCCTTTCCACAGAATTTGGACTTTCCAAAGACAACTGCATTCTGTTATCTCCAGCCCAAACCCCTTTATCCATGGATCCACTTTAAAACCTGTGAGCTCTTCCAAAATCTTATGCCCCCCCTCCAAGTCAAAAAGAAGTAATCTCAGAACCACCTACCATATTCACCAGAGATGATCGCATGAACACACAATGTCAGAGTAGCAACTATTTGCATTTTTTTAAATCCTAGACCAGATTGAAGCACTGTATAAGAGAAGGGCTTTATTGAGAGCCATCATTTCCATATAACAGTACCACTGTCCTCTTTAACACATATTTGTAGACAATTCAACCCCCAAGTGCCCCCAAATCAGCATTAATTGGCTGTATGGCTTCTAAAGAAGGATTCTGTTGGCATTAAATTCCAAACTACATTATAAAGTCTACTCCTGAGTCTGCAGAAAGCAAGGACAGATGGCCAGACAATCGAGTGTCTAATCCAATGTCAGGAGCACCATGCCTCATGTATTACCTCCATCATCTAAATGACACTATCCATCTCACACACTCATTCCCTGAAAAAATATGGGTGAGTCATAGATTGAGGTCAACAGCAATCGGATATTCATTTTCTTAAGGGGCCATCTCTGTGTCTTACCGAGGGGCATTCCAAGAGAGCATCAACTTCTGCAACTTAAAGGTGGAAACCCTTTGAGTAAGCACACAGAAGGAGCATCATCACTGCTAGTCCTGGACCAATCAGAACACAGGAAGATATGACTGCCCTCAAGGGAAGCACAGAACAAGACCCTCTTTTAAGGCATCCTATGGTTTCCCCTTCCCCATCACTCAATGACAAATGGCAGTTCTTAAATGGGGTTCCAGATCATTTGGCCTCACCCTACCAGATGGAGACAAGAAGGCTCTTGCTCATACTTACTGAGGGCTGAAACTCCAGGCATTCTTCCTCAAAGTCAGGGTCTACCTGATGAAAAAGAATCATTAGGAAATTAAAACATCCATTGATTTCTCCAGGACTCGGCCCCACTTGCAGGAGACTTCAGGGCCTGTGAACATCTCTGAACAGCTAAAAACTCGGCCCTTCCCTCTGCTCATGAGACCAGCATGCCACAACACATATCACATGAGTACAACACACAGGGAACGATCGACCAGTCACCAAAAGATGTCTCTCAAGTGTCGACAGAATAACACAATGAGTTTACTAGCAAGGCAACAGTTACAACCCTGAGATAAATAAAAGAGGAGTATCCAGTCATAATAATGCTTAGTGTTAGACAGAATAATCCTGCTTAGTTTTAGACAGAAATAAAAAATTTATAGCCTCCGGCAAGACTTACACTCACTTCAGAACATAACAAATAATGCAACCACTACTGATCTTTGGCAAACCATGGAATCAACATTTCTCACAGCTGGCTTGCTGGGTCTGTAACTCCTTACAGCTTCATTTTAAATTTCAACTTGGTCTTGACTTTTGGTTCGTAAGTATTTTGAAAACATCATTTCTTCCAAGTATCAGGCATCTCCAGGATGAGGGGCTCAGTACATTTCGATTCAGCCTTCTTTGGGGTCAGCAGCAAAGCAATACTGAATCACCCTGAAGATCTCTGAGCCATCCCACAGTGGAACCGGACCAACGGGAGGTTTCTTTTGATGTACGACAAGAATCTGATATAAATATGTATCGTGCATCTTCCAGCAGATCAGAGTAAAACTCAGCATCTGCCACACAGTATGATGGCTCCTTAATTGAGCACAAAAATTAAAAAGTCAATTCCTCCTGTTCAGTATTGAGTCTTGCCTTTCCTCAAAAACCCTTTACAGACATTTAAGGAAAAGTTAATGTCTTTGATTTTTGGCATTCCTGCAAGTAAAGATAAGACCCTGTCTATTCCAGCAGTGCTCTGAAAACCAGAATACTTGGTAAAGTTGTCTAATTCTTTATGTGTCTTAATGCTTCCAGCTTTACAACCATGCTTCACTACAGCTGAGTCTTGGACATTCATGTTAGGAGCAGAGCGGGTAGATAAGACATGGGGAGACCAAAATGCAAGAGCAAAAATTTTATAATCCTAAATCCCAGAGAAGCATTCTTTCCTTTTTTTTTTTTTTAAATCTACTCTCTTAGCAACTTTCAAATATACAATATAATTAACTATAGTCATCATGCTGTACATTGCATTTCCATGTAAGTATTATTTTCTAACTTATTTTCTCCCCACATCTTGATCAAATCCCTGTGAAGTACTAAAATGTGTTAATCATCTTTACGTTTTCTCATCTATAAGCAGAGAAATGAGGCAGGCAGAAACAGAAAAGCCGAAGGAAAGGCAAGGTGACTGAGCATCTAACTTCCCAATGGCCACAGGTAAATGAAAAAAAAGGAACGTGTCAGCCTTGAAAGAGAAAGACACAGAGGCTGTTACTTACCTCTGCTGCTAAGTAATGCCCTGTAGCAAGATGCTTGAAACGGAAGAGGCTGTTCCAATATCCTGCTCCGCCCCGACACGGGTCATGTTGAACTACCTACAAGAGGAGGAATGATTACCAGGAGTGGAAAAAATGTCAACCCACAGGAAGACAGCACCGAGACTTCACTCCTAAGTCATAGTTCAGGAGTGATATTTACTAGCTGAAAAAAATGAGTATCTTCCAACAAAGCCACTGCAAGTATCACATGTAATGTCAGAGCGCAAACATACGGAAGTGTTATTTTTCTCCAAAGAAGAAATAGTCTCCCAGTTCATATGAAATGGTTCCAGCAAAAAGTTGAATGGCTTTCAGATTATTTGCTTTAATCATAATAAAGTAGAAGTTAAGATTCTACAATGCATCCATAAAAGGCATGACAAATAAAACTAAATTTCAGAGGAAACCGAAAGAATTCTGTACTTGTACTCACATGCTGAAACACACAGATAAGCCAGTGCTCTGAACTTGAAACTCATAGAACCTGGGCCAATTTACCATAAAAATACATATAAGTTCAACTTCTGGTCATGATGGAATAATTGGCACTGGCAGTCGGTGCCATGAACAATTAAACACTGCACAAAATACATGAACTTGCTACAGACGACTAGAAAACTGCATAAAATACAGGAAACAACTGTGTTCCGATGTTAGACAACAGGCAGTACACAACTGTGATCTCTGAGAAAAGGGAAACAAACAAAGTGATCTTCATGATTATTCCAGCTTTCTGCCTTAAGGGTCCTCTCTGGATGGTAGCACTGGGAAGAAGAATCCAAGCAGAAGACACCGACCTGAGTTGAGGAGATACATCAGAATTTAGGGAGACTAAAGCAGCAGCAATTTATGGGGCCAGAATACAGAGCTACCCAGAGAAAAAGCTCCAGACAACTACACAGGAGCCTCCTTGAGCTTTTGGTTGAATACCAAGTTGCATACGTATAAGGGGAGACCACACAAGGCCCAATGAAGAATGATAGGAAAGCTGTGAGTCCAATGTTCTCATTGCTCATTTGGGGCTGGGAGATGTTCTGACAGATTCCATGGAACACCTTGGGCATTCTATAAAATGTCAGAAGAATTACACCTTAGGGATGGGGCCAAGCCAGCCCTAAAAAGAGAAAAGACTGTAGCACACTTGACTTAGCAAAGCTTTAAAATAAGCCTCCAAAGCATCAATCTGATACACAAGTAACATTACTGTGTGATAAAACAGAACTCAAAATTCTTTAAAGGAAGGTAACAGAATACAGATACTCCATAAAGTAGCACCACAACGTTCAGCATATAATCATGAAGCACTGGACAGATGAGAAGCAGGAGAATGTGACCCACAAACTCAGCAACCTGTCAGACAATATCAAATGATCCAGCATTTCTGTGTGGGTTGGTGGGGGCAGGAAACATATCTGAGACAGAATGAACCCAAATTTTACCATTTTGATACATACATACAGATTCAAGAAACTCAATGAACTCAAAGCAGGAAAACACACACACACATACATACCTACACACACGTGCGCACACACACACACGTGCGCACACACACCCAAGGCAAATCATAATTAGATTAATGTAAATCAGAAATATCAAGAAAAATCTTAGAAGTAGCCAGGAATAGCATGGAGGACATTAGGAGAAGGAAGGGAAAAATGAAGTGGGAGAAATCAGAGGGGGGAAGAACCATGAGAGACTGTGGACTCTGGGAAACAGACTGAGGGTTTTAGAAGGGAAATGGGTGAGCCTGGTGGTGGGTATTAAAGGAGGGCACGGATTGCATGGAGCACTGTGTGTTATACATACATCAAAAACTAATGACGTACTGTCTGGTGACCAACATAACATAATAAAATAAAAATTTTTCTTAAAAAAGCAGCCAGGAAAAAAAAGAAAACACTATATACAGAGAACAAAGGTAAGAAACCACTAAATTCACATCAGAAACAATGCACACAAGATGACAAGGGATGCGCAACTTTTAAGTACAGAAAGAAAAAAACTGTCTACTTAGAATTCTGCATCCAACAAAAATAGCCTTCATAAACAAAGGCCATGTGGAGAAACTGGAACCTTAATATACCACAGTGGGAGTATCAACTAGTGCAATCTGGCAGTTCCTCAGAAAGTTAAACAGTGTTACCACAGGACCCACAATTCCACCCTTAAGAGAACTGAAAAACCTGTATCCTCACAAAAACTTGGTAGGTGAATGTTCACAGAAGCATTATTCAGAAGAGCCCAGAAGCAGAAACAATTCAAATGCCATCAAGTAAGAAAGTATGATGTATCCATACAGTAGAATATTATTTGGCAATAAAAAGGAATGAAGTATTGATACAGGTGGCAAAATGGCTTAACTTTGAAAACACTCTGAAAGAAGTGAAAGAAGTCTGATTCAAAGGGTCACATAGTGTAGTATACCACTTACAGGAAATGTCCAGCATAGATAATTCTATAGAGACAAGAAACTGATTGCCAGGAGGGGAGTGGTTTGAGAAGAAACAAGGCGTGATCACTAGGGATACAGGGCTCCTCTTGGAGTAATGAACATGTTCTAAACTTCACTGTGGTGATGGTGGCCAAACTCTACAGACCTAAGTCAAACTATTAAATTGTACACTTTAAATGTAGGAGTTGTGGCTCAGTGAAGCTATTATTTAAAAAAAAAAAAAAAAGATTTTTAAAATGAAGGTGAAATATGTTTCCTCATTTTCAAATGAGAGCAAGAGAACTGGTCACTAACAGGTACAAGAAATGCTATACATGGTATTGGCTTCCTTTTTTTTAAAGGAGCACTAATGATTCCAGACTCTGCAAGAAAAATATTAAAAAGGGGGAGACAAAGGGCGGGGGGAGACCCTCAATGTTTTCCTAGGATATGCAGGGAAAAAACAGCAGGAAACAATTTTTTAGGGAATAAGAATTAGACAGCTGTTTCTTCTCAGAAGAAAAAAGAGAGAGGGAGAAGATGTTCTGAAATGGATTTCTGAGTTAAGTATCTGAAGTTTTAGAAGTCCAGACCTTAAACACCCTCCACAAAAACTTGTGATCTTTAACTCATTTCTACCGATTTAGAAATGAGTAAGACATGGTGGTACCTGCTTATAAGTTTACTCAAGTCACCCTTGGTGACTTCTGCAGGGCTTGGACTTGTTTTTGGGTGGGGGAGTTACGACAACATGTTAAAGCAAGATGCAAAAATGTTTGTCATCACTTGACAAAGTGATGTCAACTGTGCAAAATAACCTCACAGAACAAACAGCTCCGATGAAATGGGTACATTAAGTTAATGAAATGATGGATTACTTCTTCCTTTTTTCCTGTATTTTCAGTTTTCTCTTAGTTTCTACTTACTACTTTAAATTCACTTGAGAAATTTTTTTGATTTTGGGTTTTTTATTTTTTGTATATGTGCTGCCGAAGCGAGCACGGGTTTTTTATTTTTTGGCAATAGTATCCAAATCACATGAAAAGTAGTTCTGAAAGACCGTTTTGGCTGTGCTAAGTACAGCGGTGACATCAGTGAACAATGACAAAGGTCTAGCTCACAAGTGGTTTCTAATCTAACAGGACTGACAGGGTCTTTATGTAAGCACTGACTAAAAAATTCCCAACAAGTGCTCTGGGTGTGGAGAGAAGGAGAAAAAGAGTAAGAAGAAGGCAGAAATTGAAAACTCTATGCAGAGTCCTTTCTTTACGAAAACTGTAGAAATTATTCTATGCAATAGTCAAGATAAACCTAAGTACTGCAACATTCATGTTAAAAGAAACGTAAGACAATTTTTAAAATGCGCAAAATATTGCAAAAGACACTTCCCTGAAGATAATACACTGATGGCAGATAAAGATATGAAAAAATGCTCACTATCATTAACCATCAGGGAAATGCAGATTAAAAGCACTAAGAAATCCCATGATGCACCTACTAAAATGGCTAGCATGGAAAGAACGAACCATACCAAGTGTTGGTGATGATGCGGAAGAACTAGAACTCCCATACCCTGCTGGGAGGAACCTTAGATGATATGAACACTTTTGGAAATAGTTCAGTAGTTTGTTTTTTTTTTTTTAAACATACACCCACAATATGATCCAGCTGTTCCATTTCTAGATAGTCAGCCAAGAGAAATGAAAGTTCACAACCATGAAGAGACTTGCCCACATTTGTAATGCCCTCCAAAGCTGTTCTAACAGCCAAATGTTGGGATCAACTCAAAGGTCCATCCACAGGTGAAGAGACAAATTACGGTGTACCTCATGGTGAAACATTCCTCACCAACAGAAAGGAATGAACTACTGACATGTGCAACAACATGAATGAACCTCAAAATAATCATGCTAAGTAGAAAAAAAGACCCAATAAAGATTATACACTCTCTGACTCCATTTATACCAAGTTCAAGAATAGAGAACACCTAACGGTGGAGATGGAAGATGGAAGTCCAATCACTGGCAACTTCTCTAGGAGGAAAGAAAGATAGTGCTGGAAAGAAGTTCAAGGGACCCTTCTAGTTGCTTCTAATCTTCTACTTCCGGATTGGGTGCTGGTCGTGTGACTGTGTGTGTATGTAAAAACTCATCAACTTGTATACTTTTGACCTGGGCACTTTGTGTCTGCTATACCTCCATAAAAACATGAAACCATTAGAGCAAGGGAGGAAGAAGAGAGGAGTCAGGCCAAGACAGAGAAATACATGTACCCTAACAGCTGCAGTTACACAGAGAGAAGGGCTTCGGGGAGAGGCTAAGTCCTGCAGCTCAGGCTCTCATCACCTCTGTCACCAAGCACTCATGCCATTGTCTGGGGGTCCCACCATTCTAGTCTCTTTCCACCTCTCAATAAATGACATGCAGAATCATTTATCTCCTCAAGTAGCAGAATCCTTTATCTCCGTAGGTAGCGCACTGAATACTTTACTCCCCTGCTCGAAACTCCTCTCCAAACGCCCCTCCCGCCTATGACTTAAGTCCAAACTCCTCACAGCTTGGATAGGTGCCCTTCAGGCTCCAGTCTCCAAGCCCAGTTGCTGTTTCCCTTCTGTGCCCATCCTCTGCTCCCCACTGAACTGGGATGCTGAGCCTTACCTCATTGCTGCCTCATAGTCCCAACTGCATGCCACCATCTGACATGAAGTGACCAATGCTCTACGCATCTCTGCCTTCAGAAATACACGCCATCTTGTTCCGTACCAGCTCAGATGCCACGTCCTTCACCCAACCTGAACTTCTCCCTCCCTCACCTCCATCCCCAGAGCATGAGGAAAGTGTCTCTGGCCACTTCGCCATCCAGTGATCTGGATGTCTCTCTCTCTATCCCACCCCTGACATGAGTCACCGATGTACCCTGCAGAATAGACACTCAATTACATATTTTTGGGACATATGAGCACAGTCGAGGAAGACATGGAAGGAAACAATGATTCGACGGTGAGAGTAAGAAACTTCCAGCTTCACTTGAGAGTTTGCTTCCCAAGTCGACATCATTTTTTCCCACAAGTGCACCCAACATCCTCCGGATGTGGCACAGTGCGCTTATTCATCTGTCATCCCAACCCATTTTTGGAAAGAGCTGAGCTTAAGCACTTCACAGACCCCCAAATGTTCTCTCTCCCTCTCCAGTCCCACCCCTTACCTCCACTTCCCACAGGGCTTTTGAACTCGTGGCAGATGTGGCCGACTGCCGGCCGGTGGTTCTCAGGAAGACATGCTGTTTCTTCCTGTGCTCATCGCAGGTAAGAAACTTCTCCTGCTCTGCATGGAACAGCCTTACCACATCACCCTAAAAAGTCAGCACATGGAGGGTTTAAAGACCATGAATCGTACCAGAGAACTTAGCTACTGCCCCACGTAGAGCCAAGTGCAGCCAGCCTGGGAAGTACCAAACTCACCCCCTTCAGGATGTCATCTTTGTTGTCACTCCATTTCATGAAAAGGACTATTTTCCAGCTTGTATTGCAGTTGACAGAATTGACCTGAAAAACAAATACAGTTATTTTTTCACACGTCCCTCCCCACAATTGTTTTCCAGCCCAAAAACTCCTCATTACTGCCTAAGAGGCAGGGCTGTGCTTCCGCTCCAAAATCCTACCAATTCATACCATTAAGATCACAGGAACTGCAAATTTAACTGGCCTGGCAGACGTGTTGGGTAATAAAGGGTGCATTTATGCCCATCACCATGTATGCTCAAAATGACTAAGGGTACCTTCTTCACAGCCTTTCTTCTGCAACTCTCCTGCTCTGCAGCCAAAAAGTAAAAGCTCAGTAGAAACAAGGACCAAGAAACATACAGGTGCAAAGACTGCAGTGAACACATTCTAAAATGTGAATGATAATCACTGGCAAGAGCAGCCACCGCTGGTACACTAAACACATGCCAGGCACTGGGCGAAGCACTAATATTCACGACTACGTTCAGTCCTCAGCAACATGCTGAAAAGTGGTAAGGACCATCACACCTATTTCAGACAGGAAAACTAGTGCACAGGGAGATTGGGGACATGTACGGTAACTAGCCTGGAAACGCAGACAAGATCTTGTGATCTTGACCCATAGACAAATATTTATGTCACAATCAAGTTACTGTCCTTTGGTCCTGGAATTGCCAAATTTGAGGCCAAGGAGATGTTTTGCCAAAGTCAACAAATCCCAGTTGCCGGGCCACTGATGGCCTGTAGCACACCCATCAGAATAAGCAGCCAAAGACATTCATCCAAGGCAAACAAACTGGAAAAAGGTGCCCATCTAGCCAGAAAAATGTGAAGAAGAGGCCCTTCTCTGGCTTAACAAATTAGGCAACAATCTCCCAATTATAGGAGGCTTAGTAAACTGAGTCCTAGGGGAGCTATCAGCCCTCCCCCAACCCTGATTCTGGGTCTTCGTTACTCCCCTCCAGAACAGGTATGCTGCCCCAAGTCACTAATAAGGTCACTTTCATCATGCACGTGCTGTGGCCCCAAGGAGCCCTGCTCCTGCGGCCTCTCCTTGCCCACAGCCATCACGTGGTTTCCCTTACCTCGTTGCAGCCCGGGTTATCCACCAGCTGATGGCTGCTGGCATGTAGGGGCTGGCCAGCATTGACGGGGTTCAGTACAACCTTGTCACCAATGACCACCTGGAAAGGAAGAGACCAACAGAGCTTTTCAAAAAAGGGTCTGACGTCCTCGTGGAGAGCAGGTGGGGATGTTTAGACCACACCCTTGGATATGGCACATCCTCACCCATCACAGCCAAACACAGGCCAAGCAGTGAAGTCCCACAATCCCCATCCAGTCCCTGGAGAAATACCAAGACCAGCATGGGACACCACTGCCAACTGTCAATATCCCCCCTTTCCTACGTTAACAGAGATCTATAAAAAAGCTCAGAGTATTAGGAATAGAAGCAGAACATTGCCTGAAGGAAGTCTATTTTTAAATAAATAAAGCTATAATTGTCTATATCTAAAGTAATGACTTTCATACTTTTTTGGTACAAGCCACAATAAGAAATGCATCTCTATTATATTCCAGTTCATACCTACTTATGTGCACATATGTGTGTGTGTATATATATATATGTATGTGTGTGTACATATATAGATATACATATCTATATTTACCTAAAACAGAAGTTACCTCCCTAAAACAATAGTCATTCTCATTATGTTTAGGACAGCATGATACTATCTATTCTCCACTTTCTAAAATGATAGTCACAAGCCACAAGCCAATAGTCACAAGCCACCAACGGGAGTCCACAAACAGATCAACACTTGTTTGTAAAACACTATCCTACAAAGGATAATCAAACTTTCCATGCCATCATACCTTCTCAACTAAGGCACAACTAAACAGATAAGTTTAAAGAAAGCCAAGGATTTGCCAAATATGAAATTCAGGACAAAGCACCTTGCTCTTTTATTATGAGGGTAGAGGGAAGGAAAACCAAATTGATGGCTTCCTAAGAGGTAAAACTCATCTATTTTCATTTTGCTACATTTGGGGAGGGCATACAACTAAATTTTCCCTAACTCCAAATAAATCACACACACACACACACACACACACACACACACACACACACACACACACACACATAAATATAGATAGATAGATATAGATATGGACCTCAAAAAAACCAAAACCTATGGTGAACACTAAGCTTTACTGGACTTGTTCTTCTCTCCTCAGTTGAGGATCAATATTTACTGCATACCATCTGGGAAGGTATGGTCTGTTTCTACCTGCCTCTGGGATACAGCCTATAACGTAATACATACCCCAGCATATAAACGAATGCTTCACTGCCCAAAGCTTGCAAACTTAAATAGCAATATGAAAAACGGCAAAACTCAGTTTGAGATTAAAGCTAGCTGAGCATTTTGACCAGATTTCAAACTGTTTAAGGAACACATTTTGTGTAAGAAGCTACTATTGTCAAATCTTAACAAGGTCAGAAAAACAGCTTAATAGCATTTAAACATACTTGTTGTCAAGTTGATGCCCACAAAGTGACGTACTAATGCAGCTGACAACAACCAGAATGCTCTGAGTCACATGGACAAGTATTTTGGTGGCTTTATACCCCAAGCAGAGGAGCCAGCTGAGGACCAACCCCAGTCACTGACACGGATGGAGAATCTGCCAGCTTACCGATAAAGGAACAACTGAAGCGTCATCCTAAAATCCATTCTCCCTCCCTACTGTATCTAGTTATCTTCTCTTCTCCTTTTCTACTAACTGTATTTCCAAAATAGAGAGGCGTTTCCATTCCACTAGTGATCTAGAATGACAGGGACACTGCCCAGGACATTTATATAGGATAGCTGTTTTCATGGTGAAGTTACTGAGGTAATGGGCTATTCATCCAATTTTTTCAGAAACTCAGTAGGAAAAACACAGCTACTGTATTTAGGTCACACTTCTCTCCAAATTTCCCTGTTTCCCAAACATTGGTTTCCATAGTGACTCCCTTCTCTTCATCCAGGATGAGCCTCTGGTTCCAACTATAAAATTCTCCCCATTGACTTTTATATACAGTTAGGGCTGGAGACTTGGCATGGGGCACTCCCCAGGCTGGGAATTTGCACTTACGCTGTCTCCGATGGATCGCAGCTTGTAAAACGGCTGAATATAAAACCAGGACCCTTCATTTCCAGCCTCGTCCAAAGTCACTCTCATGGCGTTCTTCTCCAGCAGAGCCGGAAGCCTCTTATTCACAGTTAGGTATTTATTACTTTTCAAATGCAGGAGCTGAAAACCCACGGAGGAAATAAGGTGAGTGTCAGCAGGTCTCTGAATCTCTGTGATGTCTTCAGTCACAAAATATGTTTCAAACATTCCTTCTACCCCTGAGCTAACTTTAAAGTTAGAAAATCGTCAACGTGTCTGAGGCAGGGAATAATTGGAAAATAAGGAAGAGCAAAGGAAGAAGTAGAGGGAAGAAGAAATATTTTATTCCCCACCCCCAACATGGCCATGAACAAGACGAAAGTTGTTCAGGTCAAGTGCACCATCAGCAAGGAAGAGCATACCATCTTTTAACAAGTAGGAGCTTAATCCCATGTAAAGAAGCTGAGGAACTGCAATCCGAATACTGCTGACCTGAACATGAAGCTGAGGGAAGGCATTTTTGAGCACAAGAAATAGTTGAAGAGATGACCCTATAAGGAGGTAGTCATTTCATGTGGAATAACATGGCTGCTATAAATTTCCACCTCCAACTGCAACTTTATTCTTTATTCTTGGGAAAACCAAAGATCTAAATGGGAAACAACTTGTCTCATAGTAGGTCTACACCAGGAAGCGCTGATTAATGCCTCCCAAATTAACAGGCTATAAGAGAAGATGGAAGGGTAGATGAAAGATTGCCCAAATCCTGGAGAAATATTAAGATCAGTATGGAACTGCATTGCCAACTGCCAATATCCCTTTTTCACATGTTAATAGGTACACTTTCTAGAACATTCCTAGGAGGTCCACATTCTTCTATCAATTCAACAGCATTCTATCAATGCTGTTTGGGTTATGGGTCTGATTTGTGAGTCCCTGGCATGCCTCGGTCATTATACACAAGGGGAAGGCAATGCCCTCTTAAGTCTCATCATTACCCTGGGGAGGGGCCCCTAATCCTCCACATAGCTGTCCAGGTGCTGAACTCAGTTGGTTTATAAACTGACATTACACAGAGATGGAGATGGATCCCAAGATCCAGGGTTCAGAGAAGTAATAATAAGTAATATCAGCTAAAATATATTCAGAGCCTACTCTGGGACAGGTACCTCTCAATCATTCTAGAAAACTAGTACCATTATTATTCCCATTTTGCTAGTGAGCAAACTGAGGCATGGGAACATTTCTCGCCCCAAATCTCATAGTTATTAAGTCACAAAATCTGAATTGGAATACATGGGAGAGTTTATATTCTTAGCCCCTGTGCCTACCTTCCATCTTCAGTTCAAGCCATATTCTCTGATCTAACCACAGGAGGGAGTCCAGAATTTGAAGGCACTGGTCTGACCCAGTAATAAAGCAGATACTGAACTCTGGACCCACCTGGACCCTTGTGTCCTTTCTCATTTGGACAGAACTTGAAAGGATGGTCGAGTGGGACTAGCAGGACGCATCTTCACACAGATTTTAAAGCTACTTTATTATTGCAAAAGGCCAAATAATAATAACCCATTTAAACATAAAAGGTTGCTATTACCAATGTGGCAATTCTAGTTTTCACATGCTCTAGATTATCACTGCTATCTAACACAAATAACAATGGGAAAGAATTCCTTTGTAACCAGTCAAGTTTAAATGGTAAGTGCTATCTTTTCAAAAGGTAAATAATGGAGCAGGATAATCAGATGGGTCAGGTCTTCAAAAGTTGGTAACTATTACCCTTTGTGTCTCTATCAAAATGATCTGGCAACTAGGTAAGTAGAAAAAGGCTACAGGAGTACCTGGGTGGCTCAGCCAGTAAAGCCTTGGACTTGGGTTTTGGCTCAGGTCAGTATCAGGGTCTCTAGATCGAGCCTCTGATTGGGTTCCGAACTCAGTGGAGAGTCTGCTTGAGATTCTATCCCCTCCCTGTCCTTCCCCCTCTGCTCCTCCCCTCCGCCCACCCCCACTCATGCAGGCACCAGCTCTCTCTCTAAAATAAATACATAAATAAAATCTTAGAAAAAAAGGAAAAGGCTACATTTGGCACTGGACCTCCTCTCACACTATTTTCTGCAAGGATAGACCCAGATAGATTTTCTTAGCAAACCCCACAATAGCTATTTCCTAAAGTGTGATTTAACCCCATGCCAACTTTAAAGGCACAAAGGATAAACAAGTGAACCTCACAACCTGTGAGACAAGACATGAAACCTGTCATCAAATATTCTACCTGAAGGTACTGAATTGCAGTGATTGCCCCATGACCAGCTCTTGAACCAACAGATAAAAGTTATAGGGAAGCCAATTTTTACCCAATAGAGAGAACTTTCAAAGAAGGCAAGTGAAACAAAAGTACAGCCATCAGGCTCATTTCCAGATAGGGAACTTCCCACTTCAAATATTTGCACAGAACTTAAATTACCAACCACAGGGCAGAGTAGCGGTTTCTTGCACTGAGAGAGGGCCAACTCAAAAGCCCAAGAATCCAACACATATAAGAAGAAATGCTAGACCTTTTGCACCAGACTGGCTGTCTCCATGGGAGCCCTGTTAGAAAGCTGTCCAAACCCAATTTTCTGTGTTTATTTTTCAGCTTTGCTCTTTGTAACACTCCAGCTCCAGAAGAGAAGAGTGGCCATGACCTACCTGGATCACGTTGCCATATTGGATTACGGTCCCCAGCAATTTCCTGTTTTCTGTCTCATTCTGCTTCTTTTCCAAGTCTGCAGCATGCTGTACATGGAGAAGGAAGACTGGTCACAAAGAGAAAACAATGGCTTGTGTTTCTCCACAGTGATGCAAAACCCATGTCACCAGTTCATATGAGAAATGCAGAAATAAGCAAATACGTAAGCAAAATGAGCAAGGGGTTCAGGAAGCCATCCCACTCTGCCCTTTTTGGCCTTCTTGGCTTTTTTTAAATTTTTTTTTTTTCTTTCAGGCATTCATGGACATCTGCTTAGGTTAAGATTACGTCAAAAGCTTATGTATTTTTGAGGAAAATAGGGTAGGGGTGGGAGAAAATTTGCATAACCCTTTTATGATTTGTAAAAGTCCTCTTTTAACGTTTTAGAATAAAATAAAACTGAATTTAAATGCTGATTTTGGGTGATTTTTGGTTCTCTGTTCTGGAAAATTCATGAGCCTTAGTTTCTACTTTTGTAAAATAAGGATAAAAATAGTACCTATACTCTCATGTACCCATAGCGCCTGGTCACTGCAGCTTTTAATGGAATGATGCTTATTATTATTAGACATTATTGTAATTAATTTAATTTTAATTTTTTTAAGATTTTATTTATTTATTCGACAGACAGAGATCACAAATAGGCCCAGAGGCAGGTAAAGATGGGGGGGGGAAGCAGGCTCCCCGCTGAACAGAGAGCCCAATACGGGGCTCGATCCCAGGACCCTGGGATCATGACCTGAGCTGAAGGCAGAGGCTTTAACCCACTGAGCCACCCCGGTGCCCATTTATTTAATTTTTATAGTAGCTCCTTGAGGGGGGGTTGTTATCACCATTTTAAAAAGAAAAAACAGACTCAGAGATTAAAAGGTTTACTCAACACTGTAATTAGTTGGATGGTAGGTACACAAGGAATTTGTTAATAATATCTACTTCTGTGTATATTTAAAATTTAATTAATAATGTCTTATTTTGGGGTACTTGGGTGGCTCAGTTGGTTAAGGTCTTACTTCAGCTCAGGTCATGATCTCAGGGTCCTAGGATCAAGTCCTGCATGGGGCTCCTTGCTCAACAGGGAGCCTACTTCTCCTTTGCCCTCTGCCTGTTTTGCCCCCTGCTCATGCTCTCTCTCTCTCAAATAAATAGATAAAATCTTAAAAAAAAAAAAAAACAACCCACATCTGTACTGTGCTATGTGAGCGCACATGTACACACACACACACACACACACACACACACACACACACACAGGAGTATTACTCAGCCATTAAAAAGAATGAAATCTTGCCATTTGTGACAATATGGATGAACCTGAGGGTATTATGCTAAGTGAAAGAAGTCAGACAAAGACAAATACCTAACGATTTCACTTACATGTGGAACCTAAAAAACAAAACAAATCAACCAGCAAGGGGCGTCTGGGTGGCTCTTTCAGCTAAGCATCCAGCTCTTGATCTCAGCTCAGGTCACAATCTCAGGACCGT
The DNA here is from genome assembly GCF_002288905.1 of Enhydra lutris kenyoni. Classification (NCBI taxonomy): domain Eukaryota; kingdom Metazoa; phylum Chordata; class Mammalia; order Carnivora; family Mustelidae; genus Enhydra; species Enhydra lutris. The sequence continues at coordinate 35,750,276 of NW_019154094.1, read as the reverse complement.
GAGTTCAAGTCCCACATTTAAAAAAAAGAAAGTGACAAACAAAAAGCAGAAACAGACCAGTATATAATGACAACAAACTGGTAGGTGCTAGAAGGGAGGGGGCAAACACCTTTGGAGTGGAGTGGGAGGTGTAGTCTTCCAGTTATGGAATAAATAAGCCATGGGGATGAAAGGCACTGCATAGCGAAGAGAGTCAATGATGCTGTGATGGTGTTATATGGTGACCGGATGGTAGCTATACTTCCGGTGAGCATAGAATAACCTATGAACGTGCCCAGTCACTACTTTTACACCTGAAACTAATTTAACATTGTGTGCCAACTACGCTTCAATTTAAAAATCAATAAAATATAATGATGTTGGATTTTTTTTTTTTAAATCACATCTATTAAGTAGCAGGGATAATCCTCAAACCCACATTTGGGTTAACTGCAAATCTATAGGTACAAAAGGGGCCAGCAGTCAATACTAGTCCAAATTTGGCATGCTCGGGAACCTGGGAAAGCTGAAGATAGGGTTCCAGAAGAGTCAGCCAGGGCCATCAACCGGAACAGGCATTTTTATTCATTTACTTGTACACCTCAGAAAGTACTGTTATCATATTATAACAAAGCTGAAGGGGAACTAGCTTTGTCCTAGGCAATATAGACACTGTTGTTCCAAGCTCTGTCCCCCAAACCTAGACTGGGTCAAACAGAAATAAATTAGCAGGAAGAAATCAGTATCTAATCTGATGGATAATAAAACCCTGGTGACCCGTTGTGTGTTTCAGAATAGTTCCCATTGTTCTCTTCCCAGAGTTTCCCTCTCCTTGAGGCCAGATGTCCCCAGATGCCAATGGGAAAATGGGTCTCTTTCCTAAGAACGGTCTGCATTCTTATAGGACCTTCTGGGCTTGGGCCTGGTTCCACCACATACCAGCTTTACCATCTTGGCCAAGTTACTTAATCTTCCCAAGCCCAACTCAGCATTCTTGTTCACAAAATGGGGACAATGCAAGGGAGATCAGAGAAAATGTTTGCCTGATATATAATAGGCATTCAATAAATTCTAACATTATTATACTACATCACTAAAGTTAAGAAATGTTCTAATGTTCTAATGATGAGAACTTCCACTGGTGAACTGGGTGTCTGGGTGGTAAAAGAGTATTTCCATTTCCTTCAAATTCAGCATCTGCTCCATCTCTACCTTCAGTGTAGGTATTTTTAGGAAGGTACATCTTCTGACAGAAATAAGCTGCAGAAAGCAATCCTAAACCAAAAAGAAACCACGTTACAGGATGGAATGACCTGCCTATGTTAGTGCCGATCACTGTTAAGTTTCTCCCATCTGTCTCAGCCCTGTAAAACAATGGTCTATTCAGAGACGTCCCTCCCTCTTTCTCCTGGAATCAGGTACCAGTCTGCTTCTCTCAGTTACCCAAGGATAAAAATCCACTGGGTTCAAGACACATCCAGAAATAATACCAGGACGGACAACATGATCATCCTAGGCATCTGAACTGCCCTCAGCACTGAGCTTAGCTCTCCCTTCCCCTCTATCCACACCCTCCCTACATTTCCTCCCACCTTCTGTTCTCCCTAGTTTCATGCCTTGCTGCACCCCTCCAGAGATCTCTGGAGTACCCCACACATTCTACAGGTAGTCTCCCAAACACAACACTGGACTGAATGCACTTGGAAGGAAGGTTTAGACTTCTTAGAGAGGCATTTGTTCTTTCTGCTAAGTAGCTGTCTCTGTTAATATGGACAGAACATTCAAGAAAGAAAAAAATGTCCAAGTGGGAAAAATCATACATTCAATAAAATAAGACACAACGTTTTCCAACAAATATAGGTTTTCCTATACTCAAAACCTCCTACTGAAAGGACTCATGTTAGTAATTCACAAGGCAGTGTTTCTTGGACTTAATGATATAAAGGCACCTAGGTGGCTGTCAGTTAAGCTACTGGCTCCTGATTTTAGCTCAGGTCACAATCTCAGGGTTGTGAGACTGAGCCCAGGAGTCTGCTTGAGATTCTCTCTGTCCCTCTTCCTTTGCCTCTCTTTAAAATAAATAAATCTTTAAAAATAAATAAATAAATAAATAAATAAATAAATAAATAAATGATATAAAGGTTACAGTTTAAGAGAAAAAACTCTCATGGGCATTCGTCTTACTCCCAATTTCCAGTGGCCTCAGTTTAAGAAGCACTCATCTAAAATATTAAGTTCCTAGTTACAAGTAGATGAAGTACAAATGTGGCAACTCAGTGTTTGCTGTCATGTCTAAAAAGAAACATCAAATCAGTCATCAAGAAGGCATATAGTCCATATTAAAAATTAAATACCACCAGCTCTACATATTAAAGAGTATTTGTTTAAAAAGATATAAAAGGTAAAATGAGAAAACATTAGAGAACAAATACCTAAGAACCTCTCTTAAAATGCTGACTGTCTCATCGGAAATACTGTTGAAAGGTTTAATGATAACCAAGCCTATATAACCATATATAAGAACATTCAATGCATCAACCTCATGGACTATTTGAAGACTTCACTTTTCCTATAAGCATAAGCGTACTTTGCTTAAGGAGAAAACTCTCCAATTCATTTTACTTTTTACTAAATACATAAATGCCAAATGTGTTCACTTGAATTCACCCATCGTTCCTTAGATAACTTCCTCCACAAAGCCAAATTCCAGCCTTAGACAAAACCATCTTCATGATTTTTGTGTTTCAATAGGTGAGGCGCAGATCGATAAAAAGGGAGTCAGGTACTAACTACGCCTGGGCCCACTGACTGAGGTTGTTTTGCCCTTGAACAGAACACAACTTGGTCTGTTAAACCCCTCAAGTACATTCTAAGGAATGGCCCATGCTGTGAAACGGTGAACTGACAAACCTTTCTGAAGGATTATCTGGCCATGTCTCTCAAGGATTTTCAATGGGCGCCACTTTGATTTGGCAATTTTGTTTATAGAAACTTCTCCTCAAAAGATAATCTTGCATACAAACAGGTCCATAACAGCTAGTTTCAGTCCTGTAAAAACTGCCAGGATTGTGAATACCGCCCACCCCACAAGGACTGACTATGTAAAATCACAGTGTTGACATACAACAGAGGAAGTGGCCATGTGGCCACTAAACAGGAAAATAAAAAGATTCTTATTCTTATATTAAGTGAAAAAAAGTGAGTTAAAGAAAGAGAAGACAGCCGTATGTTCCCATTGATACTTCAAAATGTAGAAATACAGGAATATACAGAGGTGGGGGGGTGCCAAATATAAACCAAGACTATATTTGAGGAGTAAGATTTAGGGATTGTATTTTTTTTTCCTTTTCTTACTCATATATTTTGAAATTCTTTTTCTGTAATACTCATGTGTATTATTTCTTCAAAAACCTCATCATACCTCTGTGACAGATAGCCTGGATTTTTAAAATTCATCTTAAGTGTGTTATGTTTTCAAAATTTAAAACCTTGTAATTTAAACACCTGTTGCTCTTCTCCCTTAAACACTGGGTTGAATTTCCAAGGAAAAAAATCACACTTAATGCTATGGTCTCTATCACCATGGTTCACCCTGGATATTACCATGCTCCCTAAGTGACATGAAGGTCAATCTTATCATAGCCACCTGTTAGCTTACGTCAGAAAAACAGAGAAACCATTCTTCAGTTACTATAGAAAGGTCACCGGAACATGGGGAAAGGTCAACAAGCTCTACAATGTGTAATACAATATGGAATTAAGGCTTCTGAAAACAAGCAATATAGGACCCAAACTTCGGGAGACAAGAGACTCATCACTCCTCTGGCTTTTCCTAGTTTGTCAAGACTATGACTTAATGTAATTGACAGTTTCTCAGAACCAAAACAGTGCAGGTCAAAATGCTGTCAGCAAACAGTAGTCAAAGCCTTTGAACATATTATTTGATTTGTGGGTGGGAGAAGCTCATTTTGCCAAAAGACTTTTGAGAAATCATAACGAGAAGAGTCACAATCCAATTAGTCCTGCAGAGGGAATGAACACACAGTAACCAGCCACTAGATGTCATTCTCCCTCAGAACGCTGTTTATATGTTGCTTATCCTAGTGAAAAGGAAGTCAAGTGGTCTAGACAACTAATTCCTTAAATGGCATTAATTTAAAATTATCTGACCTTTGATTGGGGTGCTGCACAGTAGTTGACAAAAATAAAAATGAAAACCCACTGGAGACTTGCCATCAACCCCGAAAAGTAGGCAGCTGCCCAAAATACAACATTTTAATGACTGCACTAAAACACGTACACGACTTCCAGACACTAGAGGGGAAAAAAAGTCCAAATAAGCAGCAAAGTAGGAAATGCACGAAGTCAACATCCAAGTCACATCAGCAACCCTAAATCGGGGGAAAGTACCAGTTTCCTTTTTAAAAAATGTTTTAAAGAACCAACAGCATGAAAGAGCTATTTCATTTTCTTTCTTTTGCTTTCTTTCTTTCTTTTCAAATGTGTTCAGAGTTCTTGATCACCTTCAAGATTGCATTTTTTTTCAACTGTGCAGTTTTTTTCACAGTTCATTCATGAGAAGGAGCCCTGAAAGGAACTTTCATTGAAAGGAAAAACGACAGTTCATTACAGGTTGCAAACGGGTGGCTAAAGAACCCCATCCAGCTCGAGATGTTATTGTACTGAATGGATGCTTTAAACTTTAATTGAATTAGGTGCCAACATCTTTTGAAAAATTGACATATTAGATAGAAAGCATGAATTTTTAGCTTCTCTTGAAAAAGTATAAGATGTGGCAGCAGCTCTGGGCCCATGTCCCCACGCACCAACAGCAGGGGCACGGAACTGCCCTGCTCTGGACCCACACACATGCACATTCCACTTAGCAACCAGGCCCACCAAGTTCCTTTTATTCCAGTTGGCTTCCTGCATGGTCAAGAGGAATCTGAATTTCCAACTTCTGCTGTAAAAAGCATAGGAAAAGGAAGGTTTTTGAGAGGTACTAATAAGATCTGATAGAACAGAATGATTTTCGTATCAGAAAAAGAAAAGTCCAAACTACGAAAGATGTACTTCTTCCAAGATAACCCCACAGGCATAAGCACTCAACAGCTACTGAGAGAGATGTGCAAAATCAAACAGTCTTGCCCAAACCATTCAACTAGATTGCCACAGTCCCAACACAAATGTCAGGAGGATCCTGGGTCATCACAATGGTTGGGGAAGGTGGGGGTTGCTACTGATATTCAGTGCACAGAAGCCAGGGATGCTGGATTCCCCGAGATGCGTGGTACAATCCCGTCTAAGGACAAAGCATCATTCATCCTGTACAGTTGCATGTCTGACTGACATTTACATGGGTTAAAAGGCTGTCTGCAATTTCTGGGTCTAGCTCCTAACTCCACTTTACGCATCAACACAAAGCATAGTTTGATAGGGTTTAATTACCACTAACACATTTACCCAAAATGCAAGTGCTGTTTAATAAAGGGAGGAATGTCCTTTGCATTCTTTGTAACACTACCAAGATCTGCTGACCATTTTGGAAAATTACTTACCAAAAAAATTGCTTTTTAGTGGCAGTACTATACACCTACCTGAGTCATAGTCCTTGGCTGCCTCATTCAGAGTTTATACAAATAGGAGTGAGCATTTACTTAAGTCCCCTTGAGTAATCCTGCCCAAGCATTAACTAAAGCACACAATTATAAGATTTATTACTTTCCTCTTATTTCTTCTTTATAATTCATTTTTTAAAAATGTGGTGTCTTCAGAGGTTGTATTATGTATGAATGTTATTTCCTGTTTATAGAGTTACACAGTATTTTCTACTAAGAGGGAGTCTACTGAGGTTGAGAATGTCTGCCCTAAAATCATGAAAATAATGACACAATTCCTGAAGTATTCAAAGCAACCTATTTGTTTCTGTTCTTTCTTCTTCTCCTGACCTCTGACTCCCACAGATGCCTCAGACTGAGGCTTGGCACTTCTTTTTCCTCCAGGAAGCCCTCCCTGACTACTCATACTTATTCACAGAGATGGATTGGGGTGCTCCTTTTAGGTATTCCCGCAACCTCCCAGGTGCTTTTAGGATCACCTGTAATAGTACTTGCCATACTGTCTTGTCACCACCTCTTTATTCCTTATTAACTCTTGAGCTCCCAGAGGGTTCAGACACTGTCACAGTTTTATCCTGATTACCTAGCACAGTGCTCCTTCAATCAACAAATATTTCTTGAGCATCTACTATGTGCCAGATACTATCACAGGCACGGGGGACACAGTGGTGAACAAGCCAGCCATTCCTTTTCATCTTGTGGGGCTGCCATTCTAATGAATGAAAGAGGATAATTAAGGGAAGTACTAAATATAATTGCAGACTATCATCAGTGCTGAGAAAAACAGAGACTGTGCTGCAGTGGAGGAAAGCCAGCAGGGTATCACTGAGATAAGGAGATGAGGAGACACCTCGCTGAGATAACGCTTCAACAGAGATACGAAGGCAGCAAAAGTCTTCACTTAAGAAGAATCAGGAGAAGAATGTTCTAAATTGACAAACTGAAAGGTAGCAAAATTGTTAAGAGACTACAAAGGTAGCAAAATTGTTAAGAGACTATGGTGCTCAAAAAAAATGAAATGAAATAAAGCTACTGGAGCAGAGTACGTGCAGTTCAGAAGGCTCAGAGGTTAAAGCAGGATCCAGCAAGGACAACATCTGGATTTCATTGTAAGTGCAATGGCAGTGACTGCCGGTGTGTTCTCACCCTGCACAAGCTCACTGAGGTTAGGAACCAGGTCTTTTCATCAGACCTAGAGCACCTAACCCCCATCCAACACGGTGTACTCGGGATCAATGAGGCCCTCCACGTGAGCCTTCCTTTACCAAATGCAGCTGGTCGTGACTTTGCTGCGTATTACTCAAGGGGAGCCAGTGTGACAGATGACCGGGTAAGCTCCATGGGGCTCACAGATACACTGTGTCTTTAACTATTATCGCTAAGTCTCAAGAGAGACCTTTGTTTTTCCTTCTGGTAGCAAGTATCTGAGTGCCCACTATGTCTTGCAGGCATGAGAGACACAGCAGTGTACAGCAGTGTACAAACATGACACAAATCCGTGCCTGCGAGTAGTCTGTTGACATGAGTGGGGGGTAGCCGGCTGATAAAATACATTAGAAAGATTATGATAAATGACACTGAGAAAAATAAAGCAAGAAGGGGGGATAGTGAATGGGTTGCAATTTTAATACTACTACATTGGGTATATGTCATGTCGTTCTTCTAAACACCTCCAAGTAGTTCCACACAAATTAGCCTCACAGAAGAATTAGGTCATCTAGATACTAGACACTAGAAAATGATGTCACTGTTTTACAGACAGAGAAATACACTCGGAGAGGCTCAAAAACTTGCTCATAGTCACAGAGCACATCAGCAGTGGAATAAGCTTATATGCTAACTAGCAGTCAAGATAAAACAGTGATAAAATTTATTAAGCCCTTATTGTATGTTGCAGGCACTGTTCATGTGCCTTTCATGTGTCATTTCATATAATTCGCACACTAATCTCTTGATGTGGATATTATTCCCATTCCCATTTTATAAGCAGGTAATGAAGGCCCCAAAGAGCTGATTAAACTTCCCAAGATCAGCACTGAGTGAGTTTGCTTCCAGAGCTTGTGCTCATAACCAGTACTGTAGCTAGAGTTATCCCCGAAAGGGAATGCCTAAGAAAACAGTGCCTCTCAAGGGATCCCAGGGTGACTATGATCTCAAGGGTGACTATGACCATCTCTCCTTAGAGTCAGCTCCCTTTTCCCCCTTTATCAAAGAACATAGGAAAGCCTGTGCCCAGAGTTGGAGGGTTGCAAAGCTAATCCACTTCACTTAGACACAACCCAAGTGGCCGTTCCTAAGACCCTTGTCTCAGACAGGTCCCTCACAATACGTACGTGCAATTTGTTGAGCAATACGGCATCTGTTGTGCTGTTGGCCCCTGGCTTGGCAGCTTTCCAGAACTGCTTCTGGGCAGAGTAGCGATTCATGGGACATAGCTTAAAGAGGCAATCTAGAAGTGAAACAAATAAGAATGTTTTTGAGGAAGTATATGCATCCAACCTATGAAAAAACATTCTCTTAAGTATAAAGTTACAAGGCCCCTTTAGGAACTTCTCCTCTGACCTTTAATCTGTGCCAGCACAATGTGAGGTGCCAGGTGAGGAAACTGAGGCTTTCAGAAAGTCAGTCAATTCATTAGCTGTTGTCTCACAGCCAGTTAGTGGCAGAGCTAGGACTCAGAGTCTGGGGCTCTTAAAGCTACCCCATAGTTATCTCCTTTCCTTTGTGATGGACAGACAGGAGAACAGACACCCTAGTCATATGCAACAACACAAGCATTTTCGAATGCAAATACAACTCTCTTCAATCCAACTACATTTAAAAAAAAAAAAAAAAACTACAGAAGGGGCACCAAGGTGGTTCAGTGGGTTAAGCCTCCAACTCATGAATTCAGCTCAGGTCTTGATCTCAGAGTTGTGAGTTCATGCGCTATGTTGGGCTCCACACTGGGCATGGAACCTACTTAGAAATAAACACTAGAGAAGCTTTTTTATAGGGACCTCTTAGGGCAGTGGTCTCTTGAGTACCATATACAAAATGATTCTCGGGGGCAGAAATAAAATATCTGGGGCTTGGAGAGAAACAGTGAAACAGCACAAGCCCTTTCCCCTCAGTGTCAGTGCGTCACGATGTGCTTCCATGTGGGTGTGCCTGGACTCATACAACTTCATATACTGTCTTAGAGAGTAGGTAGAACTGGCCCTCACAACAGACTACTGGCTTCAAAGTATTTCTGCAAAGAAGTCCAACCAGCAAAGATAACGGTAATGCAAACTTAGCAAGTAAGACAAAGGCACAATCAACTCTTGTTGCATTCCCTTTGTGAGCCACTAGACAGGGAAAATAATGATGATCCAAAAAAAGGAAATTTGAAATCGCCTAGATAATAACCTAATAAAACCATTTAAAGCATTGTCTCTAATGATGAGCCTAACCCTACAGCACCTCTGGGCCTCCCAGCAGGATAATCATAATAGGATAATCCTGATAGACAGGATACAATACTGTTTAAACTTAATATTTTCATCAATGTTCACTTTCCTGCTTGTTTTTATAATATATACAATATATTAGTATAGTAACAGATATTCAGAACTTTCAAATATATACATAGACATAGTTTAGGGGTATACTTGTCAAATTTTTGATAGGGACATGCCACCAAAAAAAGTTTAGAAATAGTTGCTCTAAAAAACTAACTCAAAAAATTGACACTATTCCCTGAGAAGTTTACATTTTGATATAATTAGGTTTTCAAGAGGTTAAGTATTTATAGAGTAAATTTAGTAACTCTGGAATGAAAACCTAGGTTTAGAAAAAGTTTACCCTAAAATATTTCAGAACAAACTTCTCAAGGATATTCAATCTAATAACCACACACTTATTCTTATCTGTTCACTGAAAGAGATTCTCTTAAAGGACCTCAAATGGGAAAATACCTAATTATAGTTTACACCAAATAACTCTCTCAAAGCAACAAAAATTCATTTGCTATCAGGTAGGTAGACACAATGGCTTTGCTGTAATTCCAATCACTGTTTCTTCTAGTTAGGATCAGTGAATTTTTACAAAGTACTGCACAATCACTTGACACTGTTCAGGAAACAAAAAAAATAAATAAATAAAAGATCATTTAATTGTAAAACTAAAAAGTACTTCCCCCCTTTCCATAATCTTCTTCTTCACTAAATATTTCTACCTAATCACAAGCAGTTACAAAGTAAATATAAAAGCATAGATATCCACCCTTATCAAGAACATAATCCTTAATCTATTACTCAAAGTAATCATTAGGGCATATGAAAGATGCTTTCTAGATAGAAAACAAAGGACACCTCAGGTAACCTATTAAAAGATAGAGTTGTTATCCCCAACTCTTATGAAAGCCACAGGTCACTGTCATTTACTGTTTTAGTGGCAACTTAATGACATCATTAAGACACTATCCCCACCAGTTTCACCTATGTGAAAGCCCCCCCCCCCCCACTATTTACCCCATGAACAAGAACACACAACCATGAGACTATTGGTCAGCTTTAAAGGTCCCAGTTTTGGTGGTGGACAGAAGTGGGCTGGACAAGGGTGACATCCTTGATAATCACGTGACTGAAAGGACATTCAAAACATGAATGCCATCAGTATTAATATTTGACACAGAACTCACTTTATGGGCCAAATAGGGTGAACAATTTCAAACTTCATCAATAATAAGAGTAAAATGGTCTGCATTTTTTTCCTCTAACACACTTCATATGATAATAGCTAAATGGTATGAATTGCAAACAAAAGAATTTAAGTTGGTTCTAGGAACAATCAGGCTGGAATCATAATGCCAAGGGATTAACATGCAATGGAAAGTACCATTCGACAAGTGTTCATGGGACAGCCAAGTCCAACGCCCCACTTAAATAAATGGGCCACAACATAGGCTCAAAACTTCAGGTGACTTCACCTTCATCGAGGATGAGAGTGTCAGTTTAAGTACTAACAATCCAACCAGAGCCTTGCCGGAACTTCCACACTGACTACTTTCCTTGGACAAAACAAGGCGCTGCATTGGGTGAAGCATATTTACAACCAACCGCTATGTAAATACAAGAGATGCTAACAAACTAGTAACAGAACCAAATTAGCCTTGCTGATTTTGTCCTGTCTTCCCAGTTGCTTAGCAACTGATTCAAAGAGAAAATTAAATTAAGCAATTCAAATGTGATGTTAAACTAACCTTCCAAAATTCTGCAAGTCAGCGGCTCCACATCGCCCTTTGCTTATGTGGATGGCACAGCAGGGCAAAATTAGAGTTCCGTTGGATTCTAATACTGTGCTAAGTATAGGAATACACAAATACAGGAAATCCAGTAGAAGAAAATATATAATACATATTTGAGAGAAAGGAGTACGTGTGTGTGTGTGCGTGTGTGTGTGTGCACGTGTGTGTATATATACATATGTGTGTACACACACACACACACACATGCATGCACGTGCACATACACAGTGGTCTGATCTCACCCCAAAGAAATGCCACAAAGAATACCTTATGTGACAAGTGTTATTTTAGGCCTTTGAAGAATAAACTAAACTAAGCTTTCAAAAAATTACTCCTGAATATTCCTAAGCTTTCACAGATGCCATACTGGGCTAACACAGAAGTTGTTAGCTGAATAGAGGGTTGGGTTAGGTGCTAAAGGGCTGCGTGGGCTGGAACCCAAATTCAACAGGCCATGGGGGATCTTCTGTGGTTTAAATGGCATCCCAGAGCTTGGCTGGAAGGAGAAGGGTCAAATGCTTGAAGATGCATTAACTATGAAATGAGCACTTGTGGTGCACAATTAAAAGAGGAAATCAAGGGGGCACTTGGGTGGCTCAGGTGTTTAAGTGTCAGATTCTTGATCGTGGCCATGATCTCAGGTCATGAGTTCAAGCCCCACATTGGGAAACAAAAACAAAACAGAAAGAAGGAGAAGTCAAGAGGAGCCACAGGTGTTCATGGAGTCCTCTGTGACCGGGTCCCTGGGGGTGAAAGCAAAGAAGCCCTCTGGGGGGGGTGGGTACACCTTAGGGACTAAGCCAGATAATAAAGGCTGCCAGAAGAACAGCCAAAACCCCACTCCCTCCATACTATCTTCCACCCACATCCGTAGAATTTTGAACTCTAGAACAATAGGCTCCTGAGTGCAGACATTTTGTCTGTTTGGCATGCACTCGTAAACCAGGGCCTAGGAGTCCAGAAGGAGCGCAGCGATAGTTGCTAAGTTAGTGACTACACTGTGCTGTCATCTCTATAGCTCCCCAAGTGATGACAGGTATGTCCTCTCAAGACACCTCCAAGTCTAAGCCCCTGGGAATCTCTTCCCTAACTCAGTTACCATTTACTAACGTGCCTACTGTGGGCTGGGTGCAGTACAGGGTGCTGAAAATACAACGCTGAACCCAGCTCACACGTTTCTTAATGAGAACAAAAAACTCAAGACACAAGTTGAATGGCATTAAGTCAAAAGTACTGTGGAGGAATGAATTCTATACTGCCACAGTGTGGCCACCACGGAGACATGGCGTTCACACAGGTTCATCAGGATGGGCCCCCCTAGGACAGTGGCATTTGACAGATGGCTGAAGGGTGTGAGGAGCCACCTTGATAAACATAAGGAGGCAAAGCTTTCCAGCCAAAAGGACTAGCAAGTCCAAAGGCCCTTAAGTGAAAGAAATTTTGAAAAGGTTAAAAAAAGAGAGAAGAAAAGAAACCAAAAGAAAAGAGAAGAAACAATGGCCCGGAAGGTAATGGGCAACACGGTGAGTTACGAGATGTGGCCAGAGAAGCAAGCAGACGCTGCTTCACCCAGGTGGTGTAGACCCTGGCGAGGCAGGGAATTCTTATTTTAAAAGCAGTGAGAAGCTACCAAAGGGCTTTAAACAAAGAACCTCGGAAGGGAGCCTTGTTTTTTGGTGTTGGTGCCTACTAAGAAAGGGAAGGCTAAGGGAGGGGTGAATTTGGGGAGAAAAGTAGAAATCAGTAATTTTAACTATGCTTCGTTTGAGATGCCTATGAAACATCCAAGCCGAAATACTGAGTAAGCCGTCCATCAACTAGCAGGTGGGAAATACAGTAGTTATTTAAGGAGTGAGGGTGCAGGGTGGGTGGGGGCGCAGCGAAGAAGGATGGGGATGCTGAAGAGCAGAAACGTCAAGGAAGTCAGCATTACAAATAGAATTTAGCTACCCACCTGTGACTAGGGAGGGCAGAAAAAAGACCACTCCTCCCCCTTTCCTTCCTCCCAAAAGAAAACAGAAAAACCCAAATCCATCCTCTATGAAACTCAGTTTGATCTTCCCAAGTCACAAGAAATGAAGATGGAAAGAAGATGAAGGAGTGGAACTTGACAGGTAGGGAGAAGTGAAGCCTGAGTGTCTGCAGAGGGGTACCAGGGAGAAGGAAGCCAATTTTCCCAGTGGAACCCTGGAAGAGCTCAGGAACCCAGGATGACACTGTGCGGGGCACATCACTGCCCAACCCGGAGCAAGGACAAAGGGCTCCAGAGGCTGAGTGTGAGAAGCAGGAATGGCGGGGGATTCCATCCCCCTGCCACATGGAAACATACTGAAGCTTCCAGAGGCAGAGAAGACTCAGCACATGCTATGAAAGAGTTATGTAAACAAAGAAAAATGAGATTATTGCTAACTCCACAGGAAAGCTGCACATTAAAATCCAGTATGTTGGTAGCTCAACAGTGAACAATATTTACGTAGTCATAAAAATCCAAGACTGAATATTATTTGTCTAGCCAAAAAGAAGTGGTACAACTCTAATGGGAGGACGGAAGAGGAGCCCGGAGTGTCGGAAAGGCAGCTTCATCTATAATAACAGGAAGTCAGCAGAAGATATTTATAATAGGTTCACCTACAGACATTAAGAGATACACATCATCTAGAAATACAGGGGTAAATGCCAGTAGAAAATGTTAAAATATTCTAAATTGTTGCCTCTGGAAAGTGGGAGGCAGGAGGCGTCAGACATAGGACTGTTATTTTTTATTCTGCATTTTATCAATATTTGAACTTCTTTGAGGCAAAATTCACGTAACATAAAAATAAACCATTTTAAAGTGAATGGTGCAGTAGCATCTAGTACAAGGTTGGACAACCACTACCTCTACCTAGTTCCAAAACACTTTCATCACCCACAAAAGAAAGCCCCATATCTATGATGTTCATTTCCAACCCCCCATATTTCACTTTTTTAAAGAATGTGTACCTATCAGTGAAAATGTTTAACTTTTTTGAACAACCTTTTTGTAGTCAAAGGCATCTCAGTTCCTACTGAGTTACCACTCTGCAAATAAGTGACAAAAGGCAACAAGCTGGATAATGTCACAGATCAGCAGGGATACAGAACCCTTCTGCAATGGTGATGGGTACACAGACTAGCGTGGCTACTAGGGTTGAGTCAAGTTCTGTAGATATACACAGCCTGTAACATGTAATCCAGCAATTCTGCTACTGGGCAGACACCCAAAGACATGTCTCACTGGCCCCGGGTCTCCCACTTCCACTTGAAGGAGAAGGTTCTAGGGAAGAGAGCCTGAGAAGGCACACCTGCTCTTAACTGTAATGGCTTGGGAGTAACACAAAACCTGTATCACCAGTCATCAGTGATCACCCATCATCTGACCTCACCGTGCTACAAGGAGCTAAAAACTATACTTCAGCGGAGTGCCCAGGAAGAAGAAGGCGTTTGCTGGGTATGTAGCCAAACCCTATGGCTCTCTGTCCTTCAGAATGCCAACAATCCATTTCACCCTCTTACCACCATCCACCAGCTGGTGTCGTAGCAGTGAACGAGACAAAAATAGTCCCTTCTCTCATAGAATTTGAGCTCTTCAAACCTATTTCAATGACCAAAAACCACAAATAATCAACAATCTATCAATGACCAAAAAACACAAATAATCAACAATCTATCATTTTTTAAACAAAATTCTTTATTCATCCATCATATATAAATGCAACCTTATACAGGAGGAATCAAGGGGAGAGTTATTTAAGTTACAAGTATGAAAAATTTAAGTGTTGATCATTCATACGTTGCCTTCTTTTGAAAAGAAGAGAAAGAGGAATAAAAATTTCAAAAGAAAAGACAACATGATTAACCAAGAAAAGGCAGAGGATTAATCCCCCAGTAAGGGAGTTAAGATTTAAAAGGAGGTGTTGAAAGGGGACTACAAAACAGTCCAGTATTTTAACTATTCTCCCAATTCAAGTTTACTGCACTGAAAGTTTCACAAGGGCAGGACGAACCTGCCTTATTCATCATTCTGTCCCCACTGCATTCAGTAAAATATTGGGCCAAGGAACAAATGGATACTCAAGGCGGAAGAATACTCTAAAATGGCAGTTCACAAAAGTGAAACCTATTCTTAATTCCAACAGAAGCCTTCCATGAACAAGCAATTAATTGCAGCTCATTAAAAGAGGAAACCAGTACAACACATTGTTGGGTCTGTTGCTTGCTAATCACATTTCCCAAGTCATGACAAGAGCCCTTTGAAGTTAAGTGACATTTTCCAATTGGAACTGCCAAATAAACCTTCCATTACCTGTCTGTAAAAAAATATACACATTGTTATTAAGAGACCGAAGAAAACGCGATAATATTTTCCCATTTAGGCAACCAGGTGCTTTTTCTGAGTAGAAAACTCAGGACAGACACCATTTGAGAGTACAAACTTACAAGTAGTAGATAAGCCCTAGAGATCTAATGCACAAGCCTGTGAATGTAGACAACAGTAGTATACATCATAATCATCAAATCTGCTAAGAGACAGAACTTAATTATTCTAAACAATAAAAAAGGATAATTACATAATGTGATAGAGAGTCTAATTATTGCTACAATGGCAATCATATTACAACATGCAAATGTATCAAATTATCAAGTTGTATACTTTAAGTTTATACAATGTCAAATATATCAATTTAAAAAAATTCAATACCAAAAAAAAACAAAAAACAAAAAACAAAAAAACTCAAGCTGACTACAAGCAAGGCTGTTATCCTCTACTTTTATCATCTTTCCTGGTTGTAGTGCCATCATTCACAAACACAGTAATAAAGTGGAAATGCAGGTAAAAATTCCTTTTTGATCTACTTCAGCTCAACCAAGTAAATTTTTATTTACTTACTTGCACGCACTATTGAAAATGGATCAGCTTTAACCCAAAGATAGAAAGTAAAAAAAACTACTAAGTTAAAAAAGCAAGACCTCTTCCTACTCTATAAGACAAAAGTGCACACAAGTTCCTCCAGCTGCAGCCTCCACACAGGCATCTGCGAACCATTGGAATGTCAGATGTCCTGCCCTCTGCCCCCGGACAGACAGAGGCAGAGACCTGGAGCCAGTTAAAGATCACTTTGACAGCAGGGTCAGATGTCCAGAGGCAACATGCAGAGTGTTATCAGTGACAAGTGATGGGTCACTGCAACAGAGGCAGCCCCCTCCCTGCAAGCCGTGTTCCCAAGCAAGAACCTTGCTGTGCCTCTATAGCTCCCTTAGTGCCTGAACCTGGTTGCCTCCCTATTGATTTTGTGAGCTACGCAATATTCTTCCAGCAGTTGGTTTCCTTGGCTTATCTTAGTTTCTGTTGTTTACAATCAAGAGTCCTAGCTAAAAAACCACTGCACTCTGCTGGCAATGGAAATAAACAAAGGCTTTTACCATCACCAAAGAGAATGCCAAAAAGTAAGAGAGCAAATCTGGGAAGTTGGGTGTTCCCGCCCTGGTCCCACCCCTCACTAGTGGAGCAGTGTTGCCCAGGTTTCTACAGTTCTCTTCCTATAGCAAACAAGTCGTCCCTAAGGGACCACAGAGCCTTGAGACCGGATGGAGTAGGTGGAAGTGTGTTTTTCAGGTCAGGTCAGTCACAGAAAATCCAGACATGGACGTCTGTGTACACTGCTCTGCAATCTAGCTGACTGGGTTTAAACCTTAGCTCTATCATGTTAGCTGTATGATCTTGGAGAAAATCATCTCATCTCTGCAGGTTTTTGTCTCTTGCCTATAAAAGGGCAATAACCACAACAGCAAACTACAAACTAACTTAGAAGATTAAATGAACTACTTCGTTTAAAACAGTACAGATCCTGACATAGAAAAAACACTCAATAAATATTCGCCCCCCATGATAGAACGGATAAACAAACTGCATATTCATTCTACACAGCAACGCTGGGAGGATACACTGTAACAGATAACCAGCTATTGTCATACACGACAACATGGATGGATTTCACAAATTATTCTGAGTGAAGGAAGTCAAAAGCAAAAAAAATCAATTTATACTTAATAAACCCATTTATATGAACTCAAGAATAAGCGAAACTACAGAGTCTGAATACTGGTTATCTTTGTTAGGGGGTGATATTTCCTGAGAAGGGGTACCTTCTGAGGTGCTGGAAGTGGTCTCTACCTCAATGTGGGTGGGGGTCATGAGAGAGAGACTGTGTGTGTGTGTGTGTGTGTGTGTGTGTGTGTGTGTGTGTGCGTGTGTGTAAAACTTAAATGAGATCTGCATTTAAGGTACACGTGGATGTGTGTGTGTGTAAAACTTCAATGAGATCTGCATTTCAGGTACGTGTGTGTGTGTTCGTGTGTGCGTAATACCGCAATAAAAGATAAAAATGAAATAGCTGTTCTCCTAAAAAGGAGGATTAAACACATTTTCCCTTTATGTGAAAGGTTAACAATAGTGTCTGATTTCCACTGCTGGGAAAACATGCTTTGTTTTGTCAGGGTTTTGGGTTGGGCATTTGCTGGTTTATAATGGAGAGGAGGAAAGGCGCAACAGAGATTACATCACTGACTCCCCAAATGGCTTTGGTTATTTGCATTACTTGCAGGATACCCTGGCAATGAGCATTCCCTGGCCCAAAGCCTAATACCCAGAGGGACTGGGACCGAGGGAGGCTTTTCTCCACTGACTCCCTGTATTATCCAAATATAATACCATTAATAGGCAGCGGTTTAAAAATGCAATCTGCAACAAAATGCTAGAATGTCTATTTGCTTCAAAATAATCAGGGACAGGGGAGTAAAGGATAGAGATGAAACAAGATTGGCCATGAGTTGGTTAACTGTTAAAGTTTGGATTTCAGTACATGGAGGTTCATTATACCACTATTCTCTCAGCTAATATAAGCTTAAAATTTTATATAATAAAATCATCTGTGAAATTTCAAGTATGAAATTTTTATAAAAACCACACAAGCATTCACCAGGTCCAAAACAAGGTTGTTTTTAAGTTAAAAGGAAGGAAGGAGGGAAAGAAGGAAACCCCATTTATTTATATATATATATATATATATATGTATATGTGTATGTATATATATATATATATATATATATATATATATAACATATAAACAAACCAAACTGGTCCAATTTGCCAATCTACCTGAAAACCAATATACTCTGTAATGGAAGAAATAGATGGAGGGACTGGTCAGATAAGAAAGACAGTGGCGCCTGAGTGGCTCAGTCAGTGGAGCATCAGACTCTTGGTTTCAGCTCAGGTCATGATCTCAGGGTCGCGAGCTCAAGCTCCTGTGTGAGAGGTCCACACTGAGCATGGAGTCTGCTTGACATTCTCTCCTTCTGCCCCTCCACCTCTGTAATGCACTCTTGTGCTCTCTAAAATAAATAAATAAATCTTTAAAAAAAGAAAAAAAGGAAATACGATAGACTGAAGTGCACCCAAAAATTACAGGATGCCCAGCTCTAAGTTAGATCTGTGAAGGGGTGCCTTTGGCTCAGGTCATGATCCCAGGGTCCTGGGATTGAGCCCAGCATCAGGCTCCTTGCTCAGCAGGTAGTCTGCTTCTCCCTGTGCCCCTGCTGCTCCCCCCGATTGTGCGCGCACGCACACACACACACACACACACACACTCTCTCTCTCTCTCTCTGTCAAATAAATAAGAAAATAAATCTTAAAAAAAAAAAAAAGATCTGTGAATACCATATAATTCCATGGACTTTGGAAAGCTTTGCTCTAATAGAACTCTACATCCTTGGCACCTCTCAGAGTTAAACAGCTCTGGCTATTTAAACAACTACAGCACTTGTGAACCTCTGAGAATATGTCAAATCTTCTACAAAAGGGCATTCAGAAGGTCTGGAACATCTAGTCTGAAAGGAGTTACATAAGCTATTGGACTGGTCATCCTGGGATCCTCCTGGAAAAATACTTTTACCATTAGAAATTCCCATTACACAAAGGAAACATATGCTGTCTCAAAGTAATTGGATTTCTCCTTCATTCAACAAACATTTCTTAAGCGCCTGTGTACTAGAGATATAGAGTCAGTAAAATCTGGTCTTGAATGTCCTCAGGGAGAGAGGGGAGCCAACCGATAACTCTAGAGTATATGGAGCAGAAGGTCACCTAATCCCCCACCATTTGTGAGCAGGGCCTCTCCTCCACATGTTTTTGACTTTTTACTTATTATTCATACCATCAGTGAAGAGAGTCCTTCCCAAGTGACCCTTTCACTGACTCTAATCCATCAAAAAGGAATTACCCAAACGAATCAAGAGTCAAAGAGGTCATTTACTTCCCTAAATGAAGAGAAAAGTCACTTTCTAAATTTCATGACCTAGGTTTCCTTTACTTACACTTTATTTTTACCTTTGCAAACACAGACTACCAACAAGCAGCTTCTTGAAGTCAAAATATTTGCCATGAATGAGGATAACTAAACTTTTTCTCTCCCCAAAACACCTACCTGAAAGATATACAGTGCCACCCAGAAAGGTGCTTTGCTATAATAGAGGTTCTCCAAGAAGCACCTCTGAAATGAAAACCCCCCAAACAAGGTAGTTATACCAGGGTTTCTCAACACCATTATTGACAGTTGTGGCTGTCACCTATAATTTTTTGTTGTGGGGGACTGTCCCATGCACTGTAGGATTCTTAGCAGCACCCCTGGCCTGTACTCTTCAATTGTCAGAACTGACCCATCCCCCAGTTTCTTACGATCCAAAAATATCTCCAGATGTTGCCAAATATCCTCTGGCTGGGGCAAAATTACCCCTCACTGAGAACCACAGGATTAAACTGCCCTTCCTATCCTTCTTGAGAATCAGTGCCCTCAAGTTACCAAAAGTGACAAGAAGGACTGATAAAGACAGCAGAGAGAGGCAAAAAGCATTCTAGACCCTTACAAATTTTGTCTGAGAAGCAGCTATTTTGTTTGCTATACTTGAAATTCTACTTGACAGCTGGAATTCTCTCTCTGTAAGTGACTGTCCTGCCTAAGACCCTGCAGGGTTATGATTCTCCGGGCCGGCTAATCCTCAGAGTCATGTGGGGGGCTTTCAAAATAATACACGGCTCTGGCCCCTCGCTAGCAGATTGAATTCACTGGTCTGAAGGTCGGATCTGAGCAAGGTTTTCCACCCAAACTCCCCAGGAGATTTCCACTGAGAAGAGGTCCTTCAGGACTTCACATGGTAGCGGTGTGCTCAAACAGCAGTAGGACATCATCACCAGGGGATTTTACTAACATACTGATGTCTGGAGGGAGAGTGGGACCTAGGAATCCTCATTTTTACCAAGTTCTCCAGGTGCTTCTGATGTGAGTGGCCCCCAATCACACTCTTAGAAACAGTGGCCTGTAGAATAAATGAATTCTAAAAACAGCACTTCTCGAATTTTAATATGCAGACAAATCATCTAAGGATCTTGTTAAAATGCAGGCACTAATTTGGCAGCTCTGAGGAGGGATGTGGAATTCTGGATTTCTAACAAACTCCCAGGTAATGAGAAGTGCTGATCTGGGGACCACTCTGCCTAGCAGGGTTCTAACAGACTCCAGAGACAGCCAGCAACTTGGATCCCCAAGTCCTATAGGTACATATATCAAAGAGCTTAGCAAAGAAAGGTTCAAAGGTTCAGGCGTGGTAGAAAGAATGGTAGTCAGGAATGTGTGGCCCTTCGTGTGGTCCATCTCCAGCTCCACTTCTGCATAGCACTCCACCAACGTCCCACTTCAGCCATTCCAAACTACTGACAATTCTCATAAACATGTGCCATATGTCACTCTTCCGTATCTCTACCAAGTTGCTCCCTCTGCCAGAAATCGTCTTCCCATGCCAGCATCTCAATCAACAAAACCGTCATTTTCTGCCCTGGCCACTCTTCGTCCATTGTGCTTTAGGTTCACCTCAAAGTTCAGCTCCCCAGGGAAGACGTGCGTGTCCTCCACCCTACCCTCCCTACCACACAGGATCATCGTTCCCGCCCCCAGGATCCCAAACAGTACCTTCACTCTAGGACTGCCTCATGGCTTGTCTGTGTAATCAGTGTGTGGACTTGTGATTTAATCCCAAAACATCTAACCGTTTTAAAATGTATTCAGTAGAAAAGGTTCTTTTATCTCCCCGGATTAAAAAAAAAATTGGGTAAAATGCTAACAACAGCAAGACATTAACTATCCTAGATTGCAAATACTGCCAATTCAGAAATTACAAGTATCTAGACCCATTTAACGATCAAAGTTCCCAATATTATTTGGAGCTAAGATTCCACTCTTCCCAATCCCCATCTTATGCCTCCATCCTCCCCACCCTACTCCCATCTTGCCTATTTTACTTTGGATCCCCTCTGGGTAGTGGCAGGAGATGTGGGAAGAAGGGCAGCAAAGTTGTTACTTGGCTGGAGGTATCAAGTTGGCTTCATACACCAGACTTAGATGACAGATGCTACAGTTGACTTTTCCAGTCATTGGACAATTTTTCTTAGATTTTTATTTATAAATAATTGCAAACTTACAGAAAAGTTGAAAGAGTAGTAATACATAAACTATTCTCTACCCAAAGTCACCTTCTGTTAACATTTTGCCCATTTACTTTATCATTCCTATTCTCTCTATGTACACATATAGAATATAGAATATTTCATAGGTATGATATATATGAGTCATATATGAAATAATTTCCTGAACCATCTGAGAGTAAGTTGCATTACATTATGCCCTTCGCACTTCTTCCAATGTCCATTTTCTAAGAACAACGATATCCTCTAACATGACCTCAGCACAGTATCAGATTCGGTACATTTAACATTGATCTTATATTTCTATCTAACCTGTAGTCCACATCTCTACCTTGTTATCTGATCCAACAATGGCCTTTCTAGCACTTTCCCCACTCCAGTTCAAGAGCCAGTGAGGACCAGAGACTACATTTACTTGTAACGTTACTGCAGTTGATCCTCACCTATTATGACCGTGACATTTAACAACACAATCCCCTATTTTTTTAAACTGAGCAGTTCTCATTTGGGGTTTCAGGTTTCCTCACAGTTCAATTGCAGCTGGAATACTACATAAAGGATACCACACCCTTCTCAGGGCATCACTTCTGTAAGGACATGGTGTCCCTCTGCCTGGAGATCAGCCTGCCCCTGCTGGAGATCCCTCCTCTGCATTCCCTCTTCGGGGGAACCTGATCTATTCTGGCAGTCACAGGCCCTCCTCAGTCATTGAAGATCCAGCACTGTGCCCCCAGGTTCTTCTCCGCAGAGGCCTGCTTTCCAGCTAAGACAATCTGCATACCGACTCTCTCACACATGGCCCATCCACACCCAATGAAAAAATCATGAATTCTTTGCTTGGGCACACTGACACCCATGTCGCAGAAATACTTTTTTACTTATTATTAACACACCTGGACAGCCCCTTTCATCCCCTAGATAGTCCCCAGTTGGAATCAGACACCCCCATCTCTTCCCAAGCAGAGGAGACACATACTTAGTTTTCCAAATAATTCAGTTGTAACACTTTAGAGATAATGCCTTCATAAATGCTCAGAATCCATCCTCATGAATGCACTGCCCTTTGTGCCTTGGTGCTTCAGCAGAGACTTCCAACTTCCGCCCTGTCTACCTGATCTCCTCTTACCTCCCACCTCCACAATTCTGCAAAGGCCTGAAAATACAGGCTCTGGGTCTTATTCATCACCGTGTTCCAAAGGGCCTAGCCAGTACATAAGCCTTCAACCTTTGTTGAATGAATTATAGTGCTCCCCCCACTAGAATATATCCACAAATACAATCGAAAACTGTCATCTAAAAGAAGAGGTCTTCCTCCTGAAACAAACTGAGGGTTGCTGGGGGTTGGCAGGGATAGGGTGGCTGGGTTATGGACATGGGGGATGGTATGTGCTATGGTGAGTGCTGTGAAATGTGTAAGCCTGATGATTCACAGACCTGTGTAACCCTGGGGCAAATAATACATTATATGTCAAATAAATAAGTAAATAAATAAATAAAATAAAAATAATAGATAGATCATGCCTTATTTCCTTCCCTTTTACCCCTTTTTCCACTTGTAGTTTTAGTCAAAAACTGGTATTTTATGTGTTTCACTTTCATGTTTTGTTAGCAGTAAGCTTCAAATTTTTCTACTCATTTTTTTAATTGAGATTTCATTCATATCCAACAAAATTCACACTTTTAAACTATACAATTCAGTAGGTTTTTTGGAAATTCAGAGTTGGTTTAACTATTACCACTATCTAATTCCAGAACATGTGCATCACCCCAAAAAGAAACCTCAGGCCCATTAGCAGTCCTTCCCCATTCTCCAGACCCTCAACAACTAGCAACTCCTACTTTGCTTTCTGCTTTTATGGATTCTGGACATTTCACATAAATGGAATCACAGAATACATGGTCTGTTGCGACTGGCTTCTTTCATTTAGCATAGTGTTTGTAAGGTTCATCCACGTAATGGCATTCCTTTTTATGGCTGAATAATGTCCCACTGTATGGAGAGACTACATTTCATTTCTCTGTGTATCAGTTGATGGACATTTGAGTTGTTTCCATTCTTTATCTATTAGGAATAACGCTGCTATGAACACTTGTGTACAAGTTTCTATGCAGACATGTTTTCAATTCTCTTGTGTATATACTAAAAGTGGAATTGCTGGTCATATCATAACTATGTTTAACCTTCTGAGAAACTACCAAACTGTTTTGCAAAGTGATTACATAATTTCATGATCGCAGCAGAATGAAAGTTCCAATTTCTCCAATCCTCACCAATACTTATTACTTCCACCTTTGACTCTAGTCATCCTAGTGGTGCACCTTTGTATTTCCCTAATGACTAATGATATAGAACATCCTTTCATGTGCTTATTGGGCAGCTATACATTTCCTTTGGAGAAGGGCCTATTTAAAGCCTTTGCCCATTTTTAAAATGGAATATTTATTTTTTAATTGTAAGTTGTAAGTGTTCTTTATATACCATAGATATTACTCCCTTACTAGAAAAAATGATTTGCAAATATTTTCTTCCTTTCTATGAGTTGTCTCCTCACTTTCTTGATACTACCCTTTGAAACACAAATGTTTTCATGTTTCATTAAGTCCAGTTTTTTTTTTTTTTCTTTTACTGCATATGCTTTTGGTGTCATATCAAGAAACTATGGCCTGATCCAAGGTCATGAAGAATTATACCTATGTTTTCTTCCAGGTTATAGTTTAAGTTCTTATATTTAGATCTTTGACCCTTCACATTCACTTTTGTTTATGATGTGAAGTAGGGGTCCAACATGCAAAAATCCACTTGCCCACACATCACCTGTTGAAATTACTATTTTCCCCACCTGTCTTGGATACATATTGCAAATGAAATGAGTATAAATTATGCATTTCCTTCTCTTTCACTTCTAACAGGTAATTAATGTCCAGCAAACTTTTCCACGCTCAACTCTTAAAAAATTTACTTCAAAAAATTGTTCTGGAATTTCACAAGAAAGCCTACAAATATAATTAAAGACTGTTGAAATGTAAAATTAGCATAATTTCTCTAAAGGTTAAACACAGCATAATGGAACAACATCAGCATAATGGAAAAACAACAATGTACCATCTATAATACATTCTAGTATGTAAGAATATAAGACTTGGGTCCTGAAAACCCAGCTTTTCAAATATAGTAAGAGGAAAGAATGTCTTCGAATGGGGTCTTGTTGTTTTATGTTGACATAAAAGACAGTGTAAGATGCTATTCCCTGGCAAATTTTCTTTATGATCAATGATTTTTTAAACTAGGGATGTGACACCATATTTGGTCAAGTTAGCTTTGACCAAGTTCTCTTCCAGGAATAAATGCAACTTACAACGTGAATGGATTTCTGTGAAAACCACAAAATTATGATGTGGTTTCATGAGCTGTACTACCCAACAAGAAATTCAATTGAGATCATATTTTTATTTCTCCATTCCTTTGTTATGAAGGCTATGGATGCTTTGTGGAACCTACCTTTGGGGAGCAAGTAAGTCTTAGAGGGGAAGCCAAACAAATTAACTTGTATGACACAATCTTGACCTTTTTCCAAGGAATTTATCTACCACCATTAACTTTAAATTCCCAGAATACCACTCTTCACATCATAATCTCCACATTATAATTTCTAAACAGCCCACAGACTATCATTTTACATAGAAGACACATAAACATTCACATATATTTGACAAATGCCAGGAAAGCATTCTCAATTTAGAAGTTAAAAATTAAAGCTTTTTAGACTCTTCACAACACACACACACACACACACACACACACAAAAACACATGACAGGAAGACATGCAAAGATGGCATTCTTTCTAGGCTGGGGACCTTCCAAAAGCCCATGTGCACACTCCCCAGTAAAGCCATCTACAACAAGACCTGTGGCTAGTATTTCCTTAGAGTCACAAAATCATTTAAGATCTTGAAATCCTCGGGGCACCTGGGTGGCTCAGTGGGTTAAAGCCTCTGTCTTCGGCTCAGGTCATGATCCCGGGGTGCTGGGATCGAGCCCCGCATCAGACTCTCTGCTCAGCAGGGAGCCTGCTTCCCCTTCTCTCTCTGCCTGCCTCTCTGCCTACTTGTGATCTCTGTCAAATATATAAATAAAATCTTAAAAAAAAAAATCTTGAAATCCTCAATTTCAATTCTAACCCATGGGAAAAATTTGAGGGAGCATGATGAGTGGGCAGAAACCAGGACCCTAATGTCCCAAAATCTGCTTCAAATGGATAAACAAACTAAGGTATGCAATGGACCATGCTCAGCAGTTAAAAAAAAAAAGACCAGACTATTGACAGACCCAACAATAGGATTGAAACTTAATGGAAGTACACTTCATGAAAAAGGTCAAACAACAGAGAGTATACACTGTATGATTTCCTTTAAATATAAAATTATAGGAAATGCAAACTAATATATAGTGATGAAGCAGATCAGGGTTCCTGGGGGCGGGGCGTGGGGGTGGGGAGGTAGTTGTAGGGAAGAAGGAATAGGGATTATGAAGGGGCAGGATAAGACTTTTGGCGGGTAGTGACTATCTCCATTATCAAAACGATGGTGACGGTTTCACAGGAACACACATGTCAAAACTTACCAAAATGGTACATTTTTAAAATGTGGGATACACTGTATGTCAAGGACACCTCAATAAAGCTATTTAAAACCACCATGGAACTACATCCACAACCTTAAAACTCTATAAAATGACATGCCAACCTGATACTGTCTAGTCCAAGACGGATTCAGCACGGAGCAGATCCGACTCATGCTGATGCCAGGGAAGTAAAGTCGAGGCCCCAAGGAATCCAAGTGAAAAACCACTGCCCCTGTCTAGGTGGGTACGGATTAATTAATTTCAGCCAATTAATTTCATTAAGGAATTTTCGCTTGTAGAATTCACTACTTCTCTTATTTCCAGGTTTTTTTTTTTAAAGATTTTTTTTTTTTTTTTTTATTTGACAGACAGATCACGAGTAGGCAGAGAGGCAGACAGAGAGAGAGGAGGAGGCAGGCTCCCTGCTGAGCAGAGAGCCCGATGCGGGACTCGATCCCAGGACCCTGAGATCATGACCTGAGCTGAAGGCAGAGGCTTTAACCACTGAGCCACCCAGGAGCCCCTCCAGGTTTTTTTTTTTTAAGATTTTATTTATTGATTTGACAGACAGAGATCACAAGTAGGCAGAGAGGCAGGCAGAGAGAGGAGGAAGCAGGCTCCCCGCTGAGCAGAGAGCCCGATGTGGGGCTCGATCCCAGGACCCTGAGATCATGACCTGAGCCAAAGGCAGAGGCTTAACCCACTGAGCCACCCAGGCGCCCCTTATTTCCAGTTTTTAATGGATCAGGCACAGCATCACAAACCCAACTGGCTGCAGTAGCCACTCCAGAATTTTAAGGGAAGGCTACAGGAAACGGAGGAATGTGAGCAAACTGTAGAGCACTTCCCCTGAGAAAAGGGGAAAGCTGCTACGCATTTTCTGACAAATGTTGCCATCTGGGAATGCTAATCCAATGGGGCTAGATATGAATTTTCCCAAAAAGCCAAAAATTTGTCTTTTCATGTCAAATCTGAAAATTTTAAAGGTGAAGCAAGTTACTCAATTTTTAAAACAATGTGCGGGTTAAACAAAAAAGTGTGAGCAGCAGCCTGCCTATGGGGTGCTGATTTGCAACTACAGACAAAGCTCAGAATACAGGCTCTGGGTTCAGGACCAGCTCTGTAACTTCTGGCTCCAGGACCTTAGGTAACAAACCCGAGCTCTCTAAGATCCCATATCCTCACCAGCAACACAGAGCTCACAATACAGGACCCACATCTGAAGGTTGTAGTAAAGATGAAATGTTCTACACATGGAAAACCTACAGTAAATATTACCAATACTAGTATCCAAATGAGAGCATACCTCACTTCAATAGATCTCACCAAAAATAGTTTTCTCTTTTGTGTTGAAGCTGCAGATGGCTTGTAGCTTGGAGGGCTCATAAGAACACTGGATAGCAGCAAATGGGTTTCAACAAGCCAGAGGAAGGGGACAGAACAAACCTTACCACACTCGAACACAGAACAAACTCATTTCCTGAGTAAGACACAGGGAAAATTGTCTTGGGAAGGTGTCTGAGTGATGGGAATAGAATGTGTCAGTGTTACGTGGCACCGAAATATAACGGCCAGGAAAAAAATTAGTAATGATCCAGTACACTAAAGAGAACACACACAGAATATGCTCTTTCATTTTGAAAGCCACTAGGAGACATGAACAAACTGCATCTCAGCCAAAGAGAGGAACCAGGACATCCAGTAGACTTCACAATGTTCTGGGAGGAAAGGGAGGCTCAGAGAAGTTAAGTGACTTACATGACACCATACCTCAACTGGGACACTCCCAACTGACAGACTAACTTTTAGCATACTTTTGGAAAAGTTCATCTGAACAAAGCTAAAACTACTTTATTGTAAGACTGGATGGAGACTTTAACATAACTCCCATGTTTTATGACCATCTTAAAAGTGGATGTAGTAATTAATTGTGTTTCCTAAGTTTTCAGCTTTTATTTTTTAATTCTTTGGTCAAACTAGGGTTTCTTGAAACATACCCAGGGAAGGAAGGAGAAGACCTTCTTGTTGCTGTCAGAGATCTGTTAGAGATCTACCATAGGTTATGTCCAGAAAAGAGTAATGACAAGTCACCGAAGGAAAGACTTGCTTCCTTGCAACAAGGAGCAGTGAGAAGACCAGGAAAAAACCTTAAGTGGGAGAAGGACATAAGCTCAGCATGACTCGCTATCCAGAGCTGTACGAGGTCATACAGACCTTAGTTAGGTGCATAAGCCTCATGCCACGTGCACCCCCTTCCCCAATAGGTAGATTGAAGGGGACACCACAGAACCACACTGCAGGTGAGCTCCAGGATGGTTTCGCAACCCAGCACTCAGACTCCGGCAGTCTTCCAACACTATTAGCCTCTCAATGCACGAGTCTCTGTGGGTGTTTGCAGATCCAAGTGTGAGGATTAACACAAGATAGGAGACCACTACGACTCCGTGTAATTTACATGCCAAGTGGACAGACAGGAATGGCCTCCCAAGCTAGGACGGGGGGCCTGTGATGAACAGCAGCTGAACGGGATCACACGTCACACCAGATCAGAATCTCTGGCCCAAAGTGAGCTGGTACTGGGGCACCTGGGTGGCTCAGTGGGTTAAAGCCTCTGCCTTCGGCTCAGGTCATTGTCCCAGGGTCCTGGGATCGAGCCCCACATCAGGCTCTTTGCTCAGCAGGGAGCCTGCTTCCTCCTCTCTCTCTGTCTGCCTCTCTGCCTACTTGTGATCTCTGTCTGTCAAATAAATAAATAAAATCTAAAAAAAAAAAAAAAAAAAAGTGAGCTGGTACTTTACTTCCAGCCCAAGCAGGTCATTAACCATTCCCTAAATGCACATGCTAGGTCTCACTTCCACAGCTTCACCACTCTGGCCCCTTGTGCCCCATCACCTTCATGGTGCACCTCAATGCACCCTTCCTCGGGGACGCCCGCCACAAGTCATCTCTCCAATCTGGAAACCCCTCCTCTCTTACTAAACTGCTCATGCATGGCCCTGGATTGCTGTCTCATTTGTCCACTGCACCGTAGACAGCAGCTCCACGGGAGGGCTCAAGGGACACCATCGTCACCTACACAGACCCCCCTCCCCCAACCCCAGAAAACCTTCCTCTGTGCGTGTGGATACATTGACTGAATGAATAGGAGCTTCACTTAAAAATGTTACTATCTCAAGCCAGAGTTGCCAGCTGGTGGGCTTAGGGCCAAATCCAGCTCATAGACATTGTTCTATGTGGCCTGCACAATGTTTTGAACAGACTAATATCTAATTGCCACTATGTAAAAGTAGTCAATTTCACCTTAAAATCCACCTCTCCAACTTCTCATTAGAAGACAAACAAAACCAGGAACTGGCAATGCTGGCTCTTATTTCTGCTTGGCAGCAGAGACAGCAGGAGGCCAGGGAGAGGACCCCTGTAGACAGGACATAGACTT
Source organism: Enhydra lutris kenyoni (assembly GCF_002288905.1). Lineage (NCBI taxonomy): Eukaryota > Metazoa > Chordata > Mammalia > Carnivora > Mustelidae > Enhydra > Enhydra lutris. Next base: position 35,720,797 of record NW_019154094.1, on the reverse strand, counting down.
GTTTTCTCATTTGCCTGGGTCTCTCTGAGCTAATTTACTCATCCCTCACTCTTCTAACCCATGTTTGCTGAAAAATGAGTTGGCCCCAAACCACTGCTGACCTATCGATAAACGAGAACATCAGCCTCTAAGAGTGACACACTTCTATTGACCCAGAAAAACAAGATATAGTCAACTTGATTTCATGTGAATTACAACCACATTCCTATTCCCTCGTAGGGTGACTTGTGCCTTTTCCTGCGTCATGGAGTAGTTGCTGGCTTTAAACACTCACAGGGTAAACAAATGAAGGGGATTATGAAAAGACAGAGCAGCTAACAAGGACTTCTGATCCTAAGAAGTTGTCTAAGATTTTAGGGAGGAGAGAGATTTCCACGTATGAGAACGAAAAGGATTCTAGCAAAAAGGTAGTCATTTGATCCACATAACCCCAAACTGGAAAGGTGACACTTCACACCTTCATTGCAATAACAGCCAGGTTCAGAGAACTGAAAACTCATCTGTGACCACTTACTAAACCCTCCAGATCATAAATAAACCCACATTCCACATCTGCCACCTGTAAACAAGGGATCAGCAGAGCACAGACACCACTTTACACAAACAACAGACTATTATTTCGCTCAGTCCCTAAGTTCAAGGCTTGGGACTAAATACAGGACAGGCACAACAACCATTATTAAAAACTAATACTTAAAAACCAGGAAAGAGAACTCATGGAAAGAGTTCATCTGTTTAAGGACTTAGTTTTCAACCATAAACGCACCCCTTCCAACATCACAGCACTTTTTCTCAATTCTTGGCTGATAGTTTTACTGTTAGAGGCTTACCTGAAAAACACATCCCAATTCAAGCTTAGCGAGCTTTCTGAAATGTGGACCTTTTAGAACATTTATCTATAATTTGGGCTTATCACTCTTTTGTAAATGCTGCTGGCATTCACAGCAAGGCCTTCATGAGCAAGGTATCTAGATTTAATGTCTGGTTTCACCTTAATCGATTAGGTGGGGGTTGGAGGGAATGGGGAGGTGCGGTGGGGGCAGGGGATGGCGGGGTGGGGGGGGTGCGGTGTGCTCAGGCAAACTCCAAAGAGAAAACAAACATATACCATAGTTGTCCACCTACAAAGTGACGGTCATACCTGGCCTTTCTGATTTCACAGAAACAGTCTGCCCCAGCCACACCACCAAAATTCTCTCAAAGGTCACCAATGACCTAAATGCTAAAAAGTGAACTGCCTTTCCAGATGGCGTTCTCCCTAATCTTGGTGCCATCTGATACTCTCTGTTACCCTCCCCGTCAATTTCCAAGCTCCCTCTCTGCCTCACTGTCCCTCCTGTGGTCTCCTCACTACCTGCTCTTTCTCTGTTCTTGAAAACATCCTCATCTGTAAAGGTCCAAACTGACTGTAATGTATACGAGGTATCGCACTGCATTTCATATACAACGTCTACCTTAATAATTCACACAACTACTTTTTGAGCTAGGTCCAGTTATTATTACCATCCTCATTTTTCAGAGGCTTAGCAGTCAGCCCGAGTTACATATATCAGGTAAACATGAGAGCAGGGGAGGGGTTTTAAAACCAGGTCTAAGTCCAGAGACCATTTCCTTAACACTGTGCTCTACTTTCTCCATCTCACACAGGCTTCCATGGGCACTACCAGCTGCATGCTTAGTTTTGATTTTAACCTCCGTGGCCGACACGGTTTGCTGCTTACTCAGTGCCCATTCCCCTTCATCCTAACAGAACACTTTATCGTTGGTGGTGGCAATGGGACCGGCTTTAAACACACAGACACGCATGCACACTCACACACACCCCAGCCTCCCAGTAAGATGGCCATGGGGAAGGGCTTTTGGCCAAGGCGTTTAAAGGAGGCTCAATCAGTGGGTAGGTGCATCCTTGTGCCCCATCCCCATTCCCACACCCTGGAACGCAAACAGGACGGCTGGAGCTAAACTAGCCATCGTATGATAGACAACCTAAGCACAGGTACATGGTAGGGAAAGGAGAGCAGAGAGAGATAAGAGATCCAGTTCTCATTAACCATGCAGCTGCCACATCAGACCCAGGATACTGTATCTTGACTTCTTTTTATCTGAGGTAAAGACCTATCTTGGGCTGAGTCCCCCAGAAGGGAAAAATGGATTAAAAATTCATGTACCAATGATTTATTAAGAAAATGCACCCAGGACAGACCTAGAGAGAGGCAAAGAAAGCATCAGAGAGGAGAGAGAAGCCCTGTCAGGGTGGACTTCTAGGCAGAATTTACAGAAGACCACCTTATGAAGAACTCTGGAGTATATAGGATGCCTCCTAGTATCCTAACCTGAGGCTCAGGTGCTGGGTTTTCATTCTTCTGCATCAGCCAGTCCCAGGCTAGGGTAGAGAATGATAGAGACTCCCCGGCACTTTGGGCTCTCCATGTTTTCACTTTTGTTTTTCAAGATTTTATGTATTTGTTTGTCAGAGAGAGAGTGCGAGAGCACGCACAAGCACGGGGAGCAGCAGGCAGAGGGAGAAGTAGGCTCCCCGCTGAGCAAGAAGCCTGATGCAGGACTCAGTCCCAGGACCCTGGGATCATGACCTGAGCTGAAGGCAGACACTTAGCTGACTGAGCCACCCAGGTGCCCCTGGCTGTCCATGTTTTAAAGCAAAGTCTCTTCCAGAGCCCAAAGGCACTCTTCTGATGGTGAGGTGAGAGCTCGGGCTGTAGGAGGCAATTGCTCACAAAACCCAGGAGGAGCACATGGGGATGCCAAGGGATCAGGCAGAGCAGTGACAGCAGCCACTACAATGTCCATTTGGTTTAAGTGCCTGCAATTTGTATTTCTGTTCTGTAGTAGCCAGACCCAGTCCCAAGTGATGCAATTTCTCCGCTAAAGACATCCGCCCTGGCATCTCCAGCTCTAATGGCTCTCCTAAACTGTAGGCCAGATATGAAGTGCCTGATACGTGTCTCCACAATTGTTCATACCTCATCTGGCTTCTCTGAAAATATGGGTAGCCTTACATAGGCCTCCCACCATGGCCACGGCAGCGTGACATGAACCAGTGTCAACTCATTCTCTGTCCCTGTTCCTACCCTAAATCCATCCTCTCTTCTAACCACTGTCTTGATTACTGGTACCACTAACCTCCTGGTAAATCAGGAAAGAATTCTTAAATTATCCCAACTTCTATCTCTCCTACTTGTGTCCCAAAGCCCGTGAGCAGGTTCTAGTGAATCTACCTTACACTCATGGCTACCCCACCTTCTGTGCTGCCTCTGTCTTGGTTTTTGGTCCCATCGTCTCCCATAGGGACTCTCCCCATAGCCTCTTTGGCTGCTGTATTCTGCCTCTCCACTAGAGTTGGCTTTCTTAAACACTTGTTGCCCATATCCTTCTTTATGCAGACATCTTCAGAGGCTCTCATTGCCAAAATGAAGGACTGAGCTCCTTAGGCCAGCACCCAAGTTCAAGGGGCTTCAATCCACATTTCCAGCTTCAGCTCTCCCCCATCCCACATACCTTTAGCAACATGTCTTCAACTTCTGCTCCAGGCTCTCCTGGTTTAGGACATGAGTCTGTTTAGTATTTATTTTCTCATGCCTTATAAGAGAAATATAGTAGAATAAACTAGCCTTTCTCTTCTACAGTATTCTACATGACTGCAGGGAAACATCCTATTCACTTCCTTATTCTCCAAAGGAACTAGCATCAGAACTATGCACACAATTATTTAGTTTTTATTGCTGAATCAACTTCAAGGCTGTAAGGGGAAAGCAAATACCATCACCAGCACCCTGGCTGTTGTCTTCACTTCTTTCTAATATCAGCTCTAAGATAAAATATAAAATGCAACCCAGACACTGCCACCGGCAGTGGCACACGGAGTCACACATTATTACTCCGAAAAAGGAGAGTGGCCTAAATGACATCAAAAGGTTTTAGAGCTGAAAGTAGCCTTATATAGGCCTCCCACTTACAAAATCATTGTAATGGTTACACAGAGAAGGAAAATGATGTGTCGAAGTTCATAAAACACGCAAGTTAATACTAAACGTGGAAGCTATGAGTAAAGCATCAACTGTTAGACATGATACTGTTAGACATGACACCAAGTGACAAAGGAAGTCTCCCAACCGACCAAGTTTTCATCTTAGTACAGAGCATGTCCTGAGTTATCAGAAAATAGGTCACTTTCCAATGATCATACCAGAGAAGCTGATTGTTTGTTCTTAGCATGCTCAGCTAAGACCAAACCCCTCCCACTCAGATTTCCCCCATGGAATCAACCTCCTCCCAGAGTCCCTGTATTTGGGTGGAGCTCACTCTACCTTCCTGCTCCAAAGGTGGGACTGTAATCCAGCCTTTTTGAAAAGGGGATTGTGTCCCCTGGCCACAGTGCTAAGAGCCCATGGTCCCAGAGTCGATGGGATTAAATCAGCTGGAGAAACTGGGAAGGGACACCTTCCTGCCCTTGGCTTGGCTGAAGAGGCTGCAAATCCAGAGTCACACACCACAGTGTGGACATCACCAAGAGAAGCCTGCCTGAGAATGAGGCCCAATCATAGGAAATCAGAGATGAAACAAGGAGAAAATGGCAGAGTACAGGCTGTCAAGACACAGTGACATCATGTCCGCCCCTCTGCACCAGCCAGCTATACAAGCCAACAAATTCCTCTATCAGCTGGGTTCTCAGTCTGCACCCTAAAGAATCATGACTAATATAAAGGCCATCAAGGGAAAACAACAAGAATTGCTTTGATTAAACAAACAGATTGGGTCTCACAGTAGATGAAAGATTATATATATTAAAAGTAATGGGGATGGGGGCCTGGGTGGCTCAGTGGGTTGAAGCCTCTGCCTTCGGCTCAGGTCATGATCCCAGGGTCCTGGGATCAAGCCCCACATCGGGCTCTCTGCTCAGCAGGCAGCCTGCCTCCCCACCTCTCTCTGCCTGCCTCTCTGCCTACTTGTGATCTCTATCAAATAAATAAATAAAATCATTAAAAATTTTTTAAAAAAATAAGTAATAGGGAAAATTTGATGCAAACAATGCTTAATGTACAAGGAAATCACTGAAGTATTAAAACTAGAAAACAAGGTGCCTAAGAGACAACAGTGAACAAACACATAACCTAAAACAGGCCAGTCTACACTGCGCACAGAGACTGACTCTTGCATCTTAACCACGGCCGGTCGCGCACCTTCCTGGCACTCCATGGTACGGCAGATAGGTACTAATGACACTTCTTCCAACTGATACTGTCCCCTACCCTTACTCACATCTGATCATTAAACATGGATATGACTCTCACTGTGTTCTTTTTTTGGTTGAAGAATTCCTTAGAACCCTGGCTCTGAATTAACTTACTGAAGGAGGGATCAAGGCTCTCAGATCAAAAGCAGGAAGACCAACCCTCAAAGCACATAAAATAAAAGAAGTTCTAAAACTTAACTGCAATGACTTTTCAATTTGCATCCTTTAAAAGCCTGATTATGTAATGCAGTTATGTCAGTTCTGTTAAACTGACACTGTTCCAAATGAGGACTTAAAAAGAACTCGACTAAGATAAAGCAAGCTATCATTTAAGTACACCAACTCCAAATCCAAGCCAAAATAACCTCTGACACTTAACACTCTGATATCTGTCCTAAATGCTATAGGTTTCTATTATTCAGTTATAAGCTTCTGTTCAGAAAGGGGGGAGGGGGAAAGGCCAGGTTAAATGAAAAAGTCTCCCAAATCCTACCAAAAAGAGCAAAACCAGCTCAAGGTAAAGATATGGTGATCTCTGGGGCGCCTGGGTGGCTCAGTGGGTTAAAGCCTCTGTCTTCGGCTCACGTCATGATCCCAGGGTCCTGGGATCGAGCCCCGCATCGGACTCTCTGCTCAGGAGGGAGCCTGCTTCTCTTCCTCCCTCTCCCTCTCTCTTCCCCCCTGCCTCTCTGCCTACTTTTGTTCTCTGTCAAATAAATAAAATCTTAAAAAAAAAAAAAAAAGATGTGGTGATCTGAAGACACTCAGATGCCTTTAGGAAAATAAGTTATCCCACCATTCAGACAAGGAACACTGTACTAAATCAAAATATATGGAGCGGACCAGAGTTACAGTTTACTAGGGATGAAGCATTCTTCCTGCCTCGTGGTCTTGAAACAGCATGGGCAGACTCAGTGGTAAAAAGCCAAAAAAAAAACAAAACCCATGATACAGTCATGTACTTACTCTACTGACTCTAATTCATTCATAAATGCTAATTCAGCATCTCCTGTGGGCCAAGCACTATTCTAGGTAAAAGGCATACGATACGGAGCGAGACAGACACAGTCTCTGTCCTCACAATAGCTTCACCTTCAGAAGGGGAGAAAAGAGTAAATAAGTAAGGCAACAATGCTAAATACAGTGCTGGGAGTAACAATTGCTACGGAGAATAATGCAAGGTGGAGGGACAAAAAGGGATGCAGCAGCTAAAAATAATAAGAGAGGACGATCAGGGGAGGTCTCCGTGAGAGGCTGATATCTATGCCAACACACAAAAGAAGCAGGGGCATGAGCCCTGCAATAGCACAGAAGAAAATTCCAGATGGGACAAAGGCTCTGGGGCAAATGTTAGTTCACCATTGTGCAAGGAACGGGGAAAGCCGCCAATGTGGTTAGAGCAGAGCAAGCCAGAAGGGCCACACACAGGTCAGTTCTGAACGGTAAGCAGGGGTCAGAGGGCACATCAAACAGCAGTTCTCAATGCCAGCTGCATAGGCAGATACTCCAATCCGATTCTGTGATGCATTCTGGGTACCGCTTTTTTGGTTTGTTTTTCAATTCTTCCATGTGATCTTAATGGGCTGCCAGCCAAGTTGAGAACCTGGCTTGATACAGTGTCCTACAGGATTTTATTCTTTTTTTTTTTTTTAAGATTTTATTTATTTATTTATTTGACAGAGATCACAGGTAGGCAGAGAGGCAGGCAGAGAGAGAGGAGGAAGCAGGCTCCCTGCTGAGCAGAGTGCCCGATGTGGGGCTCGATCCCAGGACCCTGAGATCATGACCTGAGCTGAGGGCAGAGGCTTTAACCCACTGAGCCACCCAGGCGCCCCTAGGATTTTATTCTAAGTGGGAAGCCCTGTAAGCAAAGGAACTGCTTAGCCTAAATGCTCTTAGAAAGACCACTACAGCTCTGTGCACAGTGAGGAAGACTCCAGGGGACATGGCTGGAAAAAACACGGCTAGCGGACAACCACAGTATTCATTCCAGACAATGCCAGTCAAACTTCAAGTGCTGGCCAATCCCCTAGGATCTCCTTCAATGCAGAGTGTGGTTCAATGGGCCAGCAGAGTGGCATTTCTAAGAAGCCCCAGGTGAATGGCACGGTTCTTGGCTCCATGGATCACCTTAAATAATAAGGATGCAGATCATTTGGGGTGTGTGTGTGTGTGTGCGTGTGTGTGTGTGTGTTAAGATTATTTATTTTTCAGGGAGAGAGGGAGAGAGAGAAAGCATACGAGCAGGGGGAGCAGCAGGCAGAAGGAGAAGCAGGCTCCCTCCTGAGCAAGGAGCCCAGTGCAAGGTGCCTGGGATCATGATCTGAGCCAAAGGCAGAGGCTTAACCAGCTAAGCCACCCAGCATCCCCAGACTAGTGTTTTTTAAACTGCAGCTCATGAATGAAAGTGGGTCAATGAAATGAACTTTATGGGTCTCCACTAATTTTTTTTTCCACGTAGTAAAAGAAAGTACAGTATCAGGGCATACTCTAACAGTAAAGGTTAAGTAGTGTTTTGTGAACCTTCTGTTTCAGTCACATACACATAGAAATTTAACACACACACACACACACACACACACACCTCTATACACATATAAATATGCCTGATGGACTGCACTATTAAATATTTCCTGCAACAAGGTCCAGCGCAGAGAAGCAGATGACAGTGGCTGCAGACTAGGAGGTGGGAAGTCGGCAGCTGTGGGACATAACTGAAAGCAGAGCAGACTCAGTTGGCTAAGACGCGGTATGTGAAGGATGGAGAGGAATCAGAAAATTTAGAATTTTATGTGAGCAACAAGAATCACCATACACTGAGATGGGGAAAAGCAGCCATGGACGAGGTTTGGGCCAAGGAGAACCAGCCAGTTTGAGGCAGATTCATAGCCCATTCAAGTAGAAGGGTCACCTAGAAAGTAGGAAGTGTGAGTGGTTAACTCTTGGGAGATGGCCCTGGGCTGGAGAAACACATTTAGCAGCTCAAAGGACTGGATGAGAACATGAGGAGTGAACACTGAGAAGAGATGAGGGCCAGGAACCAAGCCCTAGACCAGACCAAGACTTGGAAGTGAGAAAGAGGAAGAGACTGTCTGGGAGACCCTGAAGGAACAGATATGGTTCTGGAGAACCAGCCAGGAAAGGTGTCTCTAAGCCAAGTGAGAAAAGGATGTCATCACAGCGTTGAATACTAGGTTTAAAAACCTACTGTACTATTAAAATACACTCTCAATAATAAGCTTAAAAAGTAGAAATGCATGAGGCGCCTGGGTGGCTCAGTGGGTTAAGCCTCTACCTTTAGCTCAGGTCATGATCCCAGGGTCCTGGGATTGAGCCTCACATCCGGCGCTCTGCTCAGTGGGGAGCCTGCTTCCCCCTCCCTCTCTGCCTGCTGCTCTGCCTACTTGTGATCTCTGTCTGTCAAATAAATAAATAAAATCTTTAAAAAAAAAAATAGAAATGCAGAGAAAAAACATCTGAGAGTTTACAAAGCAATTTGATAATAGTGGTCAACTAGGGTTAGGAATAGAACAAAAGGAGGCCAGCCTTTGCCCCAGTACTTCACTGTATTCACTCCTAGTCTTCATTAGGAGACGGTATTTCTTCCATAATGGGAAAAAAAAAAAAAAAAAAAAAAAAAAAAACAAAAAGTACTTAAGCTCTTAAATGATTCTGATAGACATCCAGGTCTCGGTATGACCAGGCAGGGATGCTCAAGGGGACATACTCCAGGATCAAATATCAGATTGAACAAAATGTCTTTGAGGGCTTTGAGACTGTGCATGACTGATTCCATACCAAGAAGAAAAAAAATCAATCGAAGCTTAAGAGGGCATGCTTGGCAGCTGAAATATGTGAGGAGAGAGTCTCCCTACACAGCTTCTATTTTGGATTCCAACAGGCTATTTAGCAGAGTCAGATGAGAACTGCTAAAAACCTCTGCAGCTAGAAACTGTCTTCAAGAAGACTCCAGGCAGCTTGATTTGCAGACTTCAGTGACAAAGATAAGATACAACGCTGGTAATTAACAATGCCTGCCTTTTTAACAAGTCCTTTTCCAACACAGTTTCTACCTTGCTCCTTCTCACTTTACCCCAGAGGCAAGTACCTCCAGGAGGTTGTTGGAAGCCACAAATTCCAGCCATGGTGAGATACTACTCGTTACATTGATTGGAAAAGTAAGGGACGTATGGTCAAGATGGGCAGGCAAAGGGCCAGCTACCTGAAACAAAGACTGTGAGCCACTAGCTTCAGCACCAGCGGGTGCTTATCAGAAAGGCAGGATCTCTGTCAGGTAGACAACAATCAGAAGACTGATGCAGAATCTCCATTTGAACAAGATCACTGCACCCTTCCACCTGCATGGTCAAGTTTGAGAAACAATGCCTTAGAGCCAGGCTAGCTGGTCATGAAAATCTCCAGGGAAACGTAAAAACAAAACAAAACAAAACAACAACAAAATCATATTCCCAAGCCCTCTCTCAACTGCAGGGATGGAGCCCAGCAATTTGTTTTTTTATTCTCTCAAGTGATTCTGAGGCAGAATCAAGCTCACGAACCAAGGCCTTAAAGGACCCAAAGGTCTCAGCGATGCCTGAAATGTAAACGAAACTGAGTCAGAGAAAAATCACAAGAAGGGAACAAGGGACAAGAAGGGACAGAAGACTGCATAGCAACAAAGCAAGGCAAAGAGGTGACCTTATCAAAGAAATAGCCATCACAGCAAATAACTTATGTGCATTTAGTCTAGGTGGGAGTCTTTGCACCATAGTGCCCAGATCCTAGTTCAACCCAAAAAATGCTCAAGGCTCTGGGCAGCCAGACAGTGACTTACACAGTGTTAGGAGGCAGTATAGCAAAGCATCTGGCAAGGAAGTACATTTCTAGCTGTGTTGCTGTGGGCGTGTGAATTCCCTAAGCCTCAGTTTCCTCAGTAGTTCCACAAAGATAGAACGGGTACCAGCCTCCCAGTGTTGCTATGCAGAAGAAATGGCAAACTGTAGGCAAAAGCTTTCCGTACAGACCAGGCACATGGTAAGCGTTCCACTGAGTGTGACAAAGAATTACATGCCTCAGGACAGATAAGAAGGAATAACAAACAGGATCAAGGAACTAACTCCAGCCAAGAGTCATTAAACTCTAGGGCAGAAGAACGGCAGGTCGTTAAATCAAAATGTTCTTGTCTACCCTATATGGACAGATAATTGGTTGGGTTTACCCACTTAACCCAGCATTAGGCAAACTTCCATAACATACCTACTATATAGCTCTGGATCTCTAAAACTTGTGATTTTCTAAGGAGGAAAACAATAATACCCAAACCAGGGGCGCCTGGGTGGCTCAGTCGGTTAACCGTCTGCCTTCAGCTCAGATCATGATCCCGGCATCCTGGGACGGATCCCCACAGCAGGCTTCCTGCTCAGCTTCTCCCTCTCCCTCTACGGCGCCCCCTGCTTGTGCTCTCTCTGTCAAATAAATAAATAAAATCTTTTCTACAAATAAATAACAATAATGACACCTAAACCTAAGAGGAATGAACAGAGCATCTGGGTGCCCAAGATAGCTGCCCGGTCAGGGAATGACACAGAATTAGTATCTGACGAGGGTAGTCTACACCAGTGTCCCCCTCACTGGCCTGGATAGGCAGGTAATACACATTCTCACAGGGTTAAGGTCAGTTTAATTCTGGTATTTAACACTTGGAGGCTGTCCTGATTTTCTCCTGCAGGCCCTCCATCCCAGTAAATTTCTAGATGTCTCACACGTGCCTCCTCATTAGCCTTTCGGGATGCCCTATGATGCCAGCATCCCTTAACTCCACATAGACGTGAAAAACGAAATGCAGGGGAAGGACGAAGAACAGGAAGTCTCTCCGTGACATGCAGAGCAAAGAGAGAAGTGCAGCAAAGATGAAAAAACGCTCCACCAACAGGTCCTTGAAAATGAAAGTGAGTTCGGGAGCTTTGCTGCTTCTCCCACTGAGTGGCAGCCTCCGCATTCTGGGAGGTAAAAACATTTCCTTCAGCCCCCTCCCTCCGTACCCATAATAAATCCAACTTCCTTTTACTTTAAAAAAAAAAAAAACACCAAGCAACAAGAAAATGACTGTCCTTTTGGCAATGAGTGGAGGATTAGCTTACATCAACCTCGCTTCCTCTCCTCCCCCTCGTCTCCATCCCATCTTTTGTCAGAAAGAACCTAACTATCTTTCTGAGGACCAGGGGTCTACAAACTTCATTTTTAGGGTAAAACACAAAATATATAAGCTCCAAGAACTAAGCCACACCTTTTCATCTTTCTAAAATGTATGCCAATTACTTTTTAAAGTAATGCTACTTAGAGACTAGAGAAGGATGTGTTGTCAGAATTCTAGATTTCACTTGGTTAAGGGAAGGTGTGGGGAGCTCAAGGGGGTGCTAAGACCGTGACTTCATATATAACAGCACGTGTTAAGAACAAGTTTTCCTATAAATAACATCAAAAGAGGTACTTAAGAATAATAAACCCTGAGCTCTATTAAAACCTGGGATGTGGAGCTCTCTTGTGAACAAAATCATCCATTCCTTAAATGGGATAGGAAAAGCCCCAAAAAAGACAGCAAGAAAGCAAAACCGGAAGTCATAATTGGGGGAAAGGCAATGTAGATAGCAAGATAGAGGGCAACACGAGAAGGACATGGCCCTTCCAGGCCCTGGACAAAGCAAGAGAGCCAGCCTCCTTTTCATGAGTCCTAGTTTCAAGGGGAAGTTTACACTGCACTATATATATTACATGTCAACATCTCATTAGTGAGGGATATATCACCATCAGCCGTGTATACATTGAGAATTCTTCAGGATACTCCAACCCTGCAATTGCCGCAGTTCAAAACAGACACCACGGAGCTGCAAGCACAAGCTCTGGTTTCCAGCTCAGATCTCGATGAAAGTGGGAAAGAGTCCTTGAAACTGGTGAAACAGCCCTTTCCAAGAACAACGAAGCCCACAGCTTTACCAAATAAGGCAAGTGAAAGCTAAAAGCCAAGGAAGAACAGGCTCCAGCTCTATCTTTCCTAAAACTAGCCAGCTGGATGATAGAAATGTGAGTATCCCGATTCAACTAGCAAGGATTGCAAATGCGAAGAGAAAATGCAAAGAAACTACAAAAGAAAGAATACTTTGCCAAGGAGAGGCCTATAACGTACTGATTCCAACGACTGAAACTTTCAGGAAGTTTCAAACCCACTGAGCTGCTGAACGTACTCTTGTGAAACACGTAACTCAAACTGAAACGAGTTGGTGCTATGATTCAGACCCTAACCTTTTTTTGGTTCAATGTCAAAGATATAGCAAAGTTCTGATAGAGCACAGTTAGACATCATTACAGACGAGATTACCCACTGAATTTTCATTTTTTTTAATGAAATTATTTATGAGACTACTTGTGTTTAAACATCTATTTAAGTATATATATATTTGCTTCCAAAGCAGCTTCAAATCCAATTTCTTGTTTTAGCAAATCTCTCTCATAGGAAAAAGGCCTTAATTTTTTAAAAATTCTTTTCTCGGGGCGCCTGGGTGGCTCAGTGGGTTAAGCCGCTGCCTTCGGCTCGGGTCGTGGTCTCAGAGTCCTGGGATCGAGCCCCGCATCGGGCTCTCTGCTCAGCAGGAAGCCTGCTTCCTCCTCTCTCTCTCTGCCTGCCTCTCTGCCTACTTGTGATCTCTCTGTCAAAATAAATAAATAAAATCTTTAAAAAAAAAAAAAAAAAATTCTTTTCTCCCCCACCACTTATGCCACAAGTCTCTTACATGCTGGAGACGAATTTAAATAAATATTAGAAAGAATGATTGCTAAAATGGAAAGAGAGAAAACGATTCTCTGTAGGGTTTGGATGTACACTTCACCACCGTCTTCAGCAAGTTTTCAGATATGTCACCAGCCCACAGAGTATGGGTATCTTATAGAAAAGGAGACAGCTTCCCTTAGGCACACACATCACTGTGAGAAGGATGACACATTCCATAAATTCTTCCAGAAAGTCTAGTATTGCTTTCATTTTCCTTGAGACACTGAGGATCCTGAAGGCTAATCATCTCACAAATATACCAAACACAGGGTAAGACACTTTCACATGAAGGGATGCACTCAAAGGGTTAAATGGCTTGGAGAAAATGCACCCATTCAGACAACTGCTAGTCCCTTTAAATTCAAAATGTGTGTCCTCTCTTCACTTCCTTTTAATGCAACATGGCCAGTCACTTACCGGCTTCGATCTTTTCTTCTTCCCTTAAAGTGTGGATACGAGACCACAAACTGAAATTGTATCCAGAGGCTCACGTGACTACGTGCATCTCTAAATGCACACCTGCTGGCAGGCAGGGCAAGGAAGAATGACTACTCATTCTTCAAGGCACACCGGGAAGTGGGTCAACAGGGCTCATCCTGAACATACTCAAACTAGAAGAGCATTTTCCTACAGATGCATTAGGAATGCAGTCTTCGGGCATTAAAATAACCAGCTGTTCCTTTGGCACGCTGTAACATTTCTAGATCGGAAAGCTTGCTTATTTGTTGGGAGAGAGGGAAACTGCCTACTTGATAAAAATCAGAGGCCTCCAACCTAGGAGCTCAGAGCTTCACAGCTGATGCCGGTTTGACAACATTGGCAGATATACTTCTTGGTAAAAGGACACAGGCCAGCATGTGAGCACAAAAATATTCAAGTCTCATGCTGGCAGAGCTTAAACAACATCAACATTAGGAAACGTGGTTAAGATTTTTAAAGGCCTAATATCTCTGCCTTCTGGTTACTCTAACCTGCGGTCTGTTTATTTCCATTTCTTTTTTTTTTAAGTCCTAAAAAAAAAAAAAAACCCAAAAAACAAAAAAACTCACAAAGTCTTCACAACCCAAATAGACCATTTCTTTTAGGCAATCAAAATAAATAAATAAATAAAGCCTGTCTAAATTATTTTAAGTTTCTTTTTTTTTTTTTTTAAAGATTTTATTTATTTATTTAACAGACAGAGATCACAGGCAGGCCGAGAGGCAGGCAGAGAGGCAGGCAGAGAGAGGAAGGGAAGCAGGCTCCCTGCTGAGCAGAGAGCCCAATGTGGGGCTCGATCCCAGGACCCTGGGATCATGACCTGAGCCGAAGGCAGAGGCTTGAACCCGCTGAGCCACCCAGGCGCCCCTTATTTTAAATTTCTTTAACAGTCTGTGTGGGCAAGATGACATTTCAAGTCCACAGGGAAAACTGCAAGGCCTTCAACACCAGAAAAGCCTTGGAAAGACCTAACAAAACTAGTTCCAGGGCACGATTTCTGGCCTATACTAACCAGTCAAAACCAGGGCAGAAAACAACACGATTCCCCCTACAGTCATTTTTTTGTATCACAAATGGTTTCTGAGCATTTGGTTATTTTTAGTACTTTATACAGTGGAGTCTGCACCAAGCAAAAATAGATGTTTACTTCATATGAAACTTGTAATGGGGTAGGCATTACTTGTTGTCCTGGGCTCATTTAAACCAAAGAAGGATGGTTCCCAATATAGACTACAACTACTATGTTAAATTTTCCTAAAAGAGGTTTATATAGAATATGGCAAGGAACCTAAAATTATGTAAGAGTAATTGACATATACAACAGTGGTCTGGGAACAATAAAGAAATCTTTCCTGGGAGTTTTGAGTACAAAGTGTACTCGGGACATGAGCCCACAGAACACAGTAAGTGGGTTTCATCCACACCAGCAACTCTTCTGGACAAGAATCTCATGGACCTCCCAGGAGCACAAGAGAGACTGCCACTTGACATTCTTCCTCACCCTAATGCTGCCTCAGCAAAAACACTATCCAAGATGATTGGGCTATCAGGGCATTATGGGGTTGCTCCTTAAGAGAATCGCTTTGAAATTTTACTGGTCCTTGAAACAGGTTTATATCCTGGGGTCCATACAGTTAAGTCCTAAGCTAAGGCAGAGAGTTTAATGAACAGCTCTAGCACTTAACACACTACTTGGTATTTAGAGATTATGCTGAGTGAAGTAAGTCAAGCAGAGAGAGTCAATTATCACACGGTTTCACTTACTTGTGGAGCATAAGGAATAACATGGAGGACATTGGGAGATGGAGAGGAGAAGTGAGTTGGGGGAAATTAGAGGGGGAGACAAACCATGAGAGACTATGGATTCTGAGAAACAAACTGAGGGTTTTTGAGGAGAGATGGGGGAGGGCAGTGAGCCTGGTGGTGGGTATTGTGGAGGGCACATATTGCATGGAGCACTAGCTATGGGCATAAACAATGAATTTTGGAACACTGATAAAAAAAATTAAATTAAAAGAAAAAAGAAACAATAAATATTTACAGGGACAAGTTAGGAACCTTCATTCTTCTTCCATGATGTTTCCCTTGGTAGGGGAATCTACCCAAGGGTGACACACCTAGCCTCTCTCCAGGCCCCAGCAATCCCACCTCACAGTGGGAAGAAGTCCCATTCCATGATTGGAGGGCCTGGAGAAGGCTGGGCATGCTCAGTTCAGCCCCTGTGGCTTGCCCAGAGTCTGTTGCGATCAGCTCAGCCATGCAAACTCTGTTCCTGAGAGAGGCTGGGGATAAGGACAGTTGTGGGGGAGCGTTAGCAAGCATGTGACAGCAGAGCTAAAGCCACATCCTTCACGTGCTTTATCAGTGAGGTGTAGAACACAGACGCAAAAAGCTCTCCACTCTTCTCGTCTATAACCTCCCTGTAACACTTGTTCTTCCTGCCTGCCACAGATCTCAGGAGATTAGAGAACTATGCTGATTTGAATATTTGATGTGGTAGTTTCCACAAAGTAAAATATGGGGATTCTTAAAGGGCTAGTGTCCAAAATCTATAAAGAACTTAGCAAACTCAACACCCAAAGAACAAATAATCCAATCAAGAAATGGGCAGAGGACATGAACAGACATTTCTGCAAAGAAGACATCCAGATGGCCAACAGACACATGAAAAAGTGCTCCACATCACTCGGCATCAGGGAAATACAAATCAAAACCACAATGAGATACCACCTCACACCAGTCAGAATGGCTAAAATTAACAAGTCAGGAAATGACAGATGCTGGCGAGGAGGCGGAGAAAGGGGAACCCTCCTACACTGTTGGTGGGAATGCAAGCTGGTGCAACCACTCTGGAAAACAGCATGGAGGTTCCTCAAAATGTTGAAAATAGAACTACCCTATGACCCAGCAATTGCACTGCTGGGTATTTACCCTAAAGATACAAACGTAGTGATCCGAAGGGGCACGTGCACCCGAATGTTTATAGCAGCAATGTCTACAATAGCCAAACTATGGAAAGAACCTAGATGTCCATCAACAGACGAATGGATAAAGAAGATGTGGTATATATACACAATGGAATACTATGCAGCCATCAAAAGAAATGAAATCTTGCCATTTGCGACGACGTGGATGGAACTAGAGGGTATCATGCTTAGCGAAATAAGTCAATCGGAGAAAGACAACTATCATATGATCTCCCTGATATGAGGGAGAGGAGATGCAACATGGTGGGTTAAGGGGGTAGGAGAAGAGTAAATGAAACAAGATGGGATTGGGAGGGAGACAAACCATAAGTGACTCTTAATCTCACAAAACAAACTGAGGGTTAATGAGAGGAGGGGGGTTGGGGGGGTGGGATTATGGACATTGGGGAGGGTATGTGCTATGATGAGTGCTGTGAAGTGTGTAAACCTGGCGATTCACAGACCTGTACCCCTGGGGATAAAAATATATGTTTATAAAAAATAAAATTAAAAAAAAATATGGGGAATCTGTGAGGTTCTCTAGTTCTGTCTCTTATTTGAAAGGATGACATAGGTCATAAGGAATAGCTTATGCCTGTTTGAAAAACCAATTTCTGTGAAAAACCATCAACCAACCAATTCCTTATTTCACCATTGTGAATCTCACTCCTGAATGCTTTGTAAGTTAAGATTCTCGCTCGGGGGAACCTTGCAACAAATTATATGGTTTACAAAGAAGACTTTATTTAACATTCAAAATGCAATTATATCTAGTTATCCAACCTAGATGAAACATACCTATAATCTGCTGAGAGTGGGATGTGCTTTAAAGAAAAAGTAATGCAAGAAAATAATTACCTGTTAAGTCTATATTTAACTTTTCATTCAGCACCATAAACAACAACAACAAAACCACTACGTCATCTGAGAACACCATTTTTCAATTCTCTATCATTAAAAAAAAAATTCAAGTTCAGTTCCCTTGTCTAATATAGTCTTTCCTATAGAAAAGAACCAAATCAGGGGCACCTGTGTTAAGCTTCTTTGAGTCAGGTCATGATCCCAGAGTCCTGGGATCATTTTTGTTTGTTTGTTTGTTTTTTTTTAAAGATTTTATTTATTCATTTGATAGAGATCACAAGTAGGCAGAGAGGCAGGCAGGGAGAGAGGGGGAAGCAGGCTCCCCGCTGAACAGAGAACCCAATGCAGGGCTTGATCCCAGGACCCTGGGATCATGACCTGAGCTGAAAGCAGAGGCTTTAACCTAACCCACTGAGCCACCCAGGCCCCCCACTGGGATCCAGTTTTGCACTGGGCTCTCTGCTTAGCAGGGAGTCTGCTTCTCCCTCTGCCTCTGCCCCTCCCCGCTGCTGGTGCGCATGCACCCTTCCTCTCTAATAAATAAAATCTTTAAAAAAAAAAAAAGAAAGAACCAAAGCGGGGGGCAGGGGATTAAAAAGAAAGAAAGAAAGAAAGAAAGAAAGAACTAAATCAGTAATAGACTTTGTTTTTTAAGGAAACCACCAAAGAGGGACACACTGAGTGGGTGACTGACCAATATTTCCTCTAAACACAACCAAGCCAGCAACCAACCATCTCACAACTATTTATCCTGAAAAGAATAAAGAACTTGCTCAAGTTACATGATCTACCTAATGCTTCCTCTCATTATTCCAAACCATATATACATAAAAAATGTAAACAAATATACTAATATGTTCATATTAATGAGGTATGATCACTTTATGATAAGTAATAATTACAGAGCTCAAAAAATTCTCAATTGTATTATTATTATTAAATGCTTCCAGAGGCACCTGGCTGGCTCATTCAGTAGAGCCTACAACTCTTGATCTCAGGATTGTAGGATTGAGCCCCATGTTAGATGTAGAGATCACTTAAAAATAAAAATCTTTAAAAAAATAGTAATAAATGCTTCCAATGTTCTGTGTATTATATAAGTACTTTACAATATCATCTCATTTCATCATCAAAGCAACTATCTTTTAGAATAAAAAACCAAGGTTGGAAGAGGTTAAGTAATCTTCCCCAACATCACATGGCTGATAAGCTGTGGGGATGGAAATTAAATCCAGGCAATGTGATCCCAAGCCCACCACACAAAGTCAACTGCTCAAATGGAATTTCTTAATATTCAAGTCATGATAGCCATAGACTAACTCATACAACTGGGTAGGTAGAACCAAATGAAATATTTGGATAGGTTGTAATTGGAAGATCAATCAAATTTTTGTTCCAGTCAGAATTGTAGAATGCTCAAAATTACAAGATTTAAAAAAAAAAAAAAAGATGCTTTGATCCCTTGAGTCCTACCCTCTAGACGACACTACAAAGGTCACTGTTAACACTTCATCTGGCCTATTTCTAGAACTCTGTGCTCACAGAGACAAAATGGAAAGAGCGTTAAAAAAATCCACAATTTAAAAAAAAAACCTTTCAAGGGTTGGTCATTTATAATCATTTATAATGATTTTTGTTGTTCCTTGGAAACCAAATACTCCGTTATGGCAATCATGAGAGCCCTCAACGGTCAAGTCCCCTGCACAAATGTGGACTAGAAGATTACTGAACACGAGGGCACTTAGGGGAGGGGCATATGAACAACGGAAACACAAACGCTGAGGAAGCCCATCATACAACACATGATTACTGGGCTGGGCGAGTACTAAGGTCAATTTCACCCTACAAACACCGTAAGTTCTACAATTTTAAGTGGCAAAGGATCCTGGAATAACTGGATTAATGCCCTTGTTGTTAGCCATGGAAATTTCTAATTTGAACATGGAAGCCAACACACAATAGAAGGAAATTCAACAAGAAGGTCAAACTGAATTTTTCTCTTTAAAAATCACTCTTAAAAAAAAGTGGCAGAGAAAATCTGTTTTCTATAGAACCTTACGTAATTAAGTTTTAAACCTCAAACAATTTAAAACAAGAAACATGTTTACACAAAAGCTCAATGTATTCACTTACAACCTTTAAAAGGCCCAATAATGTTAAGCATTACAGCAATCTACAAGTAATTTTTCTCTTGCTTGCTGTAAACAAACTATGAGCCGGAAGTAAAAGGGCTATTATTTCAAGACACTTATGAAAAATGCAGTTTCACTAGCAACTGGTTGTTAGTTATGTTGTTAGTAATGATGTTATTACCCTCCAAGATTTTCTGTGCATAAGCTACTATCTTACGCACTAAGATAAGATGGCGGGCAGAGAATAAGAAACCAACACGACTTCTGTCCATACCCTGTTACAGACACCCCCAGTATCCCTCCCATTTCCTTTATAACACTAGTCACACTTGCAATTACAGCCTTTCCTGCTCTACTGTGAGAGTTGATAAACTCAAAACATCTTCTTATATCCAAAATGAAGTTATAATTTTTTCTATGAAGTTAAAAGGAGTTAGAGAAAAGAAGAATTGCAATCATAGAAGTTGTCTTTCTAGACGGATTTCAATAGTGAAGGTATTTTTCTAATTATACTGTACTTGTTACTACAAACTTAACAACAACAAAAAAATCAATTAACCTAACCAATTATCATGGAGATCATCATCAGTGACTCAGAAGCCCTACTAATATCCCTAGGTTTCTAGATTGTTGCTATTCGGTGTGGTCCACCTATCAGAAGCATCAGGATCCCTAGGAGTTTGCTGGAAATACTGGACCTCAGTCCTTCCTCTAACTGAGAGAATCTGCATTTTTAACAATACCCTGGGTGATAGCCTTGCATGGGAAAATCTTAAGAAGAGCTGTACACTGTTCAAATAAATCACAGAAGCATGCATTAAAGAGAATAAAGAGATGAGGGCTGTCCACAACCTGCGGCTCTAGAAATACAGCTATGTAGAAAGCTGCATGGCTAATCATGTGTCCAGATTGCCAGTTCGATAACTATCTATTCAGCACATCAAAAATAGTAAGATACCTAGAAATAAACATAACCAAAGAGGTAAAAGACCTGTAGTCTGAAAACTAGAAAACACTGATGAAAGAAATTGAAGATGACACAAATAAATGGAAAGACATTCCATGCTCATGCATTGGAAGAACAACTATTGTTAAAATGTCTATACTACCCAAAGCAATCTACACATTTAATGCAATCCTTATCAAAAATACCAATAGCATGTTTTGCAGAACTAGAACAAACAGCCCTAAAATCTGTATGGAACCAAAAAGGACCCTGAATAGCCAAAGCAATCTTGAAAAAGAAAAGAAAAGCTGGAGGCATCATACTTCAGGACTTCAAATTATATTACAAAGCGATAGTAGTAAAAACAGTATGGTACTGGCGCACAAAAAAAGTCGTATAGATTAAGAGAACAGAACAGAAAATCCAGAAATAAACCCACCATTATATGGTCAATTACTCTTTGACAAAGTAAGAAAGAATGTCCAATGGGAAAGACAGTCTCTTCAACAATGATGTTGGGAAAACTGGACAGCAAATGCACAGGAATGAAACTGGACCACTTTTTACACCAAACACAAAAATAAGTTCCAGATAGATCAAAAATCTAAATGTGAGAACTGAAACCATAAAAATCCTAGAAGAGAGCACAGGCAGTAACTTCTCTGACATCAGCTGTAGCAAATTTTTTTCTAGATAGGTCTCCTGAGGCAAGGGAAACAAAAGCAAAAAAAAAAAAAAAAAACCCCCAAAAAAAAACTATTGGGACTTCATTAAAATAAAAACCTTCTGCACTGCAAAGGAAACAATCGACGAAACTAAAAGGCAGCCTACAGTATGGGTAAAGCTATTTGTAAATGACATAACTGATAAAGGGTTAGTATCCAAAATATATAAAGAATTTACACAACTCAACAGCCAAAAAACAAACAAGCCACTTAAAAAATGGGGAGACGACATGAACAAACTTTTCTCCAAAGAGGACATACATATGGCCAACAGACACATAAAAAGATCCTCAACATCAGTCGGCATCAGGGAAATACAAATCAGAACTACAAAGAGGTGTCACCTCACACTGTCAGAATAGCTAAAATCAACACAAGAAACAACAGGTGCTGGCAAGAATATGGGGAAAAATGAACACTCGTGCACTGTTGGTGGGAACACAAACTGGTGCAACCAATGTGGAAAACAGTACAGAGTTTACTCAACAAGTTGAAATTAGAACTACCTTATGATCTGGCAGTTGCAATACTGGGTATTTACCCAAAAAATACAAGAATATTAATTCAAAGGGATATATGCACCCTTATGTTTATAGCAGCATTATTTACAATAGCCAAGATACAGAAGCAGCCCATGTCCATCGACTGACGAATAAAGAAGATGTGGTCTATATCTACAGTGGAGTATTATTCAGCCATTAAAAAGAATTGAGATCCCGCCATCTGCAACAACTTGGATGGAGCTATAGAGTAGAATGCTAAGCAAAGTAAGTCAGTCAGAGAAAGACGAATACCTTATGATATCACTCCTATGTGGAATTTAAAAAACAAAACAAATAAGACAAGGGGGGAAACGAGAGAGAGACTGAGAGAGAGAGAGAGAGAGAGAGGGAGAAGGAAGAAATAGATTCTCTTAAGTATAGAGAACTAGTAGGGGGTGGCAGAATTAAATAGGTGGTGGGGATTAAGGAGGGCAGTTGTCTTGATGAACACAGAACAATTTTGGAAGGAATTGTTGTATCACTGTACTGTATACATGAAACTAATATAACATAGCATGTTAACTAATGGAAATTAAAATAAAAACTTAACATTAATTTTAAAAAGGAAAAAAATGTAATCAGTAGGGGTGTACGTAATGCAGTTTGTTTTCTAGTAAAATGACCCTGCTATATTTAACTGACCTCCTGGATAAAAGAACACACAGTAGAAGTTCCTGTACTTGTTCTACAACTGATATCTTCATTAGACTGTAAACTCCTTAAGGGAAAGAATTCTATGAATTTTTCCCCCCAGTAGGGTCTCAGAGCCTAGTTCAGGACCAAGCATATCATAAAGAGCTTATTAAGTGATAAGTGATGAACAACCAGACAAATAGAATGATTACTTATCAGAGATCTCTGACTTTTAGCCAAAGCTCTGCTACCCCTCACAAGTTACTTCCCTGACTCTGGAACTCTGAGTCTTTGATCTTAAAAGACAGGTTATATCAAGAAGCTCCTGTCTGAGATTAGTTCCAGCTCTAATGTGTGAAGACACAAATTCATGTAGAATGATTTTTTCATTTAAATATTAACTTCATTCTTAAGCCACCTTCAAATAAAAATATTAAAATAGACCATAGCATTCTACAGATAACAGGTTCAATCACTATTATCTGTCCCAACATCAGTCCTTCCAACACTAGAGACAGCCTGCCACATTTGTTCCTTCTAGACAAATTTTTTGTTTCTATCTTGGGAACTAGCCTGCCTCCTTACTGAACATCGTCGTTTTTTACTTCCAAGCATTTGCCTTCCACCAATCCTCCTCTCTCTTCCTACATCATTTCCAACCATCACTTCTCACAGCACAGCCTGTGAACCACCCACACCTGCATAATGCTAGGCTTCCCCTAGGCCCATGGAATCTGGGAACAAGACTTATGAATCTACATTTTGAACTTGTTACTGAGGTATTTCTTAGGTGCCTGCAAGTTTGGAATCCACTGTTCAGAAACCAGTTTGGGTCTAATGACTAAAAGCACCCAACCATTCCCTATCCATCAATTTTTTGTTATCCGTTCCGTCTATGAGTTCGACGCATTTGTTTTAGAGAAATTAGCTTTCTATTATTTTGCAATGCTTATAATCACTGCCTATCACAATTCTGTCCAATCATTATGATAAAAAGAAACAGAGCAACCTTGTATATCTCATCAGACCCTTTCACAGCAACATTTTTTAAAAATAGTGATGTCAATTTTTTTTAAAGAATTACTACCCCACCACCCCTCACACACACAACACGAGTCAACTCCAATAAAGGGTCACTGCCAGCCATCAATAGTACTAAGTATTTCCCAATAACAGAACACATCAATGGACAATCCACAGTCATGTTTTCAACTCTATTCTTTCACCCATCTAGATGCCAAAAGAGATCAAGGTCTGGGGATATAAGCTCTCTGAGGGCAATGATACTTTTAATGAATTTTTTGTTTTTTAAGCAAGGATATTTTATCTTGCAAGCATGCTCATCTCAGAACTAGAATCTAACCTACTTATTCTGGTTGCCTCTATATAAATCCTGATCATGTGTAGAGGAAGCCAGGAAAAGGTGATAAATTCCATTTAACTCTCCTCTTTGATTTTTTTCTCCACCCTCCCCTTAAAAGATGAGTTCAACCCCTTTTATTTGTGCTTCCATAATATGCTTTCTTTAATCCCAGCACTAATCTGAGTATTACGATCTATTTGAATATCTTCACCAGGAGGAGATTTTCTTGAAAGTAGGAATTATAGTTGGTTCCTTTTCTTCAGAAAGCTTTTTTACTGAAGTGCAACATATATACAGAAAAGTATCCAAACCCTAAGTAGAGAACCTGAATTTTCAGAAACAAACACACTTGTGTCAATAGCATTCAAATGGAGCATCTGAAACTATGTTGCAATTATCTTTGAAGTTCTTGAAATGGATAGACCCCAGGAGTCTACAAGACCCATTTTAAATATCCTTGTTTCTAACTGACCAGTAAAACTGAAATAGACTTCTCTATGTCTTGAGGAGGCCGTGAGCAGACAAAGACAATGTTCCAAGCCTATGACATTATCACTCTGACTGATGCATCAGAAGCTCTCTTCCACAGCATGGAAGACCATTTAAGGTAGCAGCATTCTGCTCAGCAAGTGTGTGCTGATCCTTTAGAATTAACTGAATGTTTCCATCAGAATAACTTCATCACAAACCCAGCTGGGGTAAAACAAAACTATTACACATAATTCTAATCCCAGAGCCCCTTAAGTACAGGACAGCAGGTAGGAGAGTGCCAAGAATATCCCAAACGAACTGGGAAGAAAAGCCCATTGTTTTTGATATTTTGGCATCTTTATAAGACAGGTAAAAGGAGATCCCATTATATAATTTGTAGATTTGTCAAGCTATCATCTCCCCTGCAGGAAGAATTTCTGGCTTTGCTTTTTGCTTTAAAACCCATTTCCAACATTTGTTGTGCAAATGAGGCATTGCCCTCACATTACAATTGGAAATGTGATTGCCGGTATTAAAGAGCAGCCAAGACTCATTTAGGAAGGGTGATCTGGGGCCAACAGGACAGAGGCAAACAACCCCCATCAATCTTTGAATTATTTTTTTCAATAAGAGGTTGGATGAGGCATCTCTATTTTTCTCACTCAGATCTCAGAACAGCCCACAAGTGAATAAGAGCTGGGGAAACCAGCTGGAGCAGGAAGATACACCACAGGTATTTTCTTTGGAAGTTACCCCTATCCAGGACACCATGTGTGCACAAGGCATCTCTGTCACCTTGGCCAAAGCTATTGAGATAGAAGAGTACAAAACATTCATTCATTCATTCATTCATTCAACAAATATTAATAGAACATTTTCTAAGTGTTTCAAGGCAGTCTTCCAGATGCTGAGGTATAACTCACAGTGCTTACATTCTTTTGGAGAAAAAAAAAAAAAAAGCCAATAATAAAGTCACAAGTAAACAGTATAATGTCTAAGAATGGTAAGTGCTCAGGGAAAGGTTGACAGTTGAGTGACGTTTTGTATAGGGTTGTTTAGGAAGGCCTTTCTGAATAGATCACAAAAGAGCAGACACCAGAATTAAGGGAAGAAGTGAATCAAGAAGTCTATAGGGGCGCCTGGGTGGCTCAGTGGGTTAAGGGGCCGACTCTTGGTTTTGGCTGAGGTCATGCGTGATCTCAGGTCATGATCTCAAGGACGTGAGAACCAGCCCCGCCTTGACTCTGCACTAGGCATGGAGTTTGCTTGAGATCCTTTCCCCCTTCCCTTTCCCGGCCCCTCTTGCTCCTCACCTCCAACCCACCGTGTACTCTCTTTTTCAAATCAATCAATAAATAACTCAAAACAAAACAAAAAGTCTATGAATGAAGCCACCCAGTTGAGGGTACATCAAGTATAAAGGCCCTGAGGCAAGAACAATCTTAGTGTATTTAAGGCATAGCTGGAGGTCAATGAGAATTTTTAGGACATTATAATCAAGGGAGGGACTTTGGATTTTGTGTCAGTGTGATAGGAGCCATTAGAAGGGTCTGAGCAGAGTGATAAGGTCTGGCTTCTGTTTTTAAGTTATAGTTCTGGTTGCTCTATGGGGAACAGACTGTAGGGGGCAAGTGTTGTGGTCAGGACAAGAACCAATGATGATTAGGGGTCAGGTGACAATGATGAACAAGATGAGAAGCCGTCAGATAGGGGATACATTTTAAACATAAATCAAGAGCATTTGCTGATGGATTCCATTAGCAATCTGACCTACATTAAGAGAGAAGTTACAAAGACTCTAAATCTTGCATATGAAGAAATTAGAATCCCTGGGTACCAGTGACAGGATTGTAAAATTGTGCAACAGCTATGGAAAACAGTATGGAGTTCTTCAGAAAGTTAATAATAGAGCCACCATGTGATCCAAACAATTATTTAGCCCTAAAAATAAGGAATTCCTTAAAAAAAAAAAAAAAAGAGGAATTCCTGCCACATGCAACAACATGAGTCAACTTTGAGGATAATATTTTAAGGAAAATAAACCAGTCACAAAAAGACAAATACTGTATCGTTCCACTTATATGAGTTATCTAAATTGGTCAAATTCATAGAAACAGCAGAATGCTGGTTACCAGAGGCTGAAGGGAAAGGAGCTATTGATTATGTGTATAGAGTCTCTGACTTGCAAAATGAAGAAGTTCTGGAAGATCTGGAAGATTTCATAACAATGTGAATATACTTAATATTACTGACGTGTACACTCGAAGGTTAAAATGGTAAATTTTACGTTAAGTGTTTTTACCACAATAAAAAAATTAAACTCAAATTTAAGGCACATTTAAGTACTTACTGTGTTTAAGATATTCATAAATGAAAATATGCAGCATCTAGACTTTTATGATTGATTTTACTTCATCTCATTAAGTTTGCAAATCTGCTTTTTTGTATAATGTAGGTACTATATTAGAACTGTAGTATATGTATATAAATTTTATTTTATTTTTTAAGATTTTATTTATTTGTCAGAGAGAGAACACAAGCAGGAGGAGCAGCAGGCAGAGGCAGAGGGAGAAGGAGGTTCCCTGCTGAGCAGGGAGCCCAATGCAGGGCTCAATCCCAGGACCCTGGGTTTATGACCTGAGCCTGAGGCAAATGCTTAACCAACTGAGCCACCCAGGTGTCCCTGTATATAATTTTAAAATAAATATATAAACAAACACTTCAAAAAGATTCTTACACTTAAAAAGATTCTAAAGTTTAAACATATAGTAAATTAGAACTGCCACTAACTGAAAAAAGGCTGGGAAGTAAGGGTTTAAAAAGGGGAAATGAAGTGGCCCATATGGGGTAAAAGCTTGAGATTCCTAGGAGATATATACTAAGTGGTGATGTGGAATAAGATGGAGTATATATGAGTCCGGAATTCAAGGGACACATCTAAGCTGGAGATAGAAATTTACGAGTCGTCAGCATCATGAAAGCATTTAAAGTCATGACACTGGACCAGATCAGTAAGTGAAGACATAAAGAAAGAGAGCAAGTCTGAGAAGCCAGCCCTGGGAGACTCAGAGTAGACCTAAGAATAACCAATCCATGAGCTAGCATTTGGGGACATGAATTTGGGACTGGGAGACAGGGAGATACGATGGGTGCTTGAACTGAAAGGCCACGCAACTGGGAATGATGAGGTCACAAAGGGTCCTGTGCAAAAAAGCAGAAGGGGGAGCAGCATTGAGAAGCCACATGGACTCCCTCAGACAAAAGAGAACAGCCTCCAAGGCTAACATCTAGCAGTCCCAGTGAGACCTGTCTACTCTAGGTTGTCTTCTTCTACCTGTCTGCAAGCTTGCCTATTGGGTTCATAGTAACTCTCCAGCCAACTTGAGTGGGTTTCTATTCTCTACCACCAAACAATACTGATGAAATCCCAAGGTGAGAAGATATACACAGTACATAAGAACTGAAATCAAGGGGCACCTGGGTGGCTCAGTGGGTTAAGCCTCTGCCTTCAGCTCAGGTCATGATCTCAGGGTCCTGGGATCAAGACCCGCATCAGGCT